>NC_090742.1:81911639-82238026 GCF_036898095.1 Palaemon carinicauda | reverse complement strand
GTCGCTGCATTATCGATGCTTGTGCATAGTGGACTAATGTTCTGTGTGCCTTCCTTAGTTTTCCTGGTATAGTTTTTGGCACTATTAATCTACTTCGGCTTGCACTTCTGATATTTTTAGCTCCATGATGTTTTCAGTAATTCCTTCAATTTGCTTCCATGCTTGTATTATCATGTAGCATTCTCTTCTCCTTTCTAGACTGTATAATTTTAAAAATTGCAGTCTTTCCCAGTAGTCAAGGTCCTTAACTTCTTCTATTCTAGCAGTATAGGACCTTTGTACACACACTATTTGTGCAATATCCTTTTGGTAGTGTGGTTACCATATCACAGTGCAGTACTCGAGTGTACTATGTACATAAGTTTTTGTAAAGCATAATCATGTGTTCAGCTTTTCTTGTTTTAAAGTGTCTGAATAACATTCCCATTTTTGCTTTACATTTAGCCAACAGTGTTGCTATTTGGTCGTTGCATAACATATTCCTATTTAACATTACACCAATGTCTTTAATTGCTTCCTTGTTTGTGATTGTCTCGTTATTAGATCCCTTGTATGCATATAACATTCCTTCTCTGTCTCCATAATTTATTAATTCGAATTTATCGGAGTTAAATACCATCCCTATTATCTCCACCCATTCATATATTTAGTTTAGATCTCTTTGTAGTGAGTTCCTATCTTCATCACAAGTAATTTCTCTACTTATTCTTGTGTTATCGGCAAAACTTCTCACTACAGAGTTTTTAACATCACAGTCCATGTCTGAGATAATAACAAACAGCAGTGCAGCTAATACCGTACCCTGTGGCACGCCAGATATTACCTGAGCTTCATCTGATTTCTCGTCATTTGCAACCACTATCTGTTTTCTGTTTTGCAGGAATTCTTTTACCCATTTTCCTATCTTTCCCCACAATATTATGCTTTCTCATTTTTTTCTCTACTATAATATGGTCTACCTTGTCAAAGGCTTTGGCAAAATCTAGATAGATCACACCTGTGTCTTTTTCATTTATCATATTTTTGTATATGTTTTCATAGTGTGCTATCAGTTGGGTTTGTGTACTTTTTCCGGGCACAAAACCATGTTGACCTATATTAAACAAATTATTTTAAACCAAATGATTCATTATTTTCTTTTTTATTACCCTCTCATACACTTTCATAATATGTGATGTTAGACTAACAGGTCTATAATTGCTTGCCTCTAGTCTTGATTCACTTTTGAAAATAGGGGTTATATAAGCTAATTTATGTTCAACATATATCTCGCTCATATCTACATTTTGTCTTAGCAGTATTGCAAGCGGCTTCGCGATAGTGTGTGCAATTTTTTTAACAAAATCACTGGAGATCCATCTGGTCCGGCTGCCGATCCATTTTTAATTTCGCTTATAGCCTTGACAATATCTGCCTCATTAATATTTATATCTGTTAGATATTCAACATTTTCTTCTCTCATTTCTTCATTGTTCTCATTGGCAATTCTTGGCGTGAACTCACTCTTAAATTTTTCTGCTAATATGCTGCATATTTCCTTTTTTTTTATTCGTTAACCATCCTTCAATTCTTAGAGGGCCTATTTCTAATCTCCCTTTGTTCATCTTTTATGCATAGGAGTAAAGTACTTTGGGTTTTTTTTTTTTATATTTTGAAGTTTCCTTTCTTCTAGGTCCCTTTTTTAATTTTCTTTCGATTGTATAATCTTTTGTTCTGCATTTTCTATCTTACTTATTGTTTCCATCATTTTTCATACATTTTTTTCTTTTGCAAGATTTTTCTTCCACTTTCTAATTTTATGAAATAAGATTGTGACGGGCCGAGAGAAGGTTGTGACTCAAGGACAGTATGAAAGCAACTGAGTGAGTTTATTACAGAACACTCTCCTTTATATACAAAAGCTCAAAGCAACAAGAAATTTCATGTTAAAAAACAGACACCATTACAGAGGAGAAAAGCAGACATGTTTATTCTGGTTCTTTTTAGTGCGAGGGAAGAGCGAAGATACAAGCATAATATATACACAAAATGAACTGTGTATGATCGTGTGACACACAGTTGGTACATGGCTCCCCCCTAAAAATGACATACAGTGAGCCCTCGCTACTTCGCGGCTCGACCATCGCGGATTCACCACTTCGCGGATTTTTTTCATAACCCATATATATAAACATATCGCGGATTTTCCGGAAATTTCGAAAATACCGCGATATATGAAGACCCCAAATACGATATTTCGTTACTTGTAATTCCATTAATACTGTAATTAGTAATATCTGCTCTTACTGATGGTTCATTGCATTACATATGACATATAATTCAGTACAGAAAGAAATAAAACACGAAAAGGGAATGTGATCATACGATAATTCAGTATACAGTACGTAGTGAAATTAAATCGAACATGAAACTCAAATCAGATGCAGTCATACCGTATTTGAATGGTGTAAGGCTGCTGATGGCTACTACTGTACTACAAATGTAATGGATGTGCATCTTTTCCATGAATCTTTTGTATGTATACGTATGTAGTACTGCATCCAATAATATTCTTTGTTGCAAAAATCACATCTCGAATAAGCGTACATATCCTACAACAAAACAAGCGTAAAATAGCGTACGTAAGGCTGTATACGTAGGATACCTTGTATTTGAATTGGTAACTACTACGTAGCATGTAAGACGGATTGTGATTGGTTCAAGCGCTGATAGATGACGAATCAGAACCCAAGTTTTGTAATCTAGCCTGTGATTGGTGTTTTGACCGCTTCTCCAACCTCCAGCATCTTTTTGCGGCCACTTCGTTCGCCGCTCTCTCGCCGTGTAGATGCTGCTACGTTATTGTGAACTTTAATCTGTGCTGTGCGTGACTGTTTTAAGTTGAACTTTTTGTTGAACTTTCTGTTTAACCCCTACTGTACAATGGCTCCCAAGCGTTCTGCTTCTGCTAAGGCTGGTAGTGAGCCTAAACGCCACCGAAAGATGATGACGATTGCTGAGAAGGTGACGCTTCTCGATATGTTAAAAGAAGGCAGAAGTTACGCGGCCGCAGCCCGCCATTTTGGAGTGAACGAATCCACCGTTCGCTACATCAAGAAGGACGAGGCGAACATTAGAAAGACGGCTGCCATCACCTTTAGCAAATCAGCGAAGCGAGTTGTTACCACGCGTAATAAAAGGATCGTACGCATGGAAGGTGCTTTAGCAGTGTGGATTGCCGACTGCCGGAAGAAGAACATAGCCTTGGATACGAACACCATCCGAACCAAGGCTTTGAGCTTGTATGAGAATTTTGCGGCAAAGGAACCTCAAGACGACGATGGCGACCATGCTGAAGAAGATGATGATGTAGATGAACCTCAACTAGGGACATCCACTGATTCCCAGCCTCAGAAACAACGTTTTTCCGCCAGCAAAGGATGGTACGCGAAGTTTCAGAAACGCTTCGGCCTGAAAAGCATTTCCCTGCATGGCGAGGCTGCTTCCGCTGACACTGCCGCTGCTGAAACTTACGCGAACAAGATGTTCAAGAACATTATCGCTGAAGGTGGATACAAGCCGGAACAAGTGTTTAATATGGATGAGACCGGCTTGTTTTGGAAGAGAATGCCGTCGCGAACTTTCCTGTTCAAATAAGAAGCCAAAGCCTCTGACTTTAAAGCATTTAAAGATCGCGTTACCCTCGTGATGTGTGGCAATGCTGCTGGATTTTTGCTAAAGCCGGAGCTTATTTACAAGTCGAAAAATCCTCGCGCTTTGAAAAATAAAAATAAGAATCTCCTTCCCGTGTACTGGATGCATAATCCAAAAGCATGGATTACGAAGATGCTGACCTCCAACTGGTTCCACCAGTGTTTTATCCCGCAAGTCAGCAAATATCTCGTAGAGAAGGGCTTGCCATTCAAGATCCTTCTCCTTATGGATAACGCTGGTGGACACGCAACTGACCTGTCGCGTGAGGGCATTCAGGTTGAGTTCCTGCCACCCAACACCACGTCATTAATTCAACCGATGGACCAGGGGGTTATCAGGGTGTTCAAGGCCCTCTACACGAAGAATACCTTGGCGGACCTCGTTGCGTGTGTGGATGCTGCCCAAGAAGATGAAGAGGAAAATTTCAATTTGAAGGCGTACTGGCGGAAGTAAACAATAGCCACGTGCCTGCAGAACATTCAGAAGGCACTGCAAGAAATGAAACCTGCAACCGTTAATGCGAGCTGGAAGAAGTTGTGGCCCCAGATTGTTTACGACGACGAGGGATTTACATCGTCTGAAATTCAACACTCTGCAATACGCAAATCTGTGGAGTTGGCTGCGATAATTGGAGGTGACGGGTTTGGCGACATGACGACTGAAGACGTCGACGAGTTGTTGGACTGCCATTCCCAGCCGCTAACTGACGCAGACCATAAAGACCTGACGAAATCGGCCAGTGAAGAAGAGAGTGAAAGGCAGGAAGAGACCCAAGAAAATGTCGAAGAAACGGGCTTAACATTAGAACGGCTTGCCAAGTTCTGCAACCATGCGAAGGAGTTGAAAGAAATGTCGCTAGAGTGGGACGAGGATATGGTTCTGTCTATGCAATTCTGCAACAAGATCGATGACGACATGACTCCCTACAGAATGCTCTTCGAGCGGAAAAAGAAGCAGCGGCAGCAACTTCCGATTACAATGTTCTTCCAGCCTCGCAAAAAAGAGCCAGTTCCTCCAGCTACTACGCCTTCGGAAGAAATCGAAGAAGTGTCCCAGGAAGAAGTTGAAGAGGTGTCCCAGGAAAAGACACCTCCGTCTGAAGAGACGTAAAATACTATCATTGGCTGCACAGTAGAAGACATCATCAGCTTCATCATCATCATTTCTACTGTGCAGCAAATTCATCGCCATCATCATTCAAGTTTTTCTTCAACTTCTTTCGTGGTGAGTACAGTAACAATCTTTATTTTTTTATACATGTTTTACTTTAATATTCTAACATTTTAATATTTGTGCCTGTTTTAGTTTAGTGTGCATTAAGTTAAAGGGAAGGTTTTAAAAGTCTGAATATACATGTTATAACCTATCATATTTTTTTGTTTAAAATTTACATTTACGTACGTAAAACAACTCTCTCTCTCTCTCTCTCTCTCTCTCTCTCTCTCTCTCTCTCTCTCTCTCTCTCTCTCTCTCTCTCTCTCTCTCGTAATTTATTTTCCTGCTTTGCTACGTATGTACTGTATGATTTTATATAGATACAGTTAATAATATTTGTAATAACATATTTTCTAAAAGCTTTTACTGTAATATCATTATTTATCACTTTCATCATGCGCGTTAAATGCCTTCGTTTGTTTACTGAGCGTACTTTATGACGCCGCCGTTTCATGCGGCGTCATAAAGAAAAACATTTCATTTGGAAGTCCTAAGGAAAATTAAGTAAAACATTGGTAATAACAAAATCAACATACTGTTATGAATAATCAATATAATCGATGCAAAAACTAACCTATACACAGATGTGTAAATGCGTTTGTTTCTTCATTATGATCAGAGATAAACGTAAACAAAACATTGGTTGCCATTTTTTATCGTGCTTTTTGGCGTGTTTCAGAAACGCATGATATAAAATCGCCTTTAATATTTGTGCCTGTTTTAGTTTAGGGTACTCTAGTACATGCATTAAGTGTTCTGTACATTAAAGGGTAGTTTGTTAACAGTACTACGTACAAGGGAAGGTTTCAAAAGTCTGAATATACATGTTAAATAAATACGTAAATATGGTGTCACTACTTCGCGGATTTTCACCTATCGCGGTCGGGTCTGGAACCTATCTACCGCGATAAACGAGGGCTCACTGTACTGTACATGTTAAATAGGGCGCCCTGATCTAGAGAGGCAAACTGTAGGCGGGTCATCTGGCAGGAGATAAGCCGGTTTTAGACAATCAATGGAGACCCAGTCGTCTTTGCCACGAATGTTTAGTAGGAATGCTTTCGGACTGCGTCGGATCACAAGGAAAGGACCCGTGTAAGGGGGCCTTAGCGGTGGCTTGCTAGTGTCGTTGCGCAGGAAGACGTGCGTTGCAGAGTGCAAGTCTGTTGGTATGTGATGCTTCGCTGGGGGCTTGTAAGTCTGTCTGCATGGAGTAAATTTTCCCTCGACGTGACGTATGCGCTGGAGATCGTCGGAGGAGGTTGTAGAAGGAAAAAATTCGGCAGGGACGACCAGCGGGCGCCATACCATTTCAGCTGCCGAGACGTCGAGGGTGTCTTTAGGAGTGGTCCTTAGTCCCAGGAGGACCCAGGGAAGCTGAGCAAACCAGTTGGAATCCTTGCAGTGGGACATCGAAACTGCTTTGAGGGTGCGATGAAAACGTTCAACCATTCCATTGGCAGCAGGGTTCTAGGCCGTTGTCTGATGTAGGGTGATGCCCAGGAGATTCGCTAATGATGTCCACAATTGAGAGGTGAAAATGGTACCCCTGTCAGAAGTAATATGCTCAGGGATACCAAATCTTGCAATCCATCCTAAGAGTAAGGCGGATGTACATGAGGCGGACGTTGTAGTTTCCATGGGAATGGCTTCAGGCCAATGAGTGGAGCGGTCGATGACGGTAAACAGGTAACGATGTCCTTGTGATATGGGTAGGGGGCCTACAACATCGACGTGAATGTGTGCGAAACGACGGGGAGGTTGAGGAAAGGTGCCCACTCCTGAATCCGTGTGTCGATGTACTTTGGAAGTTTGGCAAGAAGTACAGGCGCGGACCCAATCCTTAGCATCCTTAGAAATGCCGTGCCAAATGAACTTCGTCTTCAGAAGCTGTGCAGTAGAACGGCACGAGGGATGTGAAATGCCGTGAATGAAGTCAAACACCTGCCGGCGCATGGGAGCAGGAATCCAAGGTCGCGGTCTAACAGTACTGATGTCACAGAGGAGGGTGGTGTTGGAGTCTTCGAGGGGGAAGTCCTACATGCTTGATACTCTGGATCCTGTCGTTGGGCTTCAGCCAGGGCGTTGTAATCCAATCCCAACGTGTTTTTTGACAGGGCATCGGCAACGGGATTCATTTTCCCAGGGACGTATTGAAGGGTGCAATTGTATTCAGCCACAGCAGAGAGATTTCGGCGTTGCCGTGCAGACCAGGCGTCAGACTGTTGAGTGAAGGCGTGCACCAGAGGCATGTGGTCTGTGCGAATGACGAAGGGCGTACCTTCTAAGAAATGGCAAAAGTGACGGACAGCCAGGTGCACCGCCAGCAAATCGCGATCGAAGGTAGACTAACCCGATTCTGCCTTGGACAGTTTTCTGCTGAAGAAGGCCAATGGGCAGGGCGAGCCGTTGACCACCTGTTCGAGTACTGCACCAATAGCGACGTCGCTGGCATCGGTGGAGAGAGGGAGAGGGGCATGTGGGATAGGAAAAGTGAGAGCCGCAGCAGTTGATAGGGCCTTCTTTGCATTGCAGAATGCCGCTTCTTGAAGGGAACCCCACTTCAGGTCCTTTGGCTTGCCCTTGAGGGAGGCGTAGAGGGGAGCAAGAGTCGCGGCAATGGCTGGCAGAAAACGTTGATAATAGTTGATCATGCCCAAGAATTCCTGCAGAGCTCTGACGGTCGAGGGCGCGGGGAAGTCCTGAACGGCTGCTACCTTCTTAGGGAAGGGATGGACTCCTTCAGGAGTGATGCGGTGCCCTAAGAACGACACTTCGTTGGCGCCAAAGGTACACTTGTCGTACCGGACTACAAGGTCGTTTTGTTGCAGGCGGTCGAGCACGATGCGCAGGTGACGGAGGTGTTCCTCTTTTGAGGAGAACACAAGTATGTCATCCACATAACTACACAGAAGGGGAGGTCCCCTAAGATGCCATCCATGAGACTTTTTTACGTGGCCCCAGCGTTACGAAGGCCAAAACAGGAGTAATTGAAGGTGTATGTACCAAACGGAGTGGTGATGGCGTTCTTGGGGATGTCATCTGGGTTCATAGGCACCTGATAATACCCCTTCAGTAGGTCGAGCATAGAGAAAACCTTCGCTTTGTGCAGGTAGGAGGTCACTTCGGCAATGTTTGGGAAGGGGTAGTGATCCAGTTCTGTTTGCATGTTCAGGCGCCTGTAATCCCTGCACGGACTGAGGGAGCCGTCTTTCTTCAGAACGATGTTTAAGGGTAACGACCATGGGCTGGAGGCCTTTTGGCAAAGGCCCATTTCCTCCATTTCGACGAACTTCTGTTTGGCGGCTGCCAATCGTTCCGGTGCTAGACGTCTGAATTTTGCGAAGACTGGGGGTCCCGTCGTCTTGATATGGTGATAAATATCGTGCTTGGCAGGAACCGTGGGCGTTTGGCGAAGTTCTGGACGGAAAACCTTCGGGTACGATGTGAGGAGGTGGGCGTAGGCATCCGTGGGTGTGGAGAGCGAGGTTGGAGGGGACGGGTTGAAGAGGTGTCGACAAGTACGAGTCTGCGATGACCAATCGTCGGAGGGCGACATCGACCAAAAGTAGGAAATGAGAGAGGAAATCCGCACCGAGGATTGGCAATGTGACGTCAGCAACGAGAAACTTGCAATTGAATTTACCATTTCCAAACGATAATGTGAGGTTCTCGTAACCGTAGGTGGGTATCGCTGATCCGTTGGCAGCTACCAAGCGGACGTCGGCAGCCGTAGACAGACTACGTCGTGTCCTGAAGTGTTCCCTTGGCAAAAGAGAACGACAAGCACCAGTGTCTACCAAAAATCGCACGCCCGTTCTTGCATCATGTAAAATGAAAAGATTAGAAACACGGGAGGCCACCGCCACGAGCTATGGCCTACTTACACGTTTTTTGGCCACTGACAATCCTTGGCACATTTCTTCGTGGTTGCCCCGAATCTGAAGTGGTAGTAGAAAAACTGCGGCGGATGGGAGGTAGTAAGTGGCTGTAGAAGTCGTTGGTTGGGGCACGAGCGAGTGGTGGGTGGTGGGTGGCTTTGTCGCCGCTTCGGCACGTCACGGGGTAAGCGTTTATGTCTTACGGCATTCATGTCAGCTTCGTTTGACGTTGAATAGGTGTCCTCTTTGTCAGGGGTGGAGGCGTTGATGGAGGTCTTGAAATGGCTGTCCATAAGGGCGTCGGCTTTGGTCATCAAGTCCTTTATGGGTAAACTATCGACATCGGGTATGGCAGCGAGTATAGGTCCGGGTAAACGGCGTATCCAAAGGGCAAGAAGTAGGTTCACCTCACGAGGAGAGCTGTCTGCGGCAGGTTGCAGGCGAGTGATACTGGTCATTTCCCTGAGGGCGAGCGAAGCCCTTTTGGTCCCCCAACGGTTGTTGCGAGAGCTGAAAAAGCTTTGCTATACGGGCAGCTGGCGACGGTGAGTACTGCTGCAGAAGGTATGTTTTGAGGGCGTCATACGCTATTGGGGTGTCTCCTTGTTCACAAAGCCAGTCGGATATTTCTGGGAAGGTGTCCTCGGGTATCGCCGCGAGAACATAATCTGTTTTGGTGGTTGAGCGAGTCACGCCCTAGATGCGAAACTGGACTTCTGCATGCTGAAATCAAGCAAACGCCTCTCTGCTGGCGAATGATGAAAGTTTCAATGGGGGAGTCGCAGCAATAACTTCCGTAGAGTCCGCCATAGTACCAACGATGGAGGGGCGAGGTGGGGTGGAAGGCGGGAGGAGCAAGTCGACTTCCGGGGTCACCAATGTGATGGGCCGAGAGAAGGTTGTGACTCAAAGACAGTATGAAAGCAACTGAGTGAGTTTATTATAGAACACTCTCCTTTATATACAAAAGCTCAATGCAACAAGAAATTTCATGTTAAAAAAAAGACACCGTTACAGAGGAGAAAAGCAGACATGTTTATTCTGGTTCTTTTTAGTGCGAGGGAAGAGCAAAGATACAAGCATAATATATACACAAAATGAACTATGTACGATCGTGTGACACACAGTTGGTACAAGATCCTTCTGTCTCTTGGTATGCATGTCTGTTGTTTATTGTTTTTTTTCGGTACATATTTTTCAACAATTTTCTCCAGTATTTTGTACAGTATGGCCATATTTACCTGTACATTATCACTTACAAATACCATGTCGTTCTGATGGAATGTTCCTAATAGTAGCTTCCTAAGGGATATATGTACTACAGTGATATTCCCAGATAATTTACCTTTATGTCTCCAGAATTCTAACTCCTGGCGCGAATATCCTTTAAATTTCTCTCAAGGATATTGCATAATATCAGGGGACGTATTCTTGACACGCCACATAGCAATCTGCACCCCGAATAGCATTTACGCTTCGAGGGGGAAAGTGGCAAAATTAGAAGGGAGCCGTA
This sequence comes from Palaemon carinicauda, assembly GCF_036898095.1. Classification (NCBI taxonomy): domain Eukaryota; kingdom Metazoa; phylum Arthropoda; class Malacostraca; order Decapoda; family Palaemonidae; genus Palaemon; species Palaemon carinicauda. The sequence continues at coordinate 82,227,724 of NC_090742.1, read as the reverse complement.
TCAAGGCTACCCCAGTTCCCATACTACTATTGAGTATCACAACAGCGCCACATCCAAGATGGCGGACATTCCTAATTTTGTAGCGAATTCGCACGGTGGTGTTCCCTGTAGATCTAACCTTTTTGATCGATTTTCAAGGATTATTATGCAATCTCCAGCTTCTTTCGCCTCTGGCAAGTTGAGTATTGATTCTCTACAATGTGTGTATTTTAGCTCCTGTCTCACAGTGAAATTAGAGTAATTTATTGTGATTAGGAGCTAGGCCTGTTACCAGAGGCGCCATGCGCGCTGTTGTTCGTTAGGCATGTGTTATTTAGTTAGTAGAACGACATTCCCGGTTGAAATAGCATTAATTGATTATGAAAGCTATTTAGGCACTTGATACTTGTAAAGAAATTTGTAATGTGCATAATTTTCCTTTTTCTATGTCTATCGTATTAGTCAGAGTTTCGGTGATTTAGGTAACAGAGATCTTGTCTTAACTAGGTAACCTAACCTAGGCGATACAGTATACTTTCGACATTTCCCCGGTTGCCCTCGTGTATTAGTTTATCAATTCAGACGGAGATAGATATCTCCGAGAATTATTATATAACCGATATTCATCTCTAGTGGAGATTTATGGTTAATCTCTCCTTCCCTCTGAGTGTAACCTTAGGCTAGAACCCTAGTGTGTCGTGCCTCGAGTTTTCATTCAGGCCTGACTAACCTAGGGTTTTCTGTCCCTTCCCTTAACCGCAAATAGCAGGTTTTGGGATTCGGTCAGAACCTCAGAGTATTTAGACTTGTGCCAACAGCCGGTCGGCAGGGTGAATAGTAATTCCCCTGCAAGCTAGGCTGCCGGCATAGGAGGCAAGCCCTCCCTAGGCCGCATTTGAAGTGGTTGTATGATGCCGCCACCTTCTCCCTGTGGTCTAGTAGACTAGTCCTGTGCTCGCAGACCCTAGGCTGAAGAATAGTCATTCTTCTGAGGCCTAGGATGGCGCCGGCACTGGAACTCTGTTTCACCTTTGTTGAGAGGAGGCGGCACTGCCGCCGTCCCCTGGCGCCGTCCCCTTAACTGTATTGGCAGACCCTAGGTTGGAGAATAGAAATTCTCCTGCCGCCTAGGATGGCGCCAATACTGAAACAGAGTTTCTTAAGGGTGTGTAGGACTGGCAACCTTGCTGGCTTCTTCCACACCTCATACAGGACCCTTTTCCCTCCCCCTCTGTTCTTTTGTGAAGGCCTAGCCATCGTATCTCTTTGAGCTGTCATCCTGCAATCTCGCTGTTTGCCGGTGGATTGCGGGGGCCGGCCAGACTCCTACTCAACAGCTGTTGTCCGACTGCCTGTGGCTATACCGGCTGCTGGCAGCCATGACAACTGCCGGCGGCCATGTTTTATATAAACTATCGGCAGCTATGACGGCTGCTGGCGGCTATGCAGGCTGCTGGCAGCCATGTCATCTGTTGGTGGCCATGACGGCTGTTGGCGGCTGCTGGTAGCCATGATGGCTGTTGGTGGGAGGTCTCTTCTGTCACCAAGGTTCTTCAGTCCTCTCTTGAACTGCCAGCCACAAGTTCTATTGCCGGGGTATCAGCCTGGCTGGCCTACCGGTACAGATAGGTGCTGACTCAGCCGGCAGTATGCCGACTGTACCAGTGCGGCTGGGTGCTACCCTGCCGGCTATGTGCCGGCCGAACCTTGCCGGCGATGGTACTGGTGGCTGGATGGAAGCCTGAATGTTACATTCTCCCCTTTCATGTGAACCTTCTTTCTGGAGAAAGGCAGTAAATTAGATGTTTACATCCTTAATTAGTGTATACATGCACAGTAATAAGGCAGCCTTCACTCCATGCTGTCTCTCTCTCTTTTAGCTAGCATGCTGGCTGCGCTGGCAGGGACTAGCTATGCCAGCTATATGCCGGCTGAATTACAGTTTATGTTTATACAGGTAGTCAGTATATTTGCAGTATAGGATATACTGCAGATAGAAAAACTATTGTATATATTATACTAGTACTGTAGTTTTTTCCAATATATCTTGGGTATCCTTGCCTAGGTGTTTGCTGAGACCAATCCTATATTGAAAGAATAGAATTTCTTCAATATTCTGAATAGAAATCAGTTTTCATATTACCCTACAATATTAAATAATTTAAAGGGCTGGTGGTATTACACTTCTATCCTTAAAAGGTTAGAACCCTTATCCTTGAGTTTCCCTGATCAGGAAACTCTATGATTTTAATATTAGAAGGGAAGGTCACAGAAAATGGGTTGGGTAGGATACACAGATATATGTCTTTTAGGACGCTAAGCTAGCTGTGTCCACTATCAAAGGGTACAAAAGTATGCTCTCTTCCGTCTGTCAGCATAGAGGCTTGGACTTGTCTCGCGACAAGGACTTACATGACCTCTTGAAGTCTTTTGAGACGACCAAGCAGACCCAGTTAAAGCCCCCTTCTTGGAACCTTGATGTGGTTCTTAAATTTCTGTGCACCAAGAGATTTGAGCCCATCTCACAGGCTCCCCTTAGGGAGGTTACCAAGAAGACCCTCTTTCTGTTGGCCTTAGCAACAGCTAAAAGAGTTAGTGAAGTCCATGCAATTGAAAAACAGGTAGGCTTCAATCTGAATGGGGCAGTTTGTGCCTTGAGATTAGACTTTCTCGCTAAGAACGAGAACCCTTCTAAGCCCTGGCCGAGGACCTTTGAGGTTCCTAACTTGACCAACCTAGTGGGTCAAGAGCAAGAGAGGCTGCTTTGTGACAGATTCGGTCGGTCGCCACCTCCACTGCACTAACACAAGCACTTTCACTTTCCTTACCTTTAAAGGCCTCCAGCTGTTCTTTAATGGCCTTCAACTCGGCCGCCAGGCTAGCGTACCGAGGGTCATCCGTAGATACGGAACCTGTAGGAGGTGCAGGAGTTACTACCTCAAGGGAAGGATCAACTTCCAAAGAGGAATCAATAATAGGATCAATAGATAAATCTACGCTAAGTTCGTCTTCCTTACCACTAACAGACTTAGACTTAGACCTAGAAGCTCTCCTAACTCTATCGAGCTCTAGCTTACGCACATAGCGCTTCATAATTAACCAATCTTTCTCATCCAAAACCTTACATTCCCCACACCTATTATCAAGGGCACAAACAAAACCCCTACAATGAGAACAAACAGTGTGAGGATCAACCGCCATTTTGGGTAATCTCACCTTACATTCCTCATTCGCACAGATACGGTAATGACTCTTTTCACTCATAATGAAAAACAGCACCAAAAAAAAGCTAAGAGAAAACAAAATACAACGATCGCCAAAACCCCAAATCAGAGTACTTCACCAAAAAAGCAGACTGGTACACCGAGCAGGGAAAGCGAAGAAAAACTCTTAATGACGGACCAACGTGTTATCGATCCGGCCGGCAGAGATGAACTGAAGAACAGAAAACGGGAATGATTCCTCCTACCACCCTTTAACGGGTGTTACCACCCAACCACCACAAGGCGGTTGCCTAGTTTTAGAAAAATTCTGCCGAAATAGAGATAATTAGCTATGTATATATAACTGCCAGGTAAGTATTCACAAAACTTTGTTTTATCATAAAAACTCCATATTTCCTAGTCCAGTCGGTGTCATGCCAGCTGGACCGTGCCGTCAGATGCTTGCCACAATGGCAGCACACTGGCTGAACTACATTATATATAATTATACACTAGTCGGTATTTTGCAATATAGTACATACTGCAAACAGAAAACTATAGTATGATTATACAGTAGTTAATTTCTAACATATCTTGGTTACCCTTGTGCAGTCTTCTACTGAGACCGTTCCAATATTGAAGGAATAGAATTCCTTCAATACTCTGATTAGAAATCAGTCATCCTTACCCCACAGTGTTAAAGAATAAAAGGGGCAGTGACTTGTACACTTTTCTACCCCTAGGGGTTAGAACCCTTTCGTTAGAGTTCCTTGATAAAGGAATCTCCTTATAGTTAATACTGAAGGGAGGTAACAGCATTTGCTTGCAGGGGATACACAAGTATGTGTCTCCCACTATCCCTCTCTAGCTTACTATCCTAAGCTATTTTAGTTAAAAGATGACTTTTACATATTGCTTATCAGTGAGATAAACAATTGTATACTCATTCTGCTTTCCTTTCTTTACAGGAGGAACCCCAGATGACGTGTTGCAGTCATCTGCAATATCAAGAGTAAGTACTTTTATGGTCATAATACATGCAAGTTTCATGCCCCCTGCAATATTATTTCCGAATCCCTGCATTATTGGAACCCTCAAGTTTGCAATTTATGTCGGACCTTAATGTCCGAGGGTTTCGAGAATCCCAAGTCTATGGAGTCTAGGGATGCAGCTCATAAGAAACTACACAACTGGGTGAGAGGATTCCAGAAAATCTCTCCGGGACCATACCTACCTAATGATAGGATACGTAGCTTACTATTCCCGAAAGCAAGTAGGGAAATAGTGGTGCTCCAGGCATGATTCACACCTCCCTGCGGCCAGATAGCCCTTGGGACGGAGGGCAGGAAGCCCCCACAGGAAGAGGTGCACAATGTAGTGTCGGAATTGCTTCCGTCTGTGCCGGCTCTAGAGCCGTTAACATTGACATCTTCACCCTCTACCCCTCTATTAGACAAAATGGACCAATTACTGGCCCATATGAAAGGTCTAATAGAAAACTTTCGCAAACAAGACGAAAAAGAGGAAGCGAAATTCAAGACAGAGCTCAGTGAAGCTCCACATGTCGCTCCCCAAGGGTCATACAAACGACCCAGAGACCAAGACCTTCCGACATGCTCCAAAACCAATCCCTGGAGCTATGCGAAGCTTATGCCAATTTTAAAAGGCAAACTCTACATCTCGGAGAAGATGGGTGCTGTTCCTTTAGTCGAAATCCAGTTTTGGCCAAGCTTTGACGCTTTCCCCAAGTGCTTCATTCGACTGAAGCATAAACCAACTTCAAGACAAGAAACGGAACTGAAGGAGGTCATGATTCTCGACCATGATAAGGCACAGGCTATCTTGTCAAGTAGCCTGAGAAAGGCGGGTTACTCGGTGTCGAAAGTGTTCACACTAGGTAACAGATACCCTTCCTTTCTTGCTCCTGCTTCAATATCATTCCCCTTTACGTGGAAGGCATTTAAATCTGTTCCTAAGGCAGTGGAGGCAGGTAGACCATGTCCTGCACTCGAAGAGTGCAAGCCTCTGTCACTAGCCTTTCCCATGCAGGAGAAGGATTGGAAGGAAGTCCACTTAACCTTTTCAGTAGGAAGACTAGACGTGGATGTTGCTAGACGACAGTTTAGCGAGAATCTCCCTATACTTTCTGAGTTTCTTTTGTGCAAGGAACAAGAGACAAAGGAGAGACTTGCAGCCTCCCTATCCCTACAGAACTGCATAGAGTTGTGTTCAGCCCTTCAAAGTACCCAAGATATGCTCATGGTTTTGGCCAAAATGCATATGGCCACCTTAGTAAAAGTGGGGCATCTTTTCAAAGAGAAAGTCTTCCACATATGTGGGTCCCCAACCTATATGGAAGACGGAAAAGTCTAGAAATTTTCCTTGGCCTGTACAACAACATCCCACTGTTACGATGACCGCGGTGCCACAGGCAAGCGGTCGAATATGTAAACCTTCTGATCAGGCGAAGCAAAGAGACGCTTCTAGTAGGAGGGAGGTTCCTTCTGGATCTCTGGACCTTCGATCCTTGTGTCCAAGTCCTAATCAAGTTGGGACTAGGATGGAAAATAGACATGCCTCCACCATCATTTCCTCAACTCTTCCTACACTCCAAAACCCTCCTGGAAGAGTATACCTTAGAGCTCTAGAGCATACAGGTGGTAAGGAAAGTATAGTACATCGAATTTGAGGGAAGGCTGTTTGGTGTTCACAAGAAGGACTCAAGAAAACTCAGAGTCATTCTGGACTTGTCACCACTCAACAAGTTCAAATAAAACAGCAAGTTCAGAATGTTAATTGTTCTGAACATAAGGACCTTATTTCAAAAAAGGGTGTTCGCAGTCTTGTAAGACCTGAAAGATGTCTATTGGCACCTTCCAGTCAGTCGCCCCCTCTCCTCCTACCTAGGATTCAAGTTACAGAGTATAACGTATGTCCTAGGAAAGATACTTGTCAGACTATACACAGTCCTAAGTATCTTCACAGGATTGGCGGACACAGTCACGCAAAAACCAAGCCTAGAAATGGTTCAGGCAACAATGTACCTGGACGAAAGGCTGGTGTGGGCAGCGCCTGAAGTGGCTGGTCTATGAGCATCCAAGGAAGTGATCCGGTTCCCGGGACATCGGGGATAAAAGATAAGCTTCCAGAAGTCTCTATTCTCTCCAGCTCAAAGGCTTCAATGGTTAAAAAACCATTGAAACCTGTGGTCACACCAACTCTCCTTTCCCTTGGGGATGTAAAAGGAGATCGCAGGGTCGGTCAAGAGACTATGGTAATCAGTCAGGATTCCAGGATGCTAACAGGGAGGAGTTCTGAACTCTCTCCAGTTCGCAATAGTGACAGACCCAGTGCTAAGAGCACAGCGGAAAGATGCGTTAAGAGTCTGGAGAAGATACGCATCAAACACTCGAAGAGATCTAAAAGGACCGATATCGGTCTTTCCTTAATCGCTTCCCGAACAATGGTTGAAGGCCAAAAGCCTATTGAAGACCATGCCCTTGCAACTACCCCGATTATTGAAGATCATCCGCATGGATGCCTAGTCGGAAGAATGGGGGTACTCACTCCCATCAGAAGAAAGTCTAAGGGATTTGGTTATTTCTATCCTAGGCCATGTTAGTCCTGTCATGAGTGGGGAAACTCTCTCGATGCAGATCAGACCTCCTCAAGCTGATCTGGGACATCGAAGCGATAATGAGACGTCGGAATCGACAAGGTTAGAGAGCGTCTCATATAGTTTAGGTGATGTTAGCCATCCTTTACCTAAAAGGATGGCACCTATCAGCAGTTCATGTACAATCGATCCGCGATGTGACAGCGGATGCTCTACTTGGGCTCAAGCCGATAGAGTTAGAATGGTCCACAGACGCAGACCTATTCTCTCCCAGATGGGAACAAGTCCCCGAGCTGCAGATCGACCTCTTCGTCATGAGCGTCATCAAGAAACTACCTCGATATGTAGCCCCATATGAGGATCCTCTAATGGAGATAACAGACATCATGTCTCTAGTATGGAAAGGATGGACTCAGGAATTCCTGTTCATCCCATCCAATCTCCTGCTGAAGGTCCTCAACATGTTGAGATCCTTCAAGGGAGGAGTGGCTCTGTTGGCTCACAAGTAGCCGTAGAGCAACCGGTTCCCTTTAGTGAAGGAACTGAGGCTGAGGCTGGCCCTAGTTCTGAACCCAGGACTATCTCAGAAGGTTCAGAAGTTAATTGCCTTCGATTTATCACAGAGAGCCCAATCCCTTCATTTCATGATTTTCTTGTCCTAGCGGTTAGGAAAAGATTTGGGATCTCAGAAGGCAATATAGAATTTTTAGAAGAATACAAGTCTAAGTCAACTAGAAGACAATATGAGTCATCTTGGAAAAAGTGGGTTGCTTTTGTAAAAGCAAAAGGACTGAAAGAAATTTCAATGAACTTCTGTCTGTCCTTCTTTGTCTACCTTCATAAGCAAGGTCTGGCGGCCAACACGATAACTACGTGCAAGTCAGCCTTGACTAGACCTCTTCTATATGCCTTTCAAGTGGATCTGGCGAATGAAATCTTTAATAAGGCTCCGAAGGCATGTGCAAGGCTTAGGCCTGCAGCACCGCCAAAGCCCATCTCATGGCCTTTGGATAATGTCCTACATTATGCCTCATCTATGAACATTGAAGATTTTTCCCTCAAGGATCTAACCCAAAAGGTTATTTTTCTGTTCGCTATAGCCTCAGGGACTAGAGTTAGTGAAATAGTGGCCCTATCTAGAAATGAAGGCCACATTCAGTTCACAGAATTGGGAGAACTGAATCCTTTCCTGATCCAACCTTTCTCACTAAGAACGAGCTACCCACTAAGAGGTTGGGTCCCTAGAGAATCTGCCCTCTGAAGGAAGATGTCTCTCTATGTCCTAAAGGTCTATCTTTGTATAACTTCAGACTTCAGGGGAGGACAGCTCTTTAAAGGAGAAACCTCTGGATCAAACTTATCCCTAAAACAACTGAGGGCGAAGCTCACCTACTTTATTCGCAGAGCAGATCCTGACAGTCCTCCTGCAGGTCATGATCCGAGAAAAATTGCTTCATCACTGAACTTTTTTCAGTATATGAACTTTGAGCGTCTTTGCTCATATACTGGATGGAAATCATCTAGTGTTCTACAAACACTATGCTAAGCAGGTCCATGAACTGAAGCATTATGTGGTGGCGGTAGGTAGTGTATTAAAACCTGTCGTCTAATTCTGCGATGAACAGTTAATTGATTGTGACTGTCAATTAAAGGGAGAAGATGTCAGCACTTTTAGTGTGATCCCCTTTTAAGTTAGTGTTACCATGGTGACACTAAATCTGTTCAAAATCTCAGGTGTGGAATTATACAGAAAACACTCGTGCCGTGTGTACATAGTAAACAGTGTCGATAGGATATAATATGTACAGAAATTATGAAGGAAAATTTTAATTAAAAATTTTTCTTCAGTCCGAGAGTGGCACTCATCATTTCTTCCCTTTCAAAAAAGGGAAAATAATTTCTGTATATGTCGCATGTATAATTCCTTTATCATGCTACATTCGTTTTACTAGTTAATCCATTTAGTCATTTCTTAGAAATAAATGTCTATTAGAATGTAATTACCTCCTAATTCGCCCGACAATTTGCATAGTTAAGATGCCAGAGTTCTTTGACTTACTCATGTATGTAAACTTCATATCATTGTATGCTTACAAACAATGGATATAATGGACACTGATATTGTTCCGACAATATATACAAACCATGAGACCGTTTGTATACACAGTGTATACTTATGTTTGTTCATACAATGTATGCTAACCTTGAGGCCCCTTTTCTACCTTCTGGAATGACTCTTCCCTGTAGGGGCTAGGAAGCACTAACATCGTTATGATTAGTCATAATGACGGATAACAGTAATGTCATTTGTCTCAAATGGTCAAGATGACCATAGAAATATTGTCCCAAGGTTAAGGCACTGATGAAAATCCACAGATACAGTAATGCTCTGGCATGCTTCCATCAGGACGACATGGCTTGAGCCCAAAAAATGGATTTTGAGCGAAGCGAAAAATCTAATTTTGGGTGAGATAGCCATGTCATCCTGATGGACCCACCCTCCTTTTCTAAAGAAAAGATCTTTGCAGAATCCTTCCCGAAACTACTGTATCTGAGCACCATGCTCAATGCCACAAGGAATGTCCGCCATCTTGGATATGGCGCTGTCGTGATACTCAATAGTAGTATGGGAACTGGGGTAGCCTTGATACGGCTCCCCTTCTAATTTTACCACTTTCCCCATTGAAGCGTAAAAGCTATTCAGGGTGCAGATTGCTATGTGGCGTGTCAAGAATACGTCCCCTGATATTATGCAATATCCTTGAGAGAAATTTAAAGGATATTCGCACCAGGAGTTAGAATTCTGGAAACCTAAAGGTAAATTCTCTTGGAATATCACTGTAGTACATATATCCCTTAGGAAGCTACTATTAGGAACCTTCCATCAGGACGACATGGCTATCCACTCAAAAATAGATTTTTCGCTTCGCTCAAAATCCGTTTTATACAATTCTATGTGTGTGTTTTTATAAAGTCAATTGCTAATATTTTGAAAGAATTCTCCATATACTGTTTTTAAAAAGTAAATGTTGTTACATAACTGCTAAAGTATATTAGTTATACTGTATCACAAATTTATTTGCATCATGAAATAATATTACTATTTAACCTTACTTGATTGACCTGAGTTTACAAATATTTCCCCAAAGACCTCAGTTTACTTGAATATTTTTTTTTTGTGTTGAGTCTAATTGCCTTTTTTTCTTCCACAAATGAAATTTCTCAAGTTGAATCTAACATTTTATTTAACTACTGTATTTAGAAAATGTATAGTTTACAATTGAAACAGGTCAGTAGGAAAATCTATATGATGGCTTATATTTTGCATTGTTGATATTCAAGTTACTGCCATATGACATGTTAGGATTCATCATTACTGTCACTGCGTATATTATTTCTAGCCAGTTGGGTAAATATTACAGTATATTGAAGAGAAATAATATAAGTAAAACAGATTTTTTTTTTTTACAGAAATTTTGTGAATCTAATGCAGGATTTTACATTTGCCTTAAGTGTTGCTTGAAGTTAGGCCTTCATTAAGAGAGTCAAATCTAAAGTTTATTCTTATTTTTTGCAGCTCCATTAACTTCCATTGAAAGTGGTTCCTGAACTTAAAAATAGTGCAACTTCATGTGAAGAGAGGTATGTATTGTGATTGACTGATATGAAAATTATTTTAATGTTTATTGCATAAATCAATAAACATTGTGTTATTGATTGCAGAATAATTATTTGTTCTTCACTAACAAACCTTTCATTATTTATGTGGATTTTCTTTCAGCAAAGCAGGAAGGTAGCCAATAGACTAAAGTGTGAGATGGCAACCCTACCTAACCACTGTAGTGGGTAGGTAGGGGGTGGCAGTGGGGTACCCCAGCCACCTAGCTCCGCTTACAGCTCGGTGAGCTGCCTTACTTTTCTCTCTTGGCTGGTAGAGAACGAACATCTCTGCTCTCTAACGCTCAAGATTAGCCGTAGGTTACAACCATTGCTTTACGCTCCCTTTTGCTTTTCAGGTGTGTGTGTTTCTTCCTGATGCTCCTATGTGAACGTTGTGGAAAAATTTAATTGTTCCGTAACCGAAATACAAACCACGCTATTTACATTGGGTTTACCTTTTAGCGTAGCTGAAATGGCGAGCCATTAGAATTTAACGAGGGTGTATTACCCCCGCGCTAGTTAGCAGGGGGGTAGGGGAGTGGTAGCTAGCTACCCCTCCCCCCCTCACACACCGGTGAACTGCTTCACTTTTCACTTTTGGCTCGGACATGGACAGACGTCTCTGTCTTTGTCCTCGCTTGGCAGCCATTGTTTGTTTTGTCTTTACTTAATCACTTACTTTTCTTTTACTCAATATATATGTAAACATTTTTTCATGTTTATGTATATATTTGAGTATAGAAATCAGTAAGTTTCCTTTTCAGAGTTTGTGCTTGTGTGTGTAGTGTACGATATCTCCGTGGAGCCCTTGGCAGTTAGGCCACCATGGTGTAATTTCATGGGTCGCGATCGAGTTTGACTTCGGTCTTTCTCTCTCTCTCTCTTGAGGTCGTTCACCCTTTTACTACGTTACTTTTACTACGCCTTTGTAGCTTCCTTCCCATGTGGGGGGGTTGCTACGCCGTACGTTTTGTCTCAATTAGTTTATGAATCTAATTGTATTTGTTGATTTTTCAGCTTTGTTGAACGATTCCTTTCGGGGTTTTCGTTCTTTCTTTAGTGTTCATTCATTTTTAAATTACATAATTACATAGTTACATAATTATAATTGTTATAATTCTGTGTTGGTTACAGCTCTCCTTCCGTGAGTGTAAGTGGTTGTGGGGGCACGTGCCTGTTGTGTAATTCTTGTGTTCCTTTCCCTTGGGATTCCTCTTCGGAGCCTTCCCGGGGGAATGAATGTTAACTAATGATTTTTGTTTTATTTTTCACAGTTACCGATCTAGTTCGTTTCTGTAATGTGACAACGGAGTGAGCTGTCTTGTTGAGGCCTGGGGATTCGGCTGTTGCTGCCTCCCCTATAGATCTTCATCAGGGGCGTGTCTCCTTCTCCTGGAAGTACTCCCGTGATGATTGACAGCTCTCCAGTTTATTTTAGAACACTCAGGAGGCTCGCTTCCCTGGGTGGGTAACTTTCCTTCCGAGGGAAGTTTTTTTCCTGTCCAGGCTTGAGTTTTTCCCCCTTTGGGGGGTTCTTCTCTTGCCTTTTTTTCGTGCGACTATGCTCTTGGTGCTGAGCGGTCGCACCTGCAGTTACGCTCAAGGGGCTGGGCAACTGCAGGAGCCCCTCTTCGTAGGATTGCTCCTTTTAGGTCACTGGCTGACCCGTCTCTTCTATGAAGTGTTTCTCTTTCGTTCGCGAGAGAGTACACTCATAGAGACTTCTCTTCGGAGGACTCTTCTGCTGTTGTTGCTGTTGGCCGCCTTCGCCGTAAGGCTCACCGTCAGCTACGTCGTAAGGGCCTCCCATCTCCCTATAAGGGTGCTAAGAGGCGCCTTTTTGAATCTCCGTATGCAGCCTACAACTCCTTCGTCTTGATCTTCCGCCCCTGGTGCAGATGGACAGCAGTCTGACCTCGTCTTCGGACGGGCAACGGTGTTCTTGACGGACAACGGTCTTCCGACAGACATCAGTCTCCCGACGGACAGACAACGGTCTTCCGACGGACATCAGTCTCCCGACGGACAACGATCCCTTCGGGGCAAAGGGTTGCCTCCCACGGGGGTTCTTCCCTTGCGTGTCAGGGTTCCCCTGCGCGCCCTTCTGCATTGTTCTCTCCTGCTCAGTGTTAGCGCACAGGCGCTCTCCTGGTCATCAGCGCTTTCCTGATCGCTAGCGCTCTACTGTTCGCCAGCGCTCTCCTGTTCGTCAGCGCTCTCCTGATGATCGTCTCTGCTGTTCCTGTTGGTTCCTGTTACGCGCCCTGTGCGCCCACGTTCGCCCTCGCAATCTAGAACTTCGGTTCAGGTCTTGGACAAGGACTCTTCTTCTATGCACAGGATTCCACGCGTTGCCTTCTGCTCGCCAGCGATCACCAGCTCGCCAGCGACCACAGACGCGTCAACGTTCGCCTGCTCGTCAGCGATCTCCTACGCGTCAACGATCGCCATCGATCTGCCACGCGTGTCAGGTCCCCTGGACACCATCAGTAGCGATCTAGCGCTCGCCTGCTGTGGCCACGATCTCCGGTAGCTGAGTCTTGCCCTAGATCTTCCTCCTGCTCGCCAGCACTCGCCTTTACTTCTGTCCTTCTGTGCGCCAGCTTTCTTCAATCGCCAGCGCACATCTGCGCGCCCTTTTCTGCCACGCACCAATGGGCGCCAACGGTTTTTTCTGACCGTCTAGGATCGCCTGATTAACAGCTTGCTTCAGCGCTCACCTTCCTGATGCACCTGCGCACCTTCTGTTAGCGCGATGCGCGCTAACCATCACTAGTCTCTTACGCGTTAGCGATCGCCTACGCGCCCGTGCGATTCTTCGCCTGCGCGCTAGCGTTTTGTTAACGCACCACCGCTCGCCAACGCGCCGTCGCTTGCCGACGCGCCATCGCTTGCCAGCGCGCCTTCACTCGCCTACGGGCCATCGCTCGCCAGAACGCGCCATTGCTCATCAGCGCGCCATCGCTCATCAACGCGCCATCGCCCGCCTACGCCTGCGCTCACCCGCGCGACCGCACGCCCACGTGCCCGCGCGCCTACGCTCATGCGCGACCGCGCACATGCGCTCCAATGTTCACCCGCGCGCGAACCAACGGTGTTCCGTCGCACGGACCGACGGTGTTCCGTCGCGCGGACCGACAGTGTTCCGTCGCGCGGACCGACAGTGTTCCGTCGCGCGGACCGACGGTGTTCCGTTGCGCGGACCGACGGTGTTCTGTCGCGCGGACCGACGGTGTTCCATCGCGCGGACCGACGGTGTTCCATCGCGCGGACCGACGGTGTTCCTTCGCGCGAACGTCGGCTTGATTCCTGCAGTATCCATTGCTCGCCTACGGGTCATCGCTCGCCGACCACCAGCTCTCGCCCTTCCTACCACGCTCGCCCTCCTTCTGCGTTCCTTCGCGCACTTTCGTTTGCGCTCCTGCGTGCCCGCGCATGGGCGCTTCCACGTTCGGCCACGCGCAAACCATTGATTTACCATCGCGCGAGCGCCAGGGCGATTGCGACCGTGATTCCCGTCGAGGTTTTGCAACATGGCCAGCCTGGCGAGTCTTCTGGAGCGTATTTCCAGAACACGGTCCTCACCCCGTAAACGCAGAGCATGGCACATGCAAGAGCAGGAAGAATCATCAGGGAGGTCTGAGCAACATTCTTCTTTCCAAAACCTGGGTTAGCCCTTCCCCGTCATTCCCTGGAAGGGTTTTGCCAGGGAGCTTTCCGTTCGAGATTTCTCCGTCGGCCAAGGGGTGACTGGTTTACCCCTTCCTCTTCTCCATCTCGTGAAAGGGGCTTACAAGGTCCTTTCCCTCCTCGGTTGCGACCCGAGGTTTTGTACAAGGAAGCTCCAGGAAGATCATGGGTACTTTCCTCCTCTCGGGCTCAAGCACCTTGGCGTTTCGTCGCCAAGTTTCGAACTTGCGGGCAAGCTCGATGTTGGACCATCTGGACGCCATGACCGAGGGCTTCCTCTCGGGTGTCTCATCTGTGGATGTCGACAAACTCAGACACCCTTCCATCCTTGGGAAGAGCTTGTTTGTGCCCAAGGACAGAGACATAGACAGCGGTGTGCGGAGGAAGTCGACTTTCGTTTTCACTCCTCCAAGGCGCTTTCTTCCAGACCCTGCAGGCCTCCAGCGCCTCTTTCTTTCAGCCTCGTCGGCCTAAGTTATCGGACTGGCTACGGCAACTAAGACAAGGTGTCCAATAGCAGTCCCCTCCTGTCAGGAACAGGTAGCACGGGAGGCTCTCCCGAGTGGGGGCATAATCCTAGAGGGAGCGGCAGAGTTCACGAACTCTAGGATTGGCAACCCCCCTTTGCAGGTCTCACGCTGGGAGGATGCCTAAGGTTACTCATCCGGATAAGAGCTTCCCGATGCCGATTCCTGCACGATCTCCGTGATCAGCAAGGATATCGCGCCTGCCGTCTCTGTCAGCGAATTCAGTGTCACTGAACCTCTATGCCATGGGGTTGGCAAGAGTTTTGCCCGTTTGGGTAGAATGATCCATGCCTTAGGAGTAGGTCCTCCATAGGATCGTCGACGGCTTCACCCCCCGGCTTCTTCAGTCGATCCTTTCTCGTAGGAAAGCATCTGAGACGGGAATTCCGTAGTCGACCTCTGAGCTCTGATCAATTTTGTTGAACAAACTTCGTCCAGCGTGGAACAGCAGAATCGATCAGACTGGTAACGAGGCGGCAGGACTCCTTAGGTCCTGGATCGGAAGGACGGGTACTTTCAGCTTCCATTCCATCCATCTTCCAGGAAGCTCTTGGAATTCAGCCTAGACTACAGGTGTTCCTGCTTAAGATGCGGTGTGGCGATCCCGCCGTGGCATCGCAGGTTTTTCCCCAGAGAACTCACCCTGCTTTCCTCATGGCCGCTCAGGAGCAGGCTTATGCCTCCTTCGCTTCCGGATCCTTACCATGAGTGAGGGATCATGGTAATTTGCTAGGAGCCTTCTCTACTTCTGCCTCAACATCTGGAGTATCTAGCCATGATATTGAGTCAACGGCCTTACCACGTTGGAAACCCCGCTTCTCGTCCGTCCAGCGAGGTTAAGCAACGTCGGGTCTGGTCGGTACTTGGATGGGTGACCGGCTGGGGACGCCAGATGCTGTTGCCTCCTCCTCCGAGACTTCCCTTCCGTTGACTGTGGCAAGGCTGAGGAGAGTCGCATTACCTGTTATCAGTCAAGCAGAGCTTTCAGTCCTACCTTGGAACGTTTTCCTAGGTCTCTTTTCCTCATTGACCCGTCTAAAGTCCCGAACGGTTGCCTCAGGATAAGTTCCCTGTGGGGCGGCCCAAGTTCCGGTGGTTTCAAAGCAACGATTAACCGGACTTTCTGGCCCCTATGGGACCAGCGGAACAATTAGACCTGCAATGGGTGTTGACCTATGGAACCTCTTGATGGGAGTGGATATTCTCATCCTTTCCCCACATTTTTTATGCTGTTCTTGGACTCGTCGAAGAAAAGGGGGGGGGGGGGGGGGCATGTTCCGGTTCAGGCCTATGGTCAGGACCTGAAGGATACCTCTCCATCATTCAGGTTTTCTTAGGGGCCGTAGTCTGGCCCCTCTACAGATCCTACAGCTCCTGCCGAGTCGCTCCGTGTGCGACGACTTCATGGTACTGGCGTATTCCAACCAGCAAGGGACGCATTTTCATACCTTCGCATCTTGCAGTAGAGATACTGAGATGATTTGAGATCCTCTCAATGCCACTATCGGCTCGCTCATTCCGGGCAAAGGAATGTTCTCTCCGACTATCTGAGCAGAGCCTCGTAGATAGAGTGTACCTGGGGGTCTTTGGCCTTTAGTAACCAGCAAGTCCTGGCTTGGGGGACCTGATCGCGACAGCTTGGAACTTCAAGCTTCCACTGTTTTTCCCCCCAGTCTCAGACCCCAAGACTCTTTGGCAAGATGCATTCCGGTGATGGTGGGACAACATCGACGCCTGCGTCTTCCCTCCTTTGTTGTCTGCTGAGAATGGGTCTCAACAAGACCAGGTTGTCTGTCAACCTTTCAATAGCCCTGAGAGCTCCACTGGGACTATACGCAGAACGGTTTCGGGACCCTCTGCTTCCCCTGACGGAACTACCGGGAGAGCTTCTCCCACGGCACAGGCTACTCAAACAACCACACTGCAACATCTTTCACGAGCCGGGGCATCGCTTCGGCTTCACGCCTGGAGACACTACGCCTCCTCCTCAAGAAGAGACAACCCGCTACAGTCGCGGGGCGGAGGTCGCGTCATCTGCGATAGTCATCCGCAGGGGTCTACCAGGCGAAGTGGAGAGTCTTCTGTGGTTGGTGTCGTGGGAGATATACCTCTTCCCTTGAGGCCTCTTCTCCAGCAATAACGAACTTATTGCTTTTCGGCGGGAGGAAACTCCTTTCCGCTCTCGGCAGTGAAGCCTGTCGCTCAGCCTTTCCCTGGTATTCAGGCTGAAAGGAATAAACTTTTTCCTTCCCGCTGGACCTTTCCTCGCTTATGCGAAGCTGCGAACGTCCCTGCCCCCAGTCGGAGTGAGACCTCCAACATGGAGCATGGTTTGGACTTTTTAGTCCTTTAAGAGATCTACTCAAGACCCATTACGTCAGGCCTCTGATCGTATTCCGTCTTGGGGCTCCTGCTCACTCTGGCCGCGGCCAGTGTGTAAGCAATCTTCTTGGTCTCGTACGACTCCGCCCTTTTTAAGGAATGGGAGAAGGCAACATTCAGGTTCACTCCTGAGTTGTTGGCTAGACTCAGAATCTTGGGGTCCCGGCCCTTCGGTCCAATTCCTTCAAGATTTCGAGTCACCATTCTGTATCAGATGACCCAAAACCTTCTCCTTCTTGCCAGTAAAGGAATCGAGGGGTTATCTTTGGGAACAGCTGCAGTTTGTCCTCACGTGCAGCCGGGTTGGGAGCACAAGAAGGACACGAGGGAGAGTCACCAGTATACCTCTTCAGCTCGGACTCAAGGACATTCATCTTGACCTGAATCCAGACCCTCCCCCGTCACGTCGCCCTACAGCACGATGTCGGATACATCGCAACGTCGCTCGCCTTCGAGTAATACTACTCTGTGACGCAGGTGCTACAAGCTGGGGTCTGGAAGCGTCTAATGACCTTCGCAGCCCGCATCCTGCAGGACGTGACCCACAGGAGTATCGATACGTTTCTATCGCTCTGTGGTGGCTACACAACAGCTGGTCTAACCTCAGGCTCCTTTTTGGACAGGTAGCAGAAGGTTGAGGGCATTGTTATCAGGTTTTAGTCTGCATGAACGAAAGAAGTATGTCTGGCCCTTACTTCTTTCTTCATCATCCCCTCTACTGGGAAGCAGCATCCTGGTCTCTGCATAGCTGACCTCAAACCTCTGCAGGTAAACCATGCTTCCTTGTGTTCCGAGTCTTGAGTTAATACTGTCGCGTCCCCCATACCCTGACGAGGTGGTATTGGGAACGTCCTAACCCAGAGTTCATTCTGGAACTCCAGGTCGACTGCCTAGGACAGGTCACACTTCTTCCTTCACACACAAGCTTATATAGGCCACACGGTTCCTTGCGGAGCAAGGAACTTGTGAGGTGCAGGGACTCCTTTTCTCGAGTGCGACTCACTCGGATTCTGAGTTCCCGGGTAAAGCCAAAGCCAGTATGGCTGGGGACTTTCCACCCTTCCTAAGGGGTAAGTCACTCAATGTAAATAGCGTGGTTTGTATTTCGGTTACGGAACAAATGACAAATTCGGAGATAATTTGTATTTTTCCTAACCATACAAATCTTAGCTATTTACATATATTTGCCCGCCAGCCCTGTCCCCCAAGACAAGTCCTACCTCTAAGTGAAAGTGAAGCAGTTCACCGGTGTGTGAGGGGGGGAGGGGTAGCTAGCTACCACTTCCCAACCCCCCTGCTAATTAGCGCGGGGGTAATACACCCTCGTTAAATTCTAATGGCTCGCCATTTCAGCTACGCTAAAAGGTAAACCCAATGTAAATAGCTAAGGTTTGTATGGTTAGGAAAAATACAAATTATCTCCGAATTTGTCATATTAAAGTTAAGAAAAGATACAAATTATTTTTCATTTCATTTTATTATATTTGTAGTAGAATATTAAGTTGTTATATTTTGGTCCTTCAACCTTGTCTAATTACATTATTTTTTTTTTTTTTTTTTGTAGCGTGCCCTACTCCCTGTAGGGTGTGAAGAGGCAACTAGAATTGGAGACAAGTAGAGGTGCAAGAAGAGTATAGGCAAGATTAAGTTGTCAAAAGAAAAAGTTACTCAAGACCTGTTTTGTTGTTATAACTTCTTCCAATTTAGGAGCAAATGAAACTAGATTATTCTTCTCACTTTTTAGGAGCAAATGAAACTAGATTATTCTTATCACTGAGTGATGTTGACTCATCATAATGTAATTGTTTTTTTCATATATTGACACAGAGTTTTCATGGATAGTGGTTCACATACTTGGCTCCAGAAACAGGTGAACATAAAGTGGCATAGAAAAGTTTTCAGGGGCAGCCAAACTTTTAAGTGTTGTCAATGCCCAAACCCGGTTGACTGTTCATGCAGATAATGAACTAAAGTGTTGCAGGGTTCTCCTTTAAGCTTGAAGTTTTCTGTTATAAGCCTGGAACTTTCTCTGGTCAGTATCTGCATTAAACAGACAGGCTCTGTCTTGATGTTAACAATTAGAAAATTTGCATCACAAACCAGATAGGGCTTTATCCTGAAAAAGGGCTCATAGTAATAAATATTTTTCCTGTTTTATGAAGACAGCATTTCATTCCTGTACCTTACACCATTGTGTCCCCTTCTCAGCCAATAATTGTTTTTTTTCTTAGTATCATTGTTTTTTTTTTTTACTTGACCTGAAAATGGCTTACCTTTGAATAATATAATGCAATTACGTTGATAGCTGGGTCCCCTTGCCCAGTATAAATCAAGGGGTGGTGCCCAGTGCTCCGTTCTTTTGACCTGTTACCTAGATTTTTGGGTATTCTACCGTTTTCCTTTTTGTGTAATAAACGGAGTGTGGTCGGCTTTCGGACACTAGGCAGTTTGGGTGCTACCTCTGGCCACAGTCTGCAAACCACTACATAATTTCTGGTGCCCAGACCAGGGAAACACCAACCTTTAGATATGGCACAGTCAACGACCAAGAGTCGCAAGGCTAAGAGGAGGCTTAGTCGGGATGTGGCAAGCCTCGTCACAATTGTCAGTGACCTGGCAACTTAGGTCAAGTCCCTGACACTTCAAGTGGCGGCGCTAAAGAGCATTGAGCCATCATCAACGTGCAACGTTGCCAATGGGGTCACAACTACAGTGACCACCGGTGCTCCTTCTACGTCCCCAGCTTGGCCAAATGTCAGTGGTCTGGCCATTCCGATAACTAGAGAGGGCCATTGATTGTAGATCTCCAGCCCCCTCCGGGGTTCTCACCATTGCTGCTCCCACCTGTACCAGGCTTCTGGGAGTTTCCTGCTTGGGGTGGACCACTTGCTTCCTCGCCTGTTCCAGCCACTAACCCCTTTAGTCTGCCAGAGACTGCAGCTGGTGGACTAGGGGAGCAGTTCTTGGTCAACCCGGCCGAAGCCAGTAGGCCAGAAAAGGCTCCAGCAGCTACGGCTGAGGCAGTCCTAGCCAAGACAGAGGCCATCCCAAAGCACAGGCACCAGCCAAGGACACCAACAGACCAGCCATACCCGAAATGACGACATCACAGGAGTCTACCAGTGAAGATTCTGGTAGCGACACTTCGAGCTCCTGCTCCAGTGTTAGCTTATCTGATGTCTCCACCGACCAGGTCCAGTCCCTCTGCGTTCTGTCTGATCTGTTCAAGGTCCTCGACTGCAGGAGGAACCCCAAGCCTGGAATCTTCCAGCTAGAAACTGGCCAGAGTTTTGCCCGATTTATGAGGGATTTTGAGGCCTACTGAGCGAGTAAATATACCGCAAGAAGCTCTGGCCGGTGGACTGTCGAGCTGGAAAGATTCCTAAAGGGGGAAATCAAGGAGGCATTCTCGGCCATAGTGGTCCTGAGATCTCATACCCCGACATGAAGGAACGCCTCCTCGACTGGTGCCGAGAAGCTTGAGAGAGGCGTGATGCGTGTAGGAAGGCCCAGTTCAGCAGTGTCACCTGTGGCGAGGGGGAACTGCTGAAGATTTATGCCCTCCGGTTGGCCTCCTTGTACGGGTTGGGCTATCCTCTCCGTAGTTTGGACCAGAGGGAGCTGAGGCGGAAGCTCCTCAAAAGTGTTCCGAGCAGAGCTGTGAGTTGGTTGGAACAGTCTCTGGCCACCATTAATGTCTCTGCTGGCCATCAGGCCACTTGGCAATATGTTCTACACCTGTTGAGTGTTCTCGCCGAGGCATCTCGTCAGCGAAGCCAGAAGATTTGGCCATCAGTTGTGTGTGACAGTCATGGCATGGCTCGTATGCCGACGGGGTCGCCGTGGCTGCCCCCAGCCGTTCGCCTGGACCTGACAAAGCGTATTCATGCACTCCTCCTCGACCTGTCCCCAAACCTGCACCTGTGGAAGTGCACCTGCCACCATTGCTCACCCCGGATAGGTCTCCTTAATTCCAGAGAAGGTACTGTGCTGGTGCAAAAAATCAGGGCACCTTATGGACGAGTGTTGCAAACGCCTCAACCTGTGCCTACGCTGTGGCTCGGCAAACCATTATGTTGCACAGTGTGGACGACAAGCGCCGCCTATAAGCAAATCACCTGTCCAGAAGACTGCTAAAGCCCGCAGCCCTGGGAGGGAGACCATCTTTGTCCAGACTCCTTCAAGGTGGAGAGCAGTACCGGTGATTGCTACTCCAACCCCGTTGTCCTATTCTGGATCAACCAGTAGCCGGGAGAGCCGAAGTGGGAGCGAGTCCAGTTCTTCTTCTTGGATTGTGGAGAAAAAGAAGAGGAAGAGCAAGTGAGCAAAGCCCAGGAAGTCTAGAACTGAGGAGTATCATAGGGCTTTAAACACCAGGCCTTCGATGTAGAAGATGGGGCTACATCGAAGGAGACAATCTGTCTATCTCCGACGAACTGGACTCTTCTCAGAAGGACCAGTTTTGTCAAATACTTCGACGTCATCTTCCGGTCATCAGTACTGGTGATGATGATGTGGGAGAGTGCTCAAGCACACCAATACGCATCTACCTGTATGACGAAACGCCCATTTATTAGAGGGTTCGACAGTTTGCCAAACCCGTCGCTGATGCCATCGAGGAACTGTGCAAGGAGTTGCATGAACTGGGTATCATTGACCCCAGCATCTCTCCTTGGTCTTCACTCGTTCCTGTCCGAAAAAAGGAGAATAGTATACGGTTGTGTGTGGACTACCGTAGACTGAATAAGGTGACTCTCTGATAAGTGCCCGATGCCTTACATGGCAGATTCTGTATTCGGTCTTCAAGGAGTCAAGTTCTTTACAGCTCTTGACCTGGTTCGTGGATACTACCAGTTACCGTTGGCAGAGGACAGTAAAGAATACATAGCTTTCTCTACCGCCTTTGGACACTGGCAGTTCAGACGCTTATCGTTTGGACTGAAAAATGCACCTGCAGTGTTCCAGAGAGAAAGGCAGAGTATTTTCCAAGAGTTCCCGAAAGCCAAGGTGGTTGTCTACATTGATGATATCTTGATACTTGGGTCTTCTTTTGAGGAACACATGAAACTTGTAGAACGAGTATTGGCTACTCTCCAGAAGCACGGACTCAAGATAAAACTCGGGAATTGTTCTTGGATCTAAGCCGAGGTCCAGTATCTTGGTCATCTGGTTGGACGTTCTGGTATGCGTAAGCTACCCGAATACATCCAGAAAGTGGAGGACTTCCCTAAACTGACCACTGTGCGTGAGCTACGGGGATTCCTGGGACTGGTATATTTCCAACGGACATTTATCCCCGTGTGCTCACAGATAGCCAAACCATTATCTGCGAAGACTGAAAGACGAAAATCCCAAGGGACTAGGAAACTGAAGTGGACTGCAGAATTGGACGGTGCCTTTGTGCACTTGAAGGAACTGATCAAGGAGGACATTATGTTGTCATACCCTGACTACTCCGCTTATGCTAAACCCTTGGAATTGTTTGTTGATGCTTCGGGTGAGTATGCTGGTGCTTGTCTGTACCAGGAGTCCTTAGGGCATCCAAGGGAGCATCAGGTGATAGCGTACGACTCCATGACTTTCCTTGACTGCGAGACCCGTTACTTTACCATTGAGCGGAAGTTGGCTGCTCTGCGATGGGGGGTGAAAACCTTCAGGGCCTTCCTCTAAGGTCAGTTCTTCATGATTCATTTTGATCACCGTCCCCTGATGTAGCTTCATGACATGAAGATTGTGGACAGTCATCTAGCATGGACACTGAAGGACCTGTTCGAATTTAACTTTATTATTGACTACTGTCCAGGTGATCAGAATACCGCAGCTGACTGGTTATCCCGCTGGCCTGCATTAACTGACTGTCTGTTTGCTACTGAACCCAGCACTCCCAAGTTGCCTACCGGACTGGCCTTGTTTAAGGAGGTTCGTAGTGGTCCAGATTCTCTCATAGAATCCTTAGAGTTAGTCGTGAACTGCTGGACGAAAGGGTCAGGTGTCGCACCCGACTCTCAGGTGAAGGGAGCCAAGCTCCGGGATGCCTTAGTTCAGCAGTTTCTGAAAGACGCCGGTCGACTAGGTTTCAAACTGGACAAGACTAGCAGAAATAGGATCAAGGCAATGCATTTTCCAGGTACAGTCCCAGCTCTGGAATTGTTCTTGGTAGCATCTAAGCTATTGAACCTGGAAATCTGGGTCCATTTGGGTCCCACTTGTCCCGTAGCCTAACATGATCCATCCGTGACTGAGCGTCAGTTTGTGCATCTTCAGTATGTGTCTGGAGTGCATTTTAACCCTCTGATCGAGCTCCGCAATTACGTCCTTCCAACTGACGTGATTCTGGGCCATAAGGCGGAGGTAAAATCTCATGTGCCTGATACTGAAGGCTTGGTCACTTATGATCAGGAAGCACCGGAGGATTGTCCTATAATTCAGTACGTGACAGAAAAGGCACCTCGTCAGTCCAGTTGTACACGTGTGTCTCAACACTCGGCAGTAGGTATAGTAGTGATGCAGGAGACCTTATTTTGTACTCTTGTTGATACAGGAGCACAGGCTTGTCTTGTAAGTGAGTCTGTACTGAGCCAACTTGGCATAGAGTACCAGGTACTGTCAGAAGAATAGTTAGAGGGGTTGACTGGTTCCTGCACCAGCATTCTAGGCTACGTCCAGTTAGAGGTGAAGTGTCCTTCCAGGTGGAGGGTACCGCTGTTTAACTATGCGGTGGTAGCTGCCAATAACATTATCTTTTTAAATATGTAACTTCCCTGGTAGTTACGTATACTGTATATAGCTTAATCCCGCCGATTCGTCGGCAGAAATTGAAAATTCGCGGCAATCGCCGACAGGTGGCCAGGTGGTCATACCTGTGCGCCCTCTAACCAGGTACGTGGAACCATTCCCATTTGTCCTCAGAAATTCCCTGCCGTCGTTTCAGCAACATGTTGGAAATTCGCTCTGCGTTGTGGGTTTGCTTTGTCTACAAATTGGTGAAGTACCCATTGTTTGGTTTTTTGTTGATGGCTTTTGCTGATTTTGGATTTTCCCTATTGACTTTTCACTCGGATAAGATAGATTTTGTTGGTTTTTTCGACTTGGACAGTTGGTTTAACTATTTTTCTAGTTTTCAAAATGGCTGACTCTGTTATTAGAAGGTGTGTCAAGGGGTGCAAGGCTCGGCTTTCAAAGGCTACGCTTGATCCCCACTCAATATGTAAGAGTTGCAGAGGGCATGAGTGTTCATTTAATGACAGATGCAATGAATGTGAAAGTTTATCGGAGAGAGAGTGGAAAGAGTATGATCGCTATGTTAGGCGATTGGAAAAGGACAGACTTAAGAGAGCTAGATCATCAAGTGTTCTCTCTAATAGGTCTTTGGATAGTCAAGTCCTTTCTTATGTATAAAACTAATATTCCTGATCCTAATCCTAAGGTTGTAGTACCAGACCCTCCTACGGAGTCGGAGGTAAGTGAGCATTCTTTGAAGGATATTATGGCTGCGATCTCTGCCTTGGGTGTGAAAGTGCAATCCCTTACTTCGGATAAGGAAGTGATGTGGGGGTCAGTGCGTGGTTTGCAACGCAAGTTCGGGGATAGTGATAGTGCAGTGGAGGGTTCATCCGTTCATGTCTGTCATGCTCTTAGCCTTGGACCTCTTCCATGCTCCCCAACCCCTGGTAGAAGGAAAGTCGACAGGCTAAAGGAGGTGAGAGACGTTGAACAGCGAACGGACGTCCCCTCGAGCGATCCTGTTGACGCATCCCAGGATGCTCCTCCTCACCGCAGAAAAGGTGAGATGATGAAGTGTTCGTCTTCTTCGGAGGACGCAAGACCTAGACGCGGTTGGCGTCAACCTCTTCAATTGAGACCTCTCAAGAGACATAGGTCCCCCGTTAAGTTCCAGCAACCCTCGTGTAGCAATTGGAGCTCTCCGGAAATCTTCCTGTCAGAAGAAGACGACGTGTCCGCGACTAAACAGTTGTGTAGGACGCATAGTTCGGCGGAGGAAGAAGACGTGCACTTTACATCGCTTCACGCTTCTCCCCCACCCTCGGATTGGGAGATGTCGCAAGGGACTTCACCTCTCTTCGCCAGAAGACCCCAGCAAGGGTTTCCGAAACTTTGGACGCTCTCTTGCAGCAATCAGGGCGCATTACAGGAAGCGACAAGGATCGTCACGCTCCCTCGCAGTAGACTGGATGCATGTAGGACGCACCGCAAGCAGCATGCCTGTCAGAGCTTCAACGGTCCATTAAGTCCCTGTTTGACGTTTATAAGTCACAAACAGAGGAAGCTCGCAGGAAGGAACCTAAGGATGTCAACAGACCTAGGAAAAGAATAAGATCGGAGCGAGACGCGAACTGCCGGCAAGACGCGGACTCGCGGCAAGCTGCAGCGCTCATGGACGCTCCCTCGCAGCGATCTGGACACGTTACGGGAGGCGGCAAGGATCTTGACGCTGACGCTTCCCCGCAGCATGCTGGACGCATACTTGATGCTCCCTCGCAGCATGCTTGACGCACGCAAGCATGACACTCCCTCGCAGCATGCTGGATGCATGCAGGACGCACGCAAGCATGATGCTTCCTCGCAGCATGCTGGACGCATGCATGACGCTCCGTCGCAGCATGCTGGATGCATGCATGACGCTCCATCGCAGCATGCTGGACGCATGAATGACGCTTCCTCGCAGCATGCTGGACGCATGCAGGACACAAGTAGATAAGACGAGGCGTGTGTTTCTCCCACTCATTCTACATCGGAGATCTCAGAGGAGGAAACGCAGGAAACTCCTCATGCAGCAGATCTTAAAAGATTACTGGCAGTTCTGGCAGACTTATATCCGGAGGACTTTCAGCAGGCTGTACCTCGGAGCCCGCCCTCTCAGTTTTTGAAGGGTAGACCACAGAAACCTTCCTCTTTTAAGAAAACAGTGCTAGCCAGATCGGTCAAGAGGGCTTTCTCGACTCTGAATGATTGGATTCTCAAGAGAAAGGAACAAGGAAGGACAACCTTTTCCTTCCCCCCTACGAGATTGGCTCCTAGATCCAGTGTGTGGTACGAGACTGGGGAGGTTCTCGGTTTGGGAGTTCCTGCCTCCTCCCAGGGGAACTTCTCCAGACTCGTTGACACCTCGCGTAGATCAGCCATGACTAAGGCTAAGGTGATGTGGTCCACGTCGGAGATGGATCACTTGCTGAAGGGCATCTTCAGAACAATCGCAGATGTCATAGACGAAAAGAACGAGACGCAGATGCACCTTATTACCTGTCTCGATAAAGCCGTGAGGGATGGGACGGTCGAACTCTCCCCCCTTTTCACAGCTGGGGTTATAATGAAGAGATCCATGCTGTGTTCTTTCCTGTCGTTAGGATTGACTCTTGCTCAAAGAGTAGAGCTCTTGTATCCTCCTTTAAATAATCATCTCTCCCCTTCTGATGTAGTGAAGGACTTGACAGCAGCTCTTGCTCAACAAGCGACGAAAGGTCTTATTACCAGGACTGCGAAGAAAGTCCTCCCGGCTAAAATTTTAGCCAGGAAGCAGAAGGAAGCTCCTCCCACGCGCCAGTCCTTTCGTGGGAGGGCCCGTTCGAGAGGAAGTCAGAGAATTGCTGCTGGAGGAAAACCTCGTAAATACACAAAGCAGCAACCAAAAACCAGGAAGTGAGCTCTACAACCTCCAGACACAAGTGGGAGCCAGGTTATCCCACTACTGCCAAGAGTGGAGCCAAAGGGGAGTGGACGACTGGACAGTCGATGTCTTGAAGGAGTGTTACAAGATCCCCTTCCTAAGAAGGCCTCCTCTTTCGTCAGAGCCATTAGAGTTGACAGCAACATACTCGGGGAGCAAGGCAGCAGCTCTTCAAGAACAGGTCAACCAGATGCTGTCAAAAGCAGCGATAGAAGTTGTAGAAGACCCCTCTTCGGAGGGATTTTACAACAGACTTTTTCTGGTTCCCAAGAACTCAGGGTGTTGGAGACCCGTTCTGGACGTAAGTCCACTGAACAAGTATGTAAGCAAAGTCAAGTTTGCTATGGAGACATCTGCATCAGTCCTAGCAGGCACCAGACAAGGAGACTGGATGGTGTCGATAGATCTGCAGGACGCTTACTTTCACGTCCCAATTCACCCGAACTACAAAAAATTTCTGAGATTCGTTTACCACTCAACTACTTATCAGTTCAAAGCACTTTGTTTTGGACTAAGCACAGCTCCATACGTTTTCACTCGAGTGGTTTCGAACGTGGCTCGCTGGTTACATCTAAAAGGGGTACGGATATTAATGTACCTGGACGACTGGCTAATCAGAGCCAGGTCGCAAGAAAAGTGTCTGGAGGATCTACGAGTTACAATGTCCATGATGCAACAGCTAGGTCTGGTTGTAAATCTCGCCAAGTCACAACTGACACCCTCACAAGACATCTACCTGGGGATGAGGATTCAGTCAGTGGTTTTTCGGGCTTTTCCAGCCCCGAAACGCATTCTGTATTGCTTAAGGGGGCTAGTGTACCGAAAAATAGCTGATTTGGGTGTCAGATGCCGAATTTTACTTTTGTGCATTTCCGGCAACTTCATAGTGTTGGCAATGCCAGATGGATGAAATTTTGTGAATTTCGTGCTTCTAAAGCAAAAAAATGGGGAGTATTGGGGTAAAGGGGGCGTGTCACATGAGTTGTTATTCCGTGAGACCCATTCCTTCCATTGAACCATATACTTTGCAAATGATGTATAATTGCTTTTTCAAGCTGGGGGTACTCCTAAAAAAACGAGCCTAGTTTGATACCTCATGGGTGGTTTGGAAAATCATGCATAAAAAAATTGTAATTGTTGCATGCAATTCTAAAAAAGATATGCAACAATTGGCTTATATTGATAAAAAAAAGGTGTATGACAAGCAAATAGCAATTTATACAGTAAAACATCTATGTCTGAATGTTGCCAAAACTTCAAGTGAAATTTGACTATAAAAGAAAAAAAATATGATTGCATAATTATTTTCCTGGGCTCTACCTGTGCCGCTCCATGAAATGCTCCTTTTACATCATTTCTAAGGTAAAAACTGCTATGAATTTACCAGAGAAAATAGTTGCATAGGAATGCCATGTTGAACCCAGCTCGCTCACCTAATAAGGTGTCGGTATAATACTGGGGTGTGATAAATCACAACCAGAGGTCTCGCACCATTTAGATATCTCCTCTTCAATATCCCTGTTACAGCGAGGTGTCGTTCAACACCCACCTCCGAACTCCACTACCAACAACCCAACCCACGCCAGTGACGTCACTCCTTTTTCATAGCACTGCTAGTTCACACTTGTGTTTTTTCTCTACGGTGTTTTCAGTGTTTACCCCAGGATTTTGTACACGATGTCGGATTCTACTGTCTCCCCATCTAAGTTAAGTACCAGATCTATGAGTTTTGAGTCTTTGGAGGTAGCCTTGCCCTTATTTTTATTTCTATTACAGTTTTTTTGGTTATTCACCATTCGTCGGCCCCGCTTCGCGGCCGCCATGTTGGCTTGCTACCTCCTTTCACTCGTTCTTAACGCCTTACAATTAGTCTTCTATACTGATTGTTTTTCGTTTCGAACCTTTTCGCTGGGTATTATCACCGATCACACCCTGTTTTATATTATTATATCATTATATTATATGTTATTATGATATTATACTACGTATCATAGTTTTGACTTAGGTTGGCATGCCTGCTCACCTTCGGGCGCTTCCTAGTTGGTTTACTTCGCGTTATAGCGTTTTTACCCAGTGTTTTTTATCTTTACCGCCTAGTTATTTTTCTTTAGTTTGAGTGGGACTCTCGCGAGGCAGTTTTAGTTTTAATTATTTGTGTTATCCTACCGATCGGCATCTACTGATATAGTGTTTTGTTGGCCCCCCTGTCCAGCTCGGTACTTACCCGCGCTGGAGGGCTCGGCTTGTAATTCTCCTGCCTCTTCCCCTGCGTCCCTCTCTTACTATCTTATTTTAGCTGCATGCCTTACCTAGTTCATTATATCACATTATTTTACTCATTCATTATCCGTTTATGATCATTCCGTTGTTATTTTCGTGGTTCGTCGGCCAGGTTGGTACGCCTGGCCTCCCTCCGTCCCACGTGATCGCCTCCCGCTCCCTCATTGGCTTGTTCTCGCTACCTCCCCCCTCTCCACCTCTCGGGTTATGCCCCCCCCCCCCCCGCCTACCCCATCCCCACTCCAGGGATACCTCTCGTCTCTCTGAGACTTTGGAGTCAGCTGTATTGCCGTACGGGCTGAGTCCTCTCGTTCCCCAGTTACCCCCCCCCCCCCCCGGGGTACCTACTGACTCCTTTTCCCCCAGTTGGAGCCGAGAACACTAGCGAGGCTTTTTATCTATACGCTCACTCCCTGCCCTTTCGTAGCCGTTTTTTCTCCGCCGCTCTGATTGGCCATCGATCGGCTGGGGAGATTTCAGCTATGCTTTGGGCTTTTCCAGCGTGATTCCCCCCGTGACGTTCCGCACCCCTGGGACCCAGTCAATAGGATTCCCTCCGTGACGTTCCGCATCCCACGAAACCCACACGATGTTAGCCCCTTTTTTCTTAGCGAGGAATTCTGTAAGATTTTAGCTTTCAAGTTTTGTCGAGTTTTGGTTTTTGCTTTTGTTAAGGTCCTTGTGACCGGCGGTGAGTCTCTGACTCTCCCCCTCCTCCCCCCTCCCCCCCTAGTATGATATAAAGGAGCATTTCACTGGGCGGCATTTTGCCCCGCCTACCCCGGTAGTCTAGCGGTGACCCCTGGGTCTACCTCAGTTGTCTCCCCGGAGCCAACAGTATAACCATTGCCCATGTTATATTATTGTAATCTATACTCGACAATGCTCTTTTTGAATGATCATAGCTATACGGATTTGATTTATTTGCATTTTACCTTTGCTAAGTGTTTTCTACCGATTACATTACGGTTTGGAATGTTATTCTTAGTCCTAGCTCGGCTGATGCCGGTTTGTTTTTAGTACCCGGAGCCCCCGGGCTCCCCTTGGGACCCTTACCTACTATGGGATACTTATGTATCTTTATTTTACAGGTGGTCCGCTGTAAGATGGCAGCCTGTGCGGCCGTACTTCAACAAGCGTGCAGCCACGACGTGTGCAGGTCGCATGCCCACTGTGCTGTCCTAGTGGACGACTAGACCGTCTGGTACCCGGAAAACTGTGAAGTCTGCTACAAGCTGGTCTCAACGCTCACCTCGGACTCAGTAGGTGAAACTGCCGTTACTATCTAGATTTACTTAGTTTTAATCTTTGGCATTTCCTGTTATTTCCACTGTATCTTCTGATCGAATGACCCTGTTTATCACGACCTACATGTTTACACTTCCCCCGTCGAAGTCACTTACCACTAGTAACGGTCTATTTTCTTTCAGAGCTCCCAGTCTTCTAAGACCTCGGCCCTGGCGACCCTTAAGGTCTGGGTTGGCGGGTTCGCCCGCAACATTAAGGCCAAGAAACCTTACGAGCTGTCCGAAGAGTGGTGCAACTTGATATACCCCAACGCTAAAACCTCTGCTGCGGTCCCTAAGGATGTGACGGACCCCATCATAGACAAGATCACGGAAGTCTTGCTCTTATCTGAAGACCATGAGGTGATGGGTGAAGCCATAGTGAAGGACGTCGCGGCCATTAACCTCGACATAGAGCCTATGGCTCTCGACGAACCGGAGCCAGGTAGGGAGGTAGGTGAGGCAGGTGGGTCACGGGCTAAGATTCCTCTCCTTAGCCCGTCTTTCTCTTCTTCATCTGCTCATTCTTCTTTTCAGTTCCCGGGGAAACACGGGGCTGATAGCAGGCCTCGTCCGGTTACCCCGAAGGTTAAGGCTCAACGCAGGCCTTTGCTGAAGACCCGTAAGTCTTCCAAATCCCCAAAGTCTGTTAAGACTTCTTCTTCTAGAGTCCCCAAAGACTCAGCTGTCGCATCTTCGTCTTCTCATGGGTCGAGAACGAAGACAGCCTCCACAACCACCCCGGTGGCTCCCTTTGACCCGGACGCTTTTTCTAACAAGCTACTTACTCAGATCGGGTCCATGATGACGTCCCTCACTGAGAGGATGCAGAACAATGAGAGTCTAGTGGAGAGCCTCATGCGTTCGGGACTGCCGCAACAACAGCAGTACGCCATCCCGGACGCCTCCAAGCTCCCGGAGTTCACGAAGAACAACCCATGGAGAATGGCTCTGTACTCTCCTTTCAAAGATGGCATGCTGACCATCGAGGGTTGTGGCACCCGGCCCATCAAGGACTTTGAGTTCTACCCGCCGGGCCTCCAATTCCCCTTCCCCGGTTTTGCTTGTTTGACCGAGGAAGCTCTTGTTCGGCTGGATAAGGTTCCCAAGGAGACGGTAATCTACCCGAAGGAGCAGGCCCAGTCTATCTGGGTTCGAACACTGAATGAGTGGGAATGTGTGAACACCATGCTCACACCCCACAAAAGCTCCTACACAATGTTCATGGTAGACGAGCAAACCCCCACTCCGTGCGTCACCAAGATGATGGACCTAGCCCATCAGGCCATCAAGGAGGACAAACCGTTACCGCAATTGCGGGAAACGGACCTGACCTCCCTCCTGTTCCCAGGAGACCACGGGTGTTGGCATAACGCCCCAGCCACCTTCACGACAGGCAAACAGAGCGCTGACTGTGCCTCCACACAGTTCAGCGAGTGTCTTCCCAGGCTTCCGGACTCTTTGATCCGCCTCGAGTTCGAAGCCCAGACCAGGCTCTGCTGGTCTATTAATTCAGCAACAATGCCTGAGATGACCTCCCTCATGTACGAGGAGGAACCCCTCTTTAAGGTTTTAACCAAATCTCTGCTTCAGACTCTGCTGGCAGATGCATACGACTTCCTCGCAGCCAGACTTCATTGCCGGAGACACGTCTTGTCTGAGGTCGCCATCAGACATGAGCCTAACAGGCTCATTAAAGCCCCGGTCTGGGGTCCTGACTTGTTCCCGGAGGACCTGGTTAACAACGTCCTCAGCGAGGCTGCCAGGGTAAACCAAAGCTCAAGGTTAGGTGGGGCCTAGTCCCCAAGCGAAAGTTTGAGCCAGCTAGCACCCCTGCTCGAGGCAGGAAGAGGTTGAGACCCTTCCAATCCTCTCAAAATCAGCAACCACTTCAGTTGGTTCAAACCATTCTGGTGTCGCAAAGTAGCCAGCCTTCTACTTCGAAGGGACATCCTCAACAGCAATATGTGTTGGTCCCTCAGGCTCAGGTAGCAACGACCTCGTATGCTACCTCCCCTGCCTTTAACCCCGCCTACGAAACCCAAGGTGCCTTCCAAGGTTACTAACGCGCCAGAGGCTTAGGTGCGAGAGGTGCCTTTCGTAACAGGGGTAGCGGAAGGGCTTTCCCCCGAGGCAAAGGGTTCCGCGGAGGCCGAGGAGGCAAATCGTCAATGACACATTGAAGTTCCTCAGGTAGGGGGAAGACTCTACGTCTTTCGGAATCGTTGGAAGTTCAGCAATTGGGCTTTCAGCATAATTTCCAAAGGTCTGGGGTGGAGTTGGATAGAAGGGCCCCCTCCACCAACCAGTTTCTATCAACTTCCAACGAAGGAGCTAGCCTTATATGCAGACGATCTATTGCAAAAGAACGCAATCAAAAGGGTTCATCACTTAAAATTTCAAGGTCGCTTGTTCAGCGTGCCAAAGAAAGACTCAGACAAGCGAAGAGTAATCCTGGACCTGTCCCGTCTGAATTCTTATATTGGATGCGACAAGTTCCACATGTTAACCGTCTCTCAGGTGCGGACCTTACTTCCCCGTGGGGCCGTCACCACCTCTATAGATCTTACAGATGCTTACTATCACGTTCCGATAGCAAGGCATTTTCGTCCTTTCCTAGGCTTCAAACTAGGCAGCCAAGCCTACGCATTCAAAGTAATGCCATTCGGGCTCAACATAGCACCCAGGATCTTCACCAAACTGGCAGAGACAGTAATCCAAGAACTACGAACCCAGGGAATTCAAATAGTAGTTTACCTAAATAGTAGTTTACTTAGACGACTGGCTCATCTGGTCAGACCCTCTTAACGAGAGAATGCCTTGATGAAGTCATTGGGCTTCAGTACGGCATATCATTCCCGTGCTGAAGGCTTGTGACAGGCAAGAGGGCTCTCGAACTGGGGAATTTCTTTTCCTCAGTTTGACTCTAAATTTCTCTCATTCTTTTTCTATTACCTCTTATTGTTTATTCCTCCTTCATAATTATCAGCTGTCTCCAACCTTGCTGTCAAAACTCTCTTACCCATTTCACTGTCCAGGTTTTTTAGAGGGGACATTGTATCCATGATCGGTTTTTATTTCAAAATCAATTGCGGGAGCTATGGTGGTCTTGCCAACTGCCCGAAAATGTTTGGACACCTAGGAGTGTCAGTATTCCCATACTGGCACGTGGAACTATCTCGTAGGAAATTTGGCCTTCGGATTCCAGGGGTTGGCTATTTTATAGAGATAGGACTCTCGGCATTCTGTCCGGTTTGCCTGCCACTAGGATTAGAGTGGGAATGATTGTATTCTTGAAATGCTCTCAGTCCCATCAAGCGGGTTTGGCATACACTTGAGCCACTTTAATCATAGTGGTACCATCCCTTTGTGGTAGGGTAGGGAGTGGACATTTGGTAAGCAGCTTTCACAGGTGTCATTGGTGGAGAAATTAATTCCAGGAAAGGCTAACGGTGTCTTCTTTGGAATTTCAGACAGTCTTAATTTTTTCTCTCCCTTAAACTTTATTTTTTTCCATTGTTTTTTTTTTTCATTGTTATTATGACCCCTTCCCTCCCCCTGAAAAAATAAT
Source organism: Palaemon carinicauda (assembly GCF_036898095.1). Lineage (NCBI taxonomy): Eukaryota > Metazoa > Arthropoda > Malacostraca > Decapoda > Palaemonidae > Palaemon > Palaemon carinicauda. The sequence continues at coordinate 82,193,845 of NC_090742.1, read as the reverse complement.
TAATGAGTAAACTTAATATTCCCCGTACCCCTGGATCAAATGGCGAACCCCAGACACCGTTGACGACTTCTGCTTGTTTAAATAGGGAAAGCTCTGTTGACAACCTCGGCAATAAAAAGGATTCCTCCAACAATACTTCTCTGACCAGTGTTGTTAAAGACAATTTATCGGCACTAGTGGAAAATGATGCTTGTAATAACAGTAATACTTTACTCTCTGGTTCTGGCTCATTACCAGATCCAACAAAAAATCTGAAAATTCTCCACTTAAAAAACATACCAATTGGTTGTAGCTATGACATGATTCATGAAGCCTTCTGTAGATTTGGGGCAATCAAAGAAATTTTAATGGAGCTTAATGGTAGTAAAGGCTTTTGGGAAGCTTGGGTATCATTTTCAAGTTTTGAGATTGCTTTAGAAACAAATAAAAATTTAGAGAGCATAAAAATTGACAATTGTTTGATTTCTGGGGCTCTATGTGATAAAGCACCAAGACACCTAGAGGTATATAAACCAGAAGAATGGATGGAAAAAGAAATAGAGCATAGACTTCCAGAAGTAAGAACCCCCAAGCCCCCAACATGGATAATTGCATCTGGGAAGATAGATAATTATAACTATTATAAGATTAGTAAATTTATACAAAAAAAAGTTGGTTTAATTAAAAGTAAGGATATTAGTAGATACGGTAAGCAATCTGTTTTGATTAATGCAAAATCAGATACTCAAGCTCACATGCTTTGTGGCATGAAGATTGCAGAAATTGATCCTATTAAGGATATTAAACCACATATGAGCTTCAGCTATGGTAAAGGAGTAGTTTTTGATAAAGATCTATATGAATTTTCAGAACCAGAAATTCTGGACATGTGCCCTGCTAATGTTTGGAAAGTAAGTAAGATCCCTCAAACAAGCATGGTAGTTTTAACATTTGAAACCCCTGTTATACCAGATCATATAATTATTGAGAATGAAAGAGTACGTGTTCGAGAATATAAACCTAGGCCTTTACAATGCTTTAATTGTTTCAAGTACGGTCACCCTTCCCGGTACTGCAATAATACGAAGATCTGTATTAACTGTTCTTTGTTAGAACATGGCCAATGCAACAGAGATACAACCTGTGCAAACTGTAAAGATAATCATAAATCAAATGATAAAAGATGTAGAGAATACAAGAAAGAAGAAGCTGCAATCTTGAAAGCAAATGCTGAACATATAAGCGTAGGTTATGCAAAGCATTTACTCAATCGGCAACTTATTTTTGCTCGCGCGGTTAAGATGCCAACAAAAGATTATAATCCACTACCCTTTACTACCACAGGGGGACCAGTGGCAGCACCTGGCCCGTCAGGTGCATCTCCCTTAGTGGTAGTAGCCCAGCCATCTGGGTCAAGTGCTCAGCCTATAAAAGCCAGAGCACAAATCTCCAAAGAGGTCAATATGGTTTCCAACACACCAAAAGTGTTGTCACCGATAGGAGCATCTCCCCTAGAGGTAGTAGCCCAGCCTTCTGGGTTAAGTGCTCGAACTGTTGAAGTTCTAGCACAATCCTCCAAGGAAGCCAATGTGGCTTCCACCACCTTGAATGTATTGTCTCAGGCAGAATCTCTACCGGATTTGATGGAGATTGGAAAACAAGATCTTCCAAAAAGGAAAAGGTCCCCATCATCCTCACCTTCATCTAAGTCAGGTAAGTGCCCTACTGCTCATGATCCTAAGGTTGACTCTTATAAAGATCCTAGAAAGAAAGAAAAGAAGAGTGGTGGCCTAGTAAAGCCTTCCATCTCCAGGCCTTACATGGCTTCATCTGAAAAGTCCCAAAAGACAAATGAGACAAAGAAAAATAATAACAAAAGATAATGTCTATCATCCAGTGGAATTGCAGAGGTCTAAGTACTAGCATTGAGCAAATAAAAACTTTAACCAGGGACTCAGACACGAAGGTAATTTGCCTACAGGAAACCAAGATCAGTGACAAACCATTTAATCCTGGACTCAATTATCATTTTTGTAGATCCCCTCCTTTGCAAGCTGCAAGAGCTCAAGGTGGTACAAGTTTTATTATTCACAAATCTGTAAAATTTGAAACAATCCCACTCAATACACCACTACAGGCATGTGCAGTTAGAACTCATATCGGGAAAAAAAATTACTTTATGCTCGCTATATATTGAACCATCCTTAGAACTTTTCCTCTTAGATCATGCTGGTAATCCAAGAAGGCTTAGACTTTCTGACCTCCAAGACTTGATCAATCAGCTTCCTGCCCCTTTTATTTTAATGGGTGATTTTAATGCAAAGCATACTTTATGGGGTGGAAATATGTGCGATAGATGGGGTAATCTTGTTGAAGAATTAATCGACAACAATGATGTAATACTAATGAATGATGGTTCTCCAACTAGGTATGATGTATTCCACAACTCTACATCAGCCATTGATTTGTCAATCTGTTCCTCATCCATTCGATTGGACTACCTTTGGTCAGTAAATGAACACCTACATGGCAGTGACCATTGGCCAATAATGTTAAATTATGTCCATAATCTTCCTTCTCAGTGTCCACCAAAATGGAAGATAGATGAGGCAGACTGGGCAGCTTATGAAAACTGTTCACACACTGATAAAGAATATGATGAATTTACATCTCCAGTGCATGCCTATCAACATCTTGAAAATATTATTGATGATAATGCTAGCAAGTTTATACCTAAAACATGCGGTTTACCTCATCGCTCTGTAGTTCCTTGGTGGAGTAAAGAATGTGCCATCGCAAGAAAAGTGACCCGAACTTGCTTCAGAAGATACTTGAGGACAAACTATTTAGCAGATAGAATAGCATATCTCAGAGCCTGTGGCAAACAAAATAGAATTTTTAAAAAAGCAAAGAGAGCATCTTGGAAGAAATATATATCTAATATTAATACCAAAACTCCTTCAAAGGAAATATGGGACAAGATTAGAAAACTTCAAGATAAATTCGTCCCTAAGCCTCTACCAATATTAAGGGAAAATAATAGATATATATCTGACCCCAAAGATGTAGCAGAGGTTCTTGCTAAGCACTTTGCTCATGTATCAAGTGCTGACAACTATTCCCCAGCATTTCAACAAATTAGAGCATCAACATCTGTTGTTCCTCCTGCTTCTTCAAATACTGAAGCTTTTAACCTGCCTTTTAGTATGGAGGAGATGCAAAATGCTATCTCCAGCTCTTCTTTAACTGCCCCAGGTGAGGATGGCATCCGGTATGAAATGATATCACATCTTCCAGTGGATACCAAGGAATTTTTATTAGAAACCTTTAATGGTCTATGGGCTTCCCATACATCTCCTGATTCCTGGCATACTTCAATTGTAATTCCAGGCCACAAGTCTGGTAAAGACCCAGAACTGCCATCTAGTTATAGGCCCATATCCTTGGCCAGTTGCATATGCAAACTATTTGAGAGAATGATCAACAACAGACTTGTGTGGTATCTAGAATCAAAAAATCTTTTATCTAACAGACAGTTTGGTTTTAGGAAGAACCGAAGTACTCTAGACCCTTTGCTGATGTTATCAAGGGAAATTTCAAATGCTTTTTCTAACCAAAACCAGGTGGTGGGTGTCTTTTTTGACCTCGAAAAGGCATATGACACCACCTGGAGGGGTGGTATTTTAAAGCAATTGGCCTCGTGGGGTATAGGAGGACATATGTTCTCTTTTATTGAAGAATTTTTATCAAACCGCTCAATTAAAGTGAGAGTAGGGTCAGAATTATCTTCATCCTACATGCAAGAATAAGGTGTCCCCCAAGGCAGCGTATTGAGTGTGACCTTGTTTGCTGTTGCTATTAATAGTCTTATTAGTCACATACCTCCTGGCATACAAGGATCACTATTTGTCGATGACTTTGCAATTTATTGTAGTGGATCATCTGCACTACAAGCATGCCAAAATCTTCAAATTGCAATAAATGCTGCTTCCGCATGGGCAAATTCTCGTGGATTCATGTTTTCTCCTCAGAAGACCAAAGCCATTCGCCTTACTCGTACTCGTAAAAGGGAAGAGATCCCCACCCTTTTCTTAAATGATTGTATTTTGCCATATGAGGATAGTGTCAAGTTTCTTGGAGTCATTTTCGACAAGAAAATGACATTTGGTCCCCATATAAATGACCTATCTATCAGGGTTAAGAAGTCGCTGAACATTCTGAAAGTGATATCGCATTTTGATTGGGGTACTGATAGAACAACTTTGCTTAGAATTTATACATCTTTGTGTCTGAGCAAGTTAGACTATGCATGCCAAATATATGGGTCAGCTACAAAGACTTTACTTGGAAAACTTGATATTGTTCACAATGCTGGGCTTCGCATCTGCACAGGTGCTTACAGAACATCTCCCATTGACAGTATCTATGTTGATTCTGGCATACCTCCCCTTTCCATTCGCAGAGAGGAGTTGAGTTTGAGGTTTTTAGCTAGGTCCCTTGCTGTGAGAAACAATCCTAACTGTAAATATGTTAGGGCGCCTTTAGATCGGGCTCCTAACAGATCTAGAGTGCCTAAGCCTTTGGAAGTACAGCTGAAAAATGATGCTAGAGAAGTAGGCTTGTTAACAGCACAGATAGCAGAGGTAGGATATCCCAAGTCTCCTCCTTGGTGTAATCCACCTGTTAAAGTATGTTTTACGGCAGGAGGGAAAAATACCTTACCTAGTAGGGTAATGAAAAGTGAGTTTTTAAATCATGCTGCTCAACATCATGGGAAACATGTTTTTACAGATGGCTCCAAATCGGCTGCAGGAGTTGGAAGTGCAGCTGTGGTGGGGGATATTGTTATTAGAAGGAAACTCCCATCCTCTTGTTCAATTTTTACTGCTGAGCTGTACGCAATAATTCTCGCAGTCCAACACATTTTTAAAAATGGCAACCAAAATAGTTTTTATACAATTTTTACGGATTCCAATAGTGTTTTACTCTCATTAAAACAAATTATGCCAGGCCATCATCTAGTACAAGAGGTGCAGGACTGGTTAGTACTTCTGCAGTCTAGGAAGAGTATCAGTGTTCACTTCTGTTGGGTCCCTGCCCATGTTGGGGTGGATGGGAATGAACAAGTAGATAAGGCAGCAAAGGAAGCTTCAGGGCTAAGTAATCCATCCCCCTTGAGTATTCCTTACAAAGATCTTAAAAGTGAGATTCATCTTTACTGTAAAAATAAGTGGCAAGCTCGATGGTCTGAACTGACCACCAATACAAAATTGAAACAAATCCACCCATTGGTGGATAAATGGTCATCTTGTAATTCTACAAGTAGAAGGGATACCATTATTTTAACTAGGCTGCGTATTGGCCATACACATGCAACGCACAATTATTTAATGAAGAGTGGGGAAGGGAGACAGGCCCCTCTTTGTAATACCTGTCAAGTGACAATGGATGTTAAACATATTTTAGTCGATTGTCCTGTTTTTAATCTTCAGAGGAGGACACATTTACTCCAGGACAAACCTTTAAGAGATATACTGGGGGAAAACTGTAATACCCTGAACTTGAGAAAATTTATACAAAGTATTGGGTTATATTACGAGCTATAATTGATTTTATTAATTTATTTATTTATTTTACCCGTTTAATCCCTATTTATTTCACATCTAGATTTTATTGTATGAAAGTGTTACGATTTGTATTAAAGGTTAAAATGATACTAAATGGTGTGAGTGTACAGATATGATGGAATGATTTTTGTTATATAGCGCTGAATGGCCTTTGATGCCCCAGTGCTTGGCTTAATGCCTAAATCCTATATTCAATTCAATTCAATCTGGTCAGACAACGTCGAGAACTGCCTCACGGCCACAAACAAAGTGTTAACATTCCTTCAACAGTTGGGGTTCCAGGTCAACTTCGAAAAATCCCGCCTGGTCCCGGAGGCCAAGTTTTAATGGCTGGGATTACAATGGGATCTACGTTCTCATACGCTATGTCTCCCCAAGGCCAAGAGGGCGGAAATAGCAAAGAACACAAAACGTTTTCTCAAGGACAAATTGACGTCCAGGAGAAATCAAGAGAGAATCCTGGGCTCCTTGCAGTTCGCCTCTGTGACAGATATTGTTCTGAAGGCCAAACTGAAGGACATAAACCGAGTATGGCGCTCCAGGGCAACCGGGAATTATCGAGACAAAAGAGCTCGACTTCCACCAATTATGAGAAAGAGACTTCGGCCATGGACAAAGGTCAAAAGTCTGGCAAAGTCGGTTCCCTTACAATATCCGGCCCCAAGACTCGTCATTCACACAGACGCCTCCTTAACAGGCTGGGGGGGATACTCCCAGCACAGGAAGGTCCAGGGACTATGGTCGACTGTATTCCGGCAACTCCATATCAATGTCCTAGAGGCCATGGCGGTATTCCTTACTCTAAAACGACTGACCCCAGCCAAGAACCAACATATCAGACTAGTTCTAGACAGCGCAATCATAGTCCACTGCATAAACAGGGGAGGCTCCAAGTCAGCCCACATAAATCATGTCATGTTAGCAATATTTTCCATGGCAGCATCGAACCAGTGGCATCTGTCGGCAGTCCATCTAGCGGGGGTGCGAAATGTAGTGGCGGACGCACTTTCGAGGACAACTCCGCTGGAGTCGGAATGGTCACTGGATCTACAATCATTCAAATGGATCTTATCTCAGGTCCCGGGTCTCCAGGTAGATCTGTTTGCAACAGAGTCCAACCACAAACTAGAGTGTTACGTAGCCCCCAACCTGGACCCTCAGGCTTATGCCACAGACGCAATGTTGTTAAAATGGAACACTTGGAAGAAGATTTACTTGTTCCCTCCAATAAATCTGTTAATGAAAGTGTTGGACAAACTCAGGACTTTCAGAGGCCAAGTGGCTCTAGTAGCCCCCAACTGGCCCAAGAGCAACTGGTTTCCCCTGATGGTGGAACTGGGTCTCCACCCTCGGCAAATACCCAATCCAATACTAACACAAGTAGTACAAACTCGCAATGTGTTAGCTTCCTCAAAAATTCAGAGTGCCCTAACTTTATGGACTTCATGAAATTTGCAGCCCAAAGAGGTGCAGATATTGATTCCCAAAATACCCTGTTTTTGGAATCAGATAAAAGGGAATCCACCCTTCGACAATATGATTCGGCTGTTAAAAAACTTGCAAAGTTTTTAAGGGACTCAAAGGTTGAGATGATGACTATGAATCTGACAGTAACCTTCTTCAGAACTCTATTTGAATCAGGCCTAGCGGCCAATACAATTACTACAATTAAATCAGCCTTGAAAAAGATTTTCCATATTGGTTTTAATATTGACCTCACGGATTCATACTTCTCATCAATCCCGAGAGCCTGCGCCAGATTGAAACCATCGACTCGCTCTAGCTCAGTCTCCTTGTTTCTGAATGATGTCCTTAAGCTGGCCTCTGACACTCTTAACGAATCTTGCAATTACATACCATTATTAAGGAAAACCTTGTTCCTATTGAGCCTAGCTTCTGGCGCCAGAATTTCAGAACTTTCAGCTTTGACTAGAGATCCAGGTCATATTGAATTTCTCTCGTCAGGGGAAGTCCTTCTCTCCCCTGACAAAGTTTTCTTGGCTAAAAATGAGGACCCCCAGAACAGATGGTCCTCCTGGAAGATTGTTCCACTTCCTCAGGATCCATCATTATGTCCAGTTAACACTCTGAAAGCCTACTTAAATAGAACTTCCATGAAGTCCTCAGGGCCCTTATTCATTAGGGAAAATGGAGGAACCATTACCCTGAAAGGAATCAGACAACAGATTCTTTATTTTATTAAACAGGCTAACCCTGAGTCATTCCCTCACGTCCATGATATACGAGCTGTAGCTACTTCAGTTAATTACTTTCACCACATGAACTTTGATGAACTTACGAAATATACAGGCTGGAAGTCCCCTAAAGTTTTTAAACGCCACAATTTAAAACCTTTGGAAGCTCTAAAATTTGCTACAGTAGCAGCAGGGAATGTGGTTCCTCCTAAAGGTAATGAGTCTTAATCACGTCTTGCTCTATCCTCCTTCCTCCTACCTGCCTTACTTATTGTTCCTACTTTAGTTTTTGGTTTTGTCTTACCTGAGCTACACCCTTATGGTGTAATGTTATTTATCATACCTGTTAATAGTCTTACTCCACACGAGTTGATTTTTGTTATTTTACCCTTAGGGTTGTAAATTATTTTTGATCTTGCATCATTATTTTACTTTGCTTTGACTTGTCATCCCTTAGTTTGGGATTTTTTGTCTACATTGTATTTACCATTCCTCCTTTATGCTAGAGAGTAATTATTCACTGGATACCCTGTATGTCCTATTTCTTCGAATTAAACAATGTTTTGGTATTATTTTGTCTTTAATTTACTTTCCCCTCAGGTATTGTTCCAAGTTTTGGGACCTTTTCTCTGGTACACTTTCACGGAGCGGCACAGGTAGAGCCCAGAAAAGGGATTTTGATGAAGGACAAATCTATTTCTGACCGAGAGACCTTTGCCGCCCAGTGAACCATCCCTGACTTCCCTCCCATCATGGGCCCCAAACTTGGGTGCTATGAGGAGTGACGTCACTGGCGTGGGTTGGGTTGTTGGTAGTGGAGTTCGGAGGTGGGTGTTGAACGGCACCTCGCTGTAACAGGGATATTGAAGAGGAAATATCTAAATGGTGCGAGACCTCTGGTTGTGATTTATCACACCCCAGTATTATTATACTGACACCTTATTAGGTGAGCGAGCTGGGTTCAACCTGGCATTCCTATGCAACTTTTTTCTCTGGTAAATTCATAGCAGTTTTTACCTTAGAAATAATGTAAAAGGAGCATTTCACTGGGCGGCACAGGTCTCTCGCTCAGAAATAGATTTTTCCTTCGTCAAAATCCCTTTTTTATGCAATTCTGGAAGTTTTGAGGCAACACCCAAGTGCCAAGAGAAAGCTAATATGATAAAAAAATGTTTTATGAGATATAAATAGTTATTTATTCCAGGAAAATGTCTTCCCAGTGAGAATAATTCATGTGTTAATGATGCTAAAACTTACTTCAAGTGAAGTTTTCTCGAAACTAAATTTTGTGATATGAGTGTATATAAATCCCTAAGAGTTTTTTAATTATTGATGGATTTTCAAAATTCAAAAATTGCTGGCATTTATATATAATTTAGAAGGGCTCCATTGATTTGAATCTAAATTTTTTCCCTTTTTTTTTTTATTTTTTTCATGAATTTTTTATATATTACATAATTTATTTTTTATTTTTTTTTTGAATAACTCTGTAAGTATTACTAATATAAAAAATATTAAACAATCAAATTAAAGGAAATAAAAGGCATTACAAGTTCTAATAAAATTTATGAAAAAATAAACAAACAATAACAATTTATAACGATCTAAAAAACCCCAAAAAATACCAAAAAAAAAAGAAAAAACAAATTATTAACCAATTTTTCTCAAATTTGGTATGAGAGTAGCTCTAAATACTCTAAACCACTACACAAAGTTTCATGAGTATAGAATAATAAATAGGGGTTTCTTGTCTTTGGTACACAAGCCCCCTTAAGAAAGGTGAAGCACTTCCTAGACAGAAGGACCTGCTCGGTGAGGGAATGGATGAGTCTGCTGGGGACCCTCTCCTCGATCGAGCAATTCGTATCTCTGGGAAGACTTCATCTACGTCCACTGCAATTCCATCTGTCAAGATATTGGATAAGAGACCAAGGCCTAGAGACGTGGATTCATATTCCTCTGGGAATCAGGAATCGGTTGAGTTGGTGGGACGATCCCAACAAAATCCTAGAAGGCCTCGAACTTCAACAGAAGAATCCCGACCTAGTGTTGTATTCAGACGCAACAGACATGGGGTGGGGTGCAACACTGGGGAAGGGCGAGATCTCGGATCTGTGGGAAGATTATCAGAAGGAATGGCATATAAATGTCAAGGAACTAGTAGCCATTCTTCTAGCACTAATGCACTTTCAGGAGGAAGTCCAGGGCAAGTTAGTTCAGTTCAACGCAGACAACTCCTTAGTGTTGGCCTACATCAGAAAACAGGGAGGCACTCGCTCGGATTCCCTTTACGAGGCAGCAAAAGGTCTCCTACTGTGGGTGAAAGCGAGAAATATAACTCTGATAACACGCTGCATAGAGGGGGAGGAGAATGTCAGAGCGGATCTTCTCAGCAGAGGAAGACAGGTTCTCACGACAGAGTGGACCCTACATCACAAGGTGTGCAACAGGCTTTGGAATCTGTGGGGAGAACCGTCAATGGACCTCTTCGCGACCCAGAAAACAAAGGTTACCAGTTTATTGCTCTCCAGTCCCAGACCTGGAAGCAGTGGCAGTGGACGCCTTCTTCATGGAATGGGAAGGATTAGACATGTACGCCTTTCCCCCATTCATGATCCTAGACAGAGTCTTGAAAAAGTTCAGAGAGTCGAGCAACGCCCGCATGACCCTGATAGCTCCGTTTTGGCCCATGCGACCTTGGATCGCAGAAGTGATGGAGTGGCTAGTAGACACCCCCAGAGCGTTACCGTGTCGGAACGATCTACTCAGACAGCCACACATGGAGAGATACCATCAAAATCTCCTCGCTCTCAATCTAACTGCCTTTCGACTATCGAAAAGCTGGCAAGAGCGAAGTGCTTTTCGAGGGAAGCTGCAAGAGCTATTGCGAGAGCTAGGAGGACGTCCACAATTAAGGTGTACCAATCTAAGTGGGACGTTTAGAGAATGGTGCAGGATTAACAACATATCCTTTTCCAGTACCTCTCTAACTCAACTGGCAGATTTTCTGTTGCATTTAAGAACACAAGAGAAGCGGGCAGTATCGATCATCAAGGGATACCGCAGCATGCTAACCTCCGTCTTCTGTCACAGACATATTGACGTGTCAGGTGACAAGGATCTCTCAGACCTCATAAGATCTTTTGAGACCGTTAAGAGAAAGGACAACCCAACCCCCTCTTGGAATTTGGATGTAGTCCTGATGTTTTTAACCTCGATCAGGTTTGAACCTCTCGATAAGGCTTCATGGGAGGATCTTACTAAGAAGACCCTATTCCTGGTTGCGTTGGCTACAGCCAAGAGAATAGGAGAATTGCAAGCCATTAGCAAAAAAGTGGGATTCAATGGAGATAATGCAGTCTGCTCTCTACAGCTAGGTTTTCTCGCCAAGAACGAGAATCCTTCGCGACCATGGCCCAGATCCTTTACCATTCCAGGGTTATCTCACTTAGTAGGACGGGAAAAGGAGAGAGGCCTTTGTCCAGTGAGAGCCATAAAATTCTATCTGCAGAGGACCAGAAACCTGAGAGGACAGGCAGATAACCTCTGGTGCTCGGTTAAGAAGCCTTCGTTACCTTTGTCAAAGAATGCACTGGCGTTCTTTATTTAGGATTTAATAAGGGAAGCTCACCAGAACTGTGACGAGAAAAGCTTTCCAATCCTCAAGGTCAAACCACATGAAGTAAGAGCTGTGGCGACTTCTATGGCTTATAGATACAATAAGTTGATGAAATCAATTTTGGAGGTGACATTCTGCCGAAGTAAGTCAATCTTCGCAGATTGTTACCGTAAAGAGGTACAGTGGAACCTCTACATACGATCTTAATTCGTTCCAGGAACTGCTTCGTATGTTAAAACAATCGTATGTTGGAGCAAATATTTCCATAAGAATACACTGTAATTTGTATAATTCGTTCCACAGCCCAAAAACTTATGATAACTCCTTAATAAATTACAGTGAAACCTCTACATCCGAACGTATCTACATCCAAATTTTCCAACATCCGAAGTAAAATTCGAGCAAATTTTTGACTCTACAGTACACCCGAATTTTATTTCGACACACGAAGTAAGCAATTTTCGTTGTACCGGTTGTATCCGAATTTTTCGACACGCGAAGTACAATTCGAACACGTACCCACTCTACACCCGAATTTTTTTTTCGACACCCGAGGTAAACAATACTCGTACGCGTAGTCGGTGCTCATAGCGCCTGATGTGTTTTTTATTTCCGCCGATAGAAGGCAGCACTTCGACCTCGGAGGGACCCTCAATTAGCGCAGCTTGGGTCAGTCCTCTGTTCTCGTCGGCTTCTTGCGGTTGTGCCCTGTGCGTTCTGCTATTAACTGTGTTTTAATTGTGATTTTTTACGTGCATCCTTTTACGGTAATTTACGTAAAGTATGGGTCCTAAAAGGCTTAGTTTTGCAAGTGGTAGTGGTAGTGGTGAGAAAAGGAAGAAGGAAATGCTTTCTTTAGACGTAAAGCAGGAAATTATTGAAAACAGTATGGCCGTAATATGTCGACGTTCTCGACAATCCTTAAACAGAAGGAAGCTATTAAAGCAGTGAAACCTTCTAAGGGGATCACCATTATTTCAAAACGCTGTAGCCCTATCATAGAAGAGATGGAACGACATCTGCTAGTGTGGATCAAGGACAGAGAGATTGTTGGCGACACCATCACCGAAACCGTCATCTGCGAGAAGGCGCACGCCATCTTTACGGACTTGAAGGAGGAGAGCTCTGGGGGTGATGCTGGGGAGAGTTTAACCGAACCTTCCTCAGACGATTTCAAGGCATCTCGTGGCTGGTTTGAGAAATTTAAGAAACGGTCCGGGATTCATTCAGTTGTTGCCACGGAGAGGCTGCTAGTGTGGACACAAAGGCTGCAGCTGACTTTGTCAAGAACTTTGAAAGGATCGTGCTGGAAGAAGGCTACCTAGAGCAGCAAGTGTTTAATTGTGATGAAACCGGGCTGTTTTGGAAGATGCCCAGTCGAACCTACATCACCGCCGAAGAGAAGAAATTGCCTGGGCATAAGCCAATGAAGGATCGGTTGACTCTTGCCCTATGTGCCAACGCTAGCGGAGACTTTAAAGTCAAGCCCTTACTGGTTTACCATTCTGAGAACCCTAGGGCCTTTAAGGTACACAACGTCGATAAGGACCAGCTTCATGTTTTCTGGCGATCCAACTCGAAGGCCTGGGTCACTAGGCAATTCTTTGTGCCATGGGTTAACCAAGTTTTTGGCCCTTCTGTGAAGAAGTATCTTCATGAACAGAAATTGCCTTTAAAGTGCCTGCTATGCCTTGACAATGCACCCGCACACCCCCCCCCCCCCCCCCGGACTTGAAGATGATATCTTCGATGAATTTAAGTTCATAAAGGTGCTGTATCTTCCACCGAATACCACCTCTATCCTCCAGCCCATGGACCAGCAAGTCATCTCTAATTTTAAGAAGCTGTACACCAAGCACTTATTTAAGCAGTGCTTTAATGTCACGCAAAGCACCAACTTAACTTTGCGTGATTTTTGGAGAAGCCACTTCAACATCGTGCGCTGCTTGAAGATCATAGATCAGGCTTGGGTGGGATTAACGCGACGGACCCTCAATTCTGCCTGGAAGAAGCTGTGGCCTGATGCAGTTTCTCCCCGAGATTTCGAAGGTTTTGACCCCGAACCTGATCCCGTGGTGGGTGCAGCGGAAGACGTAGAGGAAATCGTCTCCCTTGGCAAGTCCATGGGTCTGGAGGTAGACGCAGATGACGTTACGGAACTCGTCGCCGAACATCACGACGAACTTACCACAGAGGAGCTCAAGGAACTCCATGCTATGTCTGAGCACATGAGTGATGACGAGGAAGGGATCGAGGAGGTAGAACATGTGTTAGGTTCGGCGCATATAAAAGAGGTGTTAGGAAAATATCAAGACGTGGTCGACTTCATCGACAAATACCACCCAAAAAAATTGCAGGTTTGTCGTGTAGTTGCGCAGTTCGATGATGTTTGCCTAACTCACTTTTGAAACATTCTGAAAAGCCGTACCAAGCAACTATCTATCGATAATTTCTTTAAAAAAACTACGAAACGAACTCGTGATGAAGAGGATGTAAGTGATTCAAAGAAAACGGCAAAGAGTGAAGCGAAAGAAAGTGAAACAAAGAAAACGGCAAAGAGAGAAGCGAAAGAAATTCAACCAATTTTAAGTGTAGAGAGTGAAAGTGATTAAAATTAATCATCAAAAAGAAAAAAAGAAAATGTAAAAAAAAATATAAAATATAAAAAAAAAAAAATAAGCTAAGTTATGTTAAAGTTCACTTAGTGTAAGTTAGAATAAGTTACGGTAGTATACGTTTATCGTAGTTAACCTCTCTACCTCCTCGCCGCCCGCCCGTCTCCTCTCTGCGTAGCAAGACCAACAACACCTGTGCTGGAGTTTCTAAGGTAAAGTGACGCTAAAAACCCGTTTCTTATTTATCATTTTTTGCTAATTCTTCTTTTTTACATGTCTATTATCTAATTTAGTGTGCATTATTCTCATGGGAAATTATGTGTAGTACTGTAGTTTATTAAGAAGTTATCATAGGTTTTTGGGCTCAACCACGGATTAATCCTATTTCAATGTATTCTTATGGGAAAATTCGTTTCGACGTCCGAACATTTTCTACATCCGAAGTTGGTTCTGGAACGGATTAAATTTGTATGTAGAGGTACCACTGTACTACATATAATTACACATAACAATAACATAATTGCATAATATGAAAGAAAGATGTAAAAAAGATAATTATAAAGAAATAATAAATAAAAAATGAGTTTTTATGGTCACTTAACCTTAGAGACAGGCCAACGCAGGTGTAGGAATTGCTATGCAGGAGGAGACGGACGATCGCCGAGAAGGTAGAGATGGTGATTTTATAAAAGTCCTCTCTCTATATCTGTTTCTCTCTATACAAAGCATTAACATCTTCTTTAAATAAATTCTCTCTCTCTCTCTCTCTCTCTCTCTCTCTCTCTCTCTCTCTCTCTCTCTCTCTCTCTCTCTCTCTCTCTCTTGTTCTTCTTCACTGTTAGTGTTAGAGACATCTATTAATTTTTTCTGAGAGAGAGAGAGAGAGATTGATTAAACAAAAAAGGGTTGTGTACATATGATTTTTAACAGCATCATCAACAAGTTGAAAGACAATTAAATGTAACTAAAAAAGCAATATCAGCGAATCTGAATTCCTTTACGTATTAACGAGGAGGTAGAGATGGTGACTGCAATAACGTCCGTAACTTACACTACGAAACTTGAATCTAAATTATCTTATTTTTTTTATTATTTTCACATTTCATATCTTTTACATTTTTTTTATTTTTTATTTTTAATTTTCATAGTTACGGTACGTTATCGCAGTCACCATCTCTACCTCATATCCGACCGTCTGTCTCCTACTGCGTAGCAATTCTTACACCTGTGTGTGTGTTTGTGCATACGCACACGAGTGTGCGTGTATCAATATTTGTTTTAGTTAATAAAGGAATTCAGATTTGATGATATTACTTTCTTAGTTACATTTAATTGTCCTTCAACTCGTAAACGCTGTTAAAAATCATATGTACTCTAAACACATTTTTGTTTAATCTCTCTCTCTCTCTCTCTCTCTCTCTCTCTCTCTCTCTCTCTCTCTCTCTCTCTCTCGGAAAAAGTTAATAGACGTCTTTAACACTCTAACAGCGAAGAAGAACAAGAGAGAGAGAGAGAGAGATTTTATTTAAAGAGCATGTTAATGCTATGTTTAGAGAGAAACAGAAATAGAGAGACGACTTTTTTAAAAGAGCTTGTTAATGTTGTCTTAGTTTTCTTTGCTTCACTTTTTTCTTTCTTTCTGCTCGTCACGCTGGCCCTTCTCACAAATGATCGTTACCAACAATCTCTTTGTCCTTTATCC
This sequence comes from Palaemon carinicauda, assembly GCF_036898095.1. Taxonomy (NCBI): domain Eukaryota; kingdom Metazoa; phylum Arthropoda; class Malacostraca; order Decapoda; family Palaemonidae; genus Palaemon; species Palaemon carinicauda. Next base: position 82,178,108 of record NC_090742.1, on the reverse strand, counting down.
CTATCAAACAAAAGGCGTTCCATCTCGTCCAGGGTATTGCTACGACGTCTTGAAATAATGTGATCCCCTTCGATGGTTTGACTGCTTTAATGGCTGCCTTCTGATTGATGATCATTGAGATCGTAGACCTATTCTGGCCACATTGTTTAGCCATATCACTCACATGCACACTGCTCTCATGTTTTTCTATAATTTCTTGCTTCAATTCTAATGAAAGAATTGCCTTCTTCCTTTTCTCACCACTACCTGTACTGAAACTTAGCTTCTTAGGCACCATGATTATAGGTAAAATCAAAAAGGAAATGTGAGAAAAGGAAGAAAATAAGCACTGTTAATAACAGACCGAACAAAGGACAACCAAACAATACACACAAGAACAGAGAACAGAGCAGTCGGCGCTCAATGGCGTCCCTCCCACGTGCTGCCATCTACTGGCGTAAACAAGATCTACATCGGATGTTGGAGCATGACTTCAGGGGTCGAGACAAAAATTGGATGAAATTTTACTTCGGATGTTGGAACAATCGTATGTAAAGACAATCGTATGTAGAGGTTTCACTGTACAGACCCAAAATGAGGATTGTTGTTCCCTGGGTCCGTATGTTGCCTCCGGCGTCGTAGTTGGAGAAGGTACTACTGCCTCTAACCTATAACTTTTTATTATATACCCTTGCCTTTTTTCTTGAACTTGGTATCACAGGGTGTCTGTGAAGGTTGTTGCAGCCTTCCACAGTCTGGGATGCAAGTCGAAGTTAGTTTTTATGGTGTGTGTTTTTAGTGTATTTTTGGGTCAGGTGGTCAGTTCATTGTCCATGGATATGCCATGATAGCAAGGGTGGTGGTCTAGCCATGTTAAGGTCAAGGACTGTGTGGCAGCCCCACAGAGACTTTTACAGCCCCCTGGGTGGATCGCTGGGTCTCAAGGAATGCAGGCAAATGAGGCAGGATAACTATGAAGCCAGCTTCCTTATCAGGTAAGAACCAGATTATTGGTACAGCTAATTTGTAGCGATTAATAATTATACGAATTCCCGACGGGGTTGGGGTTTTCTAACCCACCACCAATGGTGTCAACCGGCTATATATATGTAACTACCAGGGAAGTTACATATTTAAAAATGGTATTTTCATTTTAAAATAAATTTTTAAATATACTTACCTGATAGTTACATATATAAAGGGTTCCTCCCTCCTCCCCTCTGAAAACAGGGGCATGGAATTTCTGAGGACAAATGGGAATGGTTCCAGGTACCTGGTTAGAGGGCACACAGGTATGACCTCCTGGCCACCTGCTGGTGATTGCCGCGAATTTTGAATTTCTGCTGTGCGCGCGACGAATCGGCGGGATTAAGCTATATATATGTAACTACCAGGTAAGTATATTTGAAAATTTATTTTAAAATGAAAATACCATTTTGTTTTGTTCTTGGTAGGAATCTACTGGACGCAGCCTACCTGACACTGGATTCACCCCAAGAACAGTTAGTTTATGACCACACTACTGTTCTTCAGTTGTCTCCCAAGGTACTCTGTCGCCCTCCTGCATACCGAGACCACCGTTATGAAGGTAACTGACCCTGAACCTGATCGGGGAGTGTTCTCCGGAAATGCTCTTCTGTCCTTTAGTCAGGTGTCCAAGATTCAAGGAGATCATCGACAGATCCAATCTGTCATCAAGATGATCTACTCCGGGGTTCCTGCATCTCGAGTTCCACGCTCCTATCTACCCCATAGGAGATGTTGGTCTGACCTGGAAGTACACCAGGGTTTGTTAGTGGAGCGGAACCTAGACGGCTCAGTAGTCCCAGTAGTCACCTTCAATGTTCTGATTGACCTAGTTACCGAGACACACCTCCAGAATGCTCACTGGGGGATCGGAAAAATGATTGTAATGCTCCGTCGACTCGTTTGGCACAAATCGTTGATTAGTGTAATCAGGGATATGTGCCGGATGTGTTGGGAATGTCAGACTTGTAAGGTCTCAAGGGAGGTGGTTGCCCCGCCGACCTTGAAAATAGTGACCTCTTCTCCTTTTGAATTGGTTGCTGTGGACCTCGTGAGTCTCCCAACAACTAGTACTGGTTTTATTGGGTGTCTGATGGTAGTCGACCATTACTGTATTCCAAGTGGGTGACGGCAGTACCCATAAGGAATAACAAGAGCACTACGATATTCCAGGCGGTTGAAGACCGAGTTTTTCCTGTTATTCCTCGCGTTCCAGTCCGGATATTGACTGATAACGGCCCTGAGTTTATTTCCCAGGAATTTACTGAGTTGTTGGAGTGGTACATTGTACATGTGAAAACAACTCCGTATAAACCCTCAAGTAATGGTGCAGTGGATCGGGTGAATCGTACCATTGGTGAGTTACTGAGGGTGATTTCTGAGTAATCTTGGAAATGGGACCAGTACTTATCCCGAGCAGTTCTCGGCTACAACCATTCCCACCACACTGAGATTGGCTGTACTCCAGCTGAAAACATACTGAAAGGTGCTCACGATGTTGATAGTATCCTGTTGCTGTCAGCAGAAACGAGAGACCCATGGGATGAAGGACATCCGTGGTACAAACCGTTTAAAGAGGGTTCTCTGGTGCTTAAGAAGGTGGACCTGTTGGGACACCTTCTGACGAACAAGCTCATCTCTAGGTTTGAGGGGGTATTCCATGTTACTAAGGTACACGAGAATAAGGTCACGTATGAGCTGCAGAGACTGCCTGATGATGAACTGGTAAGAGCTCACCATATCCAGTTAAAGGCCTGGTTTGAACCTCCAGTTTATCTTAGGAGGCTTTTTCTCTGGTATCCGAAGGGTCCTGATCCTGTAACAGAGACTCGGGATAGTCCAGGACTCGTGGATGATAGTCCAACTTCCTCTTGAAGTTTCTGTGAGTTCTGGTTCTAGTAGTGATGGCGACTCCTATGGGGTGGTTACAATAGTTGCATCCTACCTTTTGTCCGGAGATTGTAACAAGTCCCGACGACAGAGGAAAAGTCACCGTTCTATTAGAGCTATTACTCAGCCTAAGCCCATTCTTAATCCAGCTAGGACTTACGAGAGAAAAAAAGCACTGGATGCTTGGTTATACCCTCCAGAAAATTTTGACGAGACTCCTGTATTAAAGCCTGAATCATTTCGATATCGTTTAGTCCTCCAGTTGTGGGAGAACAGCCCCACTGAAATGTGTGGAACTCCAACTTTCTCTCCCGAATCGGTGGTTCACTTTCCTGTGCCTGAATTTCCAATGCCCCAATTCTTAGCTTCTTCTTTCCGAGTGGAAGGTGCCGTTCATCCTCCAGGGAGTTGGGAATTCTGTTAAGTTTCCAGTATTCCGTTATTGGAACTACTTTCTGTTGGCTCCAAGAGTCCCAGTCCAGATTGGTCAAGACCTGCTAGTTTAGATAGCCCTGTTTCTGAATCGGCAGTGTCTATTCATCCTGATTATAACACTCTCGGCTTTTTGCCACCCGATTGTGACGACCGACTGTCGCCTGAAGATCCCACCTCTAGTGGATTTAGTCCCCCATGGACTAGGTCAAAAGGCCCTGTTCCTGACCTACCTTTAGTTCAGCCTCGAGTCCTGGAGTGGAGGCCTCGTCTCACTGACCAGACAAATACTACAGAGAGGGAACCATCCTCCATTCCTGAGTCACCTCAGAATTCAAACCCTTTCCGACATTCTGATGGTAGGTTAAGACACCGGTCAGAGCTTGAGGCTGAAGTGGCAAAGTCAGGTGTATCTAACCTGAACGCTACAACGCTATTTGGGTCGCCCGAAACACAACTTTGCCCTTAGTCTGTTGTGACATTAAAAGACTTGGCTGCTGCTACCCAAGCTTTATTCAACTTAAACTTCAGTAGATTATTCCCTGAAACAACCATGAACATAATTAGCAGACCCCATAATAATTGTAATACAAACTATGTTAGATCCTCAAAGTAAATCTAATTAAACCAAATAGATGCAAATGGAATAAACAAAAGAAAATACAAAAGAAACAGAGAATTACTTGATAAGTTGCTTTGACTGTCCCACCATCAGGTAAGTAAACAAAGTATGAAAAGATCACCAGACAAACGGTTCAGAGTGAGGTATGAAAAAGCAAAAGGACAAAACAATATTATAACAGTCATTGCTTGATTTTTTGGGATTTTTAATGTCCTCTTCTGAGTCTATGGATTCTGTCTCTGGTTTACCTCAAAGAATATTGATCACCAGCAAATACCAACTGTTGTGCGAGGTTATCGATCAATTAAAGACACCCTGCTTGTACCTGGAGAGTCACCGGCTTAGCCTGTCTCCGGTGCTGCGAAAAATTAATATGGCTCGCCAGCAGATTGCTGAATCCCGGCGCATGTCCCGAGACAGAATTTTGAGACTCGGAAGAAGAACTATAAATCTCCCACTGAATTAATCTTTTAACAGATTTTATAGGAAGTTTTGATAGTAATTAAAAATTTTTGTATTAGTCATGTTTTGATTCCCATATTGGGGTAGTTGAAAGGCTGTAGAATGGGACATTCTAGAGCTGGATCACCCCCCCCCTTCTGGCGGAGTCTGCTCTTCATTCCTCTCCAGAGGATCGTAGGGTGGAAGGGTTTGTGACCCCTCTTCATCTGGATGCTCTCCTCCTCGAGCTGTGAGGAGACGTCTTTTGGAACCTGCTGGTTCTCCTCACGTTGATCCTTCAGAGTCTCGTGACAATTACCCTTTAGGCTGGCGTGATTGTGAGCCTTCGGGCTCTCGTCATGTAGATTCTGGGAGTTCTCAGGACCTTAGGAGTCCTTCAGGCCTCCATCGCGCTGAACTTTTGGGTTCATGCGACTTGGAACTTTTGGGTTCCCGTTACGCTGAGCCTTCGGGTAGGTTCAGCGTTCACGCTGAACCTGCTGGTTCTAGCGATTCTCGTCTTCAAAAGTTTAACTTTTATAACAGAGAGTTGTTCCGACACAGAGACTTACCTCGAAACACTTTCTTAGGAGGTTACTGGTAACTCCTCTCAGACGACCAGAGTTTTGTGTAGTTTACCCTACCCCCATGTTCTATAGTGTCCTGATTAGCGGGAGAGAACGTGACCTGGGGGCAATGCCCGATGTAGGTCGCGTGGCTTTGAGTTCGACCCGGCAGTAAGTTTTCTGGTCGCGTCATGTGTACACGACGCTCCTCAATTCTCTGTGCGACCCCCTTTGTGTTTGATACCACGTGCTTCCCACATGGTCTGGATTCCTTAGCGAGTGTTTAGTGCCTTACCTACGTTCTTTTGATATCGCTCCCTTGTGCTTTCCTAGTGTTTTAGTGTTTTCCCTTTTGGCTTTCTTGTGTCTACGGTCCTTTGTGTTGTGCTATGGAGCACGCTCGCCGTTGTCCTGGGCCTAGAGCCAGTAAATCGTGTGGGGCTTTTCTGTCCTAGCCCGATGTAGACCCGCATACATTGTGTACCTCGTGTAGGGGTAAAGCCTGTTCGCCGTCGGACAAGTGTTCCGATTGTGCCGATTGGACTGAGGTCCACTGGGTAAAATTTGGCACCAAAAAGAAGACGACGTCGAAGAGGTCGCCTAGGAAGACTAGCTTATCTTCCCCTGCAACTTCGGCAGGAGAAGGGTCAGGTAGGGTCCATCCTTCATCCCCTACCCAGAGTAGGGGACGAGGTAAGTCCAGGGAGAACAAGCTGTTGGCCCCGCTTTCCCAAGAGAGGGAATTTGTTGGCGATTCTTCGTTTGCCAAGGCAGTTCAGGCGCCTGTAAGTGAGTGTAGTGGGGGTCCGAGGGACGTGGCTCTCTCACATAGGGGCTGCGTCTCGTCGGGGGACCCCATGTGGTCTAATAGTGTCCCATTTTCTTCGTCAGATTCCTGGGTAGAAGTTTCAGGGACATCAGCGACGGAGGGCGCTGTCGGCAGAGAAGAGTCCCCGCAAGAGGATCCATTGGCTTGGGACATACCGAGGACTCCGATGAGGTCCCCACTGGACATGGAGGAAGGCCTAAGCGAGTCCTTCCCCTGCTTGGCTGGCCCGTCGGGGTGGTTACCGCCGAAGACTTCGCTACAGGGGAGTCTCCCTATTCCATCTACGTCAGGGGTACGGCGTCGCCCCAAGAAAACACCGTCACGTGCTAGGTCTCGGTACGGGGGTAAGTCTTACTCGTCGGGACGTGACTCTTCGGCTTCTTCAAGCAGTGAACGGCGGAGACGCCAGAGGAGGAAGCGAGATCGATCTGTGCGGAGGAACTCCCCTTCGCGGTCTCCCACAGGATCTCGGGACAGGATGAGTCCCCGTTCCCCTCCAACCAAAAGCAGGAGACCAGTCTCCCGGCAAGGGACGTGGGTTTTCGTCCCAAGCAAAAACTTGAAAGACTTTTCCAGGTCCATTAGATCGACACCTGAGCGGGCAGGAGACAGTCCTCCTAGAAGGGCCTCCACGTGCCGCGCCAGGGAGTCACCAGATGAGTGGAGGACCGCGTCTTGCAGGCCTAAGGCCCGTCCTGGAGACACTCATTCCGCCCAGCGGAGGGAGCCATCGTCTAGGATGGGCAGCCTCGACAGGTCTCCCCATCAAGAATCTAGACGGGGACGGACACCTCCGTCGAACTATCTCACGGAGGAGCCCGTTTCGCCGAAAAAGGCCTCGAAGAGGAGAGAGGCGGCGGACGACGAAGGTAAAGGGAACCGAGGGCCCCGTCATCACGGCGGCGACAGTGCTCACGCATCGCCCCATTGGTCGGAAGAAGGGGAAGGCGAGTCGTCGGTGATGGAGGACTCCGCGTACAGGAGAGTCCTTGCCTTAATTAGGGGTTACAACAACCTAATGGAACCCGCCCCTCAGGAGGAAGAACCCTGGACTTCGGGCCTGAACAGGTTCATAGCCGCCCCCGCCCTGAAAAAGGTCCTCTCTCTCCCTTCCCGGGGCCAGTAACGTGGGGATTGGAAGGACTCACATCGATAGAGTCATAGCCCGCAATAGAGACTCCTGCAGGGGCTACAGCTCAGCAAAGTTCTTACAGGGTTTGAAGTCGCAAACAAAGTACTACACTTTGGAAAATAGGCCGAACGGTGCTTGCAAGACCGAAGAAACCCTAGACATCCTCTGCCAGGGCATCTCCGACGAGAGGGCATCGTCAGCATCCACCTTCTTCTCCCCGTCCTAGTCGGCAATGATGGAGATGTCTAAGGACTTGGTTAATGTGGCATCCTGGCTGGATTGGTGGGCCACCACCCTAGTAGGCACCCAGATCCCTACAGACTCCATGGAGCCTGCAAAACGGGAAGCTCTGAATGAGTTGCTGGGGCCAGGTAGCCGCGCCCTTAAATTCCTGACCTTTCAGTCTTTAGCTCTCTCCGCAAACTGGATTCTACGGAGAAGAGACGCCCTAGTCAAGAACCTTCCCATTAAGATTCTCGACAGGGAAGCGAAAGCCTTGAAGAACTGCTCCGTCTGGGGGGAGCAGCTTATTCCTACGAAGAAGGGGGAGGGAGTCGTGGAGAAGTTGTCCAAAAAGAGGGAGCTACCTACCCTGAAGCCACAGACTGCGCGACGCCCCGTCTTCAGGAGGCCAGTGACGGAAGCGCCCATGACCGCACGTTCTGCACCAACTCAAGGAAGGCGGGAGCCCTCGTCAGGACAGTGGCCTTCCTCTGCGATTCCTCCCCGAAGGGGATCCTCCTCTACCCCTCCAACGTATAGGACTTCATTCTACTCCTCCAGAAGAGGACGGGCAGGCCGTTCCTCCCGTAGGAGATAAGATGGGAGGCCCCCTCCCCTGCCCAAGCCTCAGGTAGGGGGATGCCTCAGACTCGCATGGCAAGCATGGAAGCTCCACGGAGCAGATCCGTGGACAGTAACAGTACTAAAGGAGGGCTACAGGATTCCCTTCGTGGATGAGCCACCCCCTCTGGTTCCAGCAACACAGGCGGACTGGTTGGTGCCAAAAGACCTGGTGAAGAGAGCAGCGCTGGACGTGGAGGTCACGACGATGCTGCAGAAAGGAGCCTTAGAAGCAGTGAAATTCCCGGATCCGGGGTTCTACAGCCGCCTGTTCCTAGTAGAAAAAGCGACAGGAGGGTGGAGACCTGTAATAGACCTGTCAGCCCTCAACAAATTTCTCAGGAAAGTAGCCTTCAAAATGGACACTCCAAAAACGGTCATGGCATCCTTGAGGGAGGGCGACTTTATGATTTCTATAGACCTCAAGGACGCCTACTTCCAAGTGCCTATTCATCCATCGAGCATGAAGTTTCTCCGGGTGAAGTGAGGTGCCCAGGTGTTACAATTCAAGGCCCTGTGCTTCGGTCTTTCAACAGCCCCCCAGGTATTCACGAGGGTCTTTACGACAGTCTCCGTATGGGCCCACGAACGGGGCATTCGACTCATCAGATACCTGGACGACTGGCTACTCCTTTCATCCTCAAAGGAAGACTTGAAACAGCAGGGCGAAGATCTTCTACAATTGTGCAAAACCCTGGGCATCGTGGTCAACTTGGAAAAATCGCAGCTAACCCCATCTAACAGGATGACGTACCTTGGAATAGTCCTGGATTCATTACAGGTCAAGGCATTCCCATCCACGGACAGGCTGGACAACCAGGATCAAGTGCTCCTGCCCTTCCTTCTTGGTCGTCCCAGAAGAGCGAAGGATTGGCAGAGGTTGGTAGGACACCCGGTGTCCTTAGAGAAGCTGGTACCTCACGGGAGACAGAACCTAAGGGTGGTTCAATGGAACTTAAAAGAACATTGGAACCAGAAAAGTTCCCCGGACATTGTGGTGCCACTCCTACAGGAGACCAGGAAGGCCTTGGAGTGGTGGCAGGATCGGTCACACACCCTAAGAGGGATGCCACTATCCTCCCAACCTCCGGAGGTCCTTCTCTTCACGGAGGCATCGAAGGAAGGGTGGGGAGCCCATCTCCGGGAAAAGACAGCAAAGGGGACGTGGTCAGAAAGGGAGAAGTCCCTACACATAAATGTCCTGGAAATGAGGGCGGTCCAAGAAGTCTGCAACCACTTCGAGGAGGACATGAGAGGGCACTCAGTGGCCCTAATGTCAGACAATGCAACGGTGGTGGCTTACGTGAAGAAGGAGGGGGGACTGAGATCAAAGGAGTTGTGCGAACTAGCCCTTCAAATCCTGAAATGGGCGGAACAGAAGGACATCATCCTGACGGCAAGGTTCATTCCGGGAAAGAACAACGTCCTAGCACACGGCCTCAGCAGGGCGGGGCAAGTGGTAGCGACAGAATGGTCCCTACACCCACAAGTGGCTAGCTACATTATCCAGATGTGGGGATCCCGGTAATGGACCTGTTTGCAACAAGGTTGAACGCTCAACTCCCCGTATTCTGTTCTCCTGTCCCAGATCCGAAGGCAGCAATGGAAGACGCCTTTCAGCACAAGTGGGACGGTCTAGACGTGTACGATTTCCCCCCCCTTCTCCCTGATAAGACAAGTCCTCAACAGGGTAAGGGCAGCAACCAACCTAAGGATGTCTTTGGTAGCGCCTTGGTAGCCGGAGAGAGAATGGTTCGCGGACCTAAAGAACCTCACCATTCTACCTCCTTGGCCTCTGCCCGACAGGTCAGACCTATTAAGACAACCACACTTTCAGCGGCTTCACAGAAACCCGCAAGCCCTTCGTCTTCACGCCTGGAGGTTATCCAGCGACTCCTGAAGAAACAAGGGTACTCCGGCAAGACAGCCAGGAGGATGTCGCTGTACCTGAGGAAATCATCCACAGCCGTCTACCAGTCTAAGTGGACGGTATTCGTTAAGTGGTGCAGGGACAAGAAGATAGAGCCCTTAGAAGCGTCAGTGCCCGCTATAGCAGACTTCATGGTACATCTCAGGGACAAGTTAGCCATGTCAGTCCCAGCGATTAAGGGAGTTCGGGCGGCCCTGGGTCAAGTCTTTCTTCTCAAGGGCATAGATCTAGGCTCCTCCAGGCATATCTCCATGCTTATCAGGGCTTTCGAATAATCGTGCCCCCCTTCCGCCCCTAGAATCCTGAGTTGGGACTTGGCGCGAGTCCTAGATATGCTACGGAAACCACCATTCGAGCCATTAAAGGACATTGTTGACAAGAATCTCACGTTCAAGGCGGTCTTCTTGCTAGCATTAGCCTCAGCTAAGAGGGTGGGCGAGCTACACGGACTGTCATTTGAGGTGGAGCACTCTAGGGGATGGAAGGAGGTAACCTTTAAGTTTGTCCCATCCTTCGTCGCCAAGACTCAGAACCCCTCGGTGTGGGATCCGAGGTTTGAGAGCTTTTCTATCCCGGCAATCCCAAATAAAGGAAACCTGGAGGACCTAAAATTGTGCCCGGTCAGGGTAATTAAGAGAACGGCAAACCTCTGCCCGTCTATTAAGAATCTCTTCGTCTCATGGGGTAAAACAAAGAAAAACATATCTAAGAATATAGTTTCGTTCTGGCTCAGGGAAGTGATCATGCAAGCCTACTCAAAGGAAGGACTTCCAACACCAGGGAAACCCAGGGCTCACGATGTTAGGGGCATTAGCACCTCCCTAGCATTCGAGAAGAACATGTCGGTAGCTCAGGTTCTTCAAGCGGGAACTTGGTCCAACCAGTCGACCTTCACTGCACATTATCTCAAGGACTGTACGAGAAAATCCCTAGATGGGTTTTCCATCGGGCCGGTCATCTCAGCCCTTCATTCGGTTTGACGGCTCAAGCCCCAGGCTCAATCGCGAAACATAAAGCATCTAGACACAAGGATCTGGGTTCTATTTTTTCCCTTGTTCTCACTTTTCTCGTACTATCAGTCGTCCTCAAGAATATCGCTCATTACACAAGTCTCAAATTCACCAATATCAAGCACAACGAAGACATTGCAGAAGGGTAAGTGTTATATCACACTTAATGAGTCTCTTGTGTAGTTTATCCTACTGTCCATCGGGGTCTGGGGCTAAGGGCACTCCCTCCTCCTAAGGTGTAAGTCTCCTAAGAAAGTGTTTCGAGGTAAGTCTCTGTGTCGGAACAAATCACAAATTTTAAGTAATTTGTATTTTTCCTAACATACTTACCGAGAAACACTTTCGAGTTACGGCCCCCCTAACCATCCCCGCAGTGCCTCACTGATCTCGAGTATTGTTCCTTACATAAAACTTACTACCGGGTCGAGCTCAAAGCCACGCGACCTACATCGGGCATTGCCCCCAGGTCACGTTCTCTCTCGCTAATCAGGACACTACAGTATAGAATATGGGGGTAGGGTAAACTACACAAAACTCTTGTCGTCTGAGAGGAGTTACCAGTAACCTCCTAAGAAAGTGTTTCTCAGTAAGTATGTTAGGAAAAATACAAATTACTTAAAATTTGTGATTTTTTATACTCTCGTCGTGTAGAGCGTTCTCGCAGCCCTCATCTTGTTTTACAACCAACAGGAATTAGCGACTAGGTTCCTCGCCGCATGATTTTTGATAGATCGCGCGATCATGGTATACGATCCTCTGTTGCTCCCCCTTCTGGCTTTCCACCACTTGATCCAGCTCATTCTCGTACTGCGTCATGCGACAGAACAGCGTTGCGCGACGCTTTCCAAGCCCCAGCGCTTGACGTTTCTACGGCTCGGTCGAGAGAGGGTTCTCAAGGTTTGCCATCCTCGTGGAACCATCCTCGCCTCGCCCCGATGGTCACCTCGTCCTCGAACGAAGTAAAGTACTATCTCCTTTTTTTGGTTGCAGAAGGTCATCCCTCCTGGGTAGCCTTCCTGCAAGGGGAGACTCTCACCCATCAGTCTCTCCAGTCTCAAAGGCCTCCATCGCCTCAGAGACGTCAATCGCCCACGCGACAACGCCCAGACCCTATCCCTAAGGGTAGGCCTGTGCCGATCTTGCCTGCCGGGAAGCCTCCCACAGGTAAGAGGGTTAAGAAACCTGCTGAGGTTCCTAAACCCAGGGAATTGTGTCTTCCTAAGGACCTTCCCCTCAGTTCTGCTGGAGCCTGCGACTCCCCATGGCTTCGAGCATTATTCAATGTGAACTTGTCATAACTGGGGTCATTCCCTGCTCCCTGTCCTTAGGAGGCACTCCTAGGATTCCTTTGTTGCTGCCTCTCGTAACGTGGGCTTCCCCTCCTGCCGATCCTAGGAGGTGCTTGAAGGATTCCGCTCCGGCGGGTTCTTTTGGCAGGGAGAAACCTTTTCCCCTCGCAAGAGACCTTAGGAAGAGTGTGTGTAAGAACTCTAGGGTAGCCCCTTGCAGTTCAAGACGCCACAGGCCAGACCTTAGGTGAAGAGGAAAAGGATTTGTCCTTCCCCTCCCAAGGAAGACAGAGTGACTTGCTACAGGGACTCCTCCTGTCCTTCTCCAGTTGAGATAGTGCCTAAGGATGTACGACCTGCGATTGGGCGCGATGTGCTCCCTCCGGTGGCAGACTCACATCCCGCCTGTAGACCAGCAGAGCCCTCTAGGCCCTCGCTGACGAAGGAACACCTGCCTCCTAGCAGAGGGCAGAAAGATTCATTTACCATCCCAAAATCCTCGGCCAGGCTTCCCTCTTCGCTGCTTCTTAGGCAGCCAGAAGCGAACACTTCCTTGGCAGTTTCCTTGTCTCCAGACTATCCCGTTGACAACTACGACCCACTCCGGGCTCCTATGCGTGAGAGTTTGGATGTGGACGGGCAAAGCGATCCCGAGGACGACGCTTTGCCAGCCGCTGTTAGCCTCAAGCTAACGGAGGATGAGAAGTAGGAGTCTGAGCATGCCTTCTGGCAGGATTTAGCCTGCACCCCATCCATCAATGTACTACCAGATCCATCGGTAGCCCCTCTGGATGGGAAGGAAACAGTCCTCGACCAGTTTTATGGCACTCAAAAACCCCTGAGGGCCAGTGCAGCTCTGCCCTAGTCAAAGGGGTAAAGGAGTACAAAACAGAAGGCAGTGTCCCAGACAACTGGGTCCACCTCCTCACTCTACTCTAACTCATCCTCCAAGCTCCTACCTCCTCCTTATGTTTCAGAGGAAGTACTATGAGGTTCTCGGGGAGTCTCTCCCAACTCTGCCTCTCGATCCCTCCATAGAGGCACTCTTGAAGGCTACGCCCTTCGAGAAGCTCACGGGACTTCCAGTCTCTTTTTCAGCCTCCAAGATCCTCAACCAGGTTAAAGTGGCGAAGTACGCCATGCAGGCTACTTCGTTGCTTGACTTCTGGTTGGGGTCTTTAGGACAACTGATTCGATCTAAGGATCTGTCTCAGGAGTCCTCCAGGAAGACTTTGGAGACTTTCCTATTGTCTGGCATTCGGGCCATCGAGTTTCTCTCCCATCAGATGGCGAATCTTTGGGCTAACACTGTCCTGATGAGGAGAGTTGCCATCATAGGCAAGTTCCACAGACATCTCCCTCAGGCCGAAGTGGCGAGACTAAGGAATGCACCTTTCGAGGGTAATTCCTTGTTCAACCCCGAGGATTTAGAACGGGTGGCAGAGAGGTGGAGGAAGTCCAGCCAGGACTCCCTCATCCAGAATGTCTTGACAGCCAGACCTTACCCCTCTCAGCCACAGCGGAAACCTCAACCGTAAAGGGCTTGAGACCCGAAACAACAGGGTCAAAGGGGGTCATAGCTAGCCTTTCGCAGTAAGAAGTCCTTTCATGGAGGAAAGGGAAAGAAGGGATCCGCCTGATGTCGTTCCCACTAGGACAGGCAGTCTTCCCATTTGTCCACCTGTGGGGGATGCCTGCAAAGCTGCTGACAGAGGTGGCTTCACCATGGGGCAGAATCCTGTATGGTTGAGGTGATTCGGTCAGGGTATCGTGTCCTGTTCATCTCTCTCCCCCTCCACTAACTCAATTGCTGATTCGATCGAACTCCTGTGCGAAGGGATCCACACAGGAGTGTGCCCTCAGGTCAGAAGTCCAGACCATATTGGAGAAGGGTGCTCTCCAAGAGGTCCTCGGCAGGTCCAGGCTTTTACAGTCGACTCTTTCTTGTGAGAAAGGCGTCTGGAGACTGAAGACCAGTCATCGATCTCTCAGCTCTGAACAGGTTTGTCGAACAAGCCCTGTTCAGAATAGAGACGGCCTACACTTTCAGACAAGCGAAAAGACTGCAGGACTTCATGTGCACTCAAGATCTGAAGGACGCATACTTCCAGATCCCAATCCATCCGTCTTCCAGGAAGTATCTAAGATTCATGCTAAACCAGAAGCATTACCAGTTCAGGGTACTGTGTTTTGGTCTTTCCATGGCACCCCAGGTCTTTACGAGAGTATTCGCCCTAGTATCATCTTGGATTCACAGAGTCGGCATCCTTCTCCTAAGATACTTGGACGACTGGCTGATTCTGGCACACTCGAAGGTGGTCCTTCTCTGCCACCGAGACAAGCTTCTTAGGTTTTGCCAGGATCTGGGGATTGTGGTAATCCAGGAGAAGTCTCATCTGCTTCCCTCTCAAGAACTGGTATACCTAGACATGCACATAGACACCCTAAGGCACAAAGCTATCCCATCAGACGAAAGAATTCAGAGACTGAGGAAGATAGCACAGCCCTTCCTCAGACGGGAAGAGCTCCCGGCGCAATATTAGCTTCGCCTTCTCTGTCACCTCTCTTCTCTGACCCGACTGGTCCCTAATCGTCGCCTCAGGATGAGACATCTCCAGTGGCATCTGAAATCCCAGGGGAATCAGTTCACCGATTTCTAGGATCAGCTGGTCCGCATAGGACTAGAGGAACAGTCGGATCCCAGATTTTGGCTGGCGGATCTAAACCTTTGCAAACGGGTCGATCTTCTTGTCTTCTCATCTCTCTCTCAGAATTGATGCTCTTTTCGGATGCATCAAAAGAAGGGTTGGGGGCTCACGTGCTGCACCACCACATCTCCGGTCAATGGTCCGAATCATAAAGGTACCAGCATATAAATCTCTTGAAGATGAAGGCATGAGGGCAGCCTTTCTGGCTCTCAAACAGTTCCACCAGGTCCTGTCGTGGCACTCCGTGGTGTTGATGAGCAACAGCACCACGGTAGTAGCTTATCTGAACAAACAGGGCAGTACCTCTTCACAGCAGCTGTGCCATCTTGCAATAGAGATACTGTACTCAGATGGGCAGAAGACAACTCAGTGACTCCTATCAGCTCGCTTCATTCCGGGGAAGCGGAATTTGCTATCGGCCAAGCTGAGCAGAGCGACTCAGATAGTGGGCACCGAGTGGTCTTTGAATCCTCTAGTAGCTAACAAAGTCCTGACTAGTGGGGTTCCCCGACTGTGTATCTGTTCACAATGGCCCTGAACTTCAGGCTTTCAGTATACTGCTCTCCAGTCCCTGATCCCCAAGCTCTTTGGCAAGATGCTTTTCAACAACGGTGGATAAACCTGGACGCTTGTGGGTTTCCACTGTTCTGTCTGATAAGAAAAGTCCTCAACCAGGTACGAGCAAGCAACAACCTGCAAATGACTCTGATAGCTCTGCCATGTCAGCATGCAGAATGGTTCCCAGACCTTTTCCAACTCCTCACGGAGATCCTGAAGAAGCTGCCTCCATGACATGACGACCTCAAACAGCCACATTCCAACATCTTCCACAAGGGCATAGCTTCGCTTCAGCTTCATGCCTGGAGACTGTCCAGCAACCTCCTCACGGAGAGAGGCTTTTTGCAACCAGTTGCGAAAAGAATGGCTGAACACTTCAGAAGATCCACAGAGGCAGTCTACCAGGTGAAGTGGTCAGTTTTCTGTGGTTGGTATCATTGAAGGGGTATCTCTCCCTTCGATGCATCTGTTCCAATTCATAACACACAGAAACATGGAAGCCTTTTCCATTGGTCCTGTGGTGGTCGCTCAACATGTGGTCTAACGCCTCAAGCTCCTTGATGGACAAGTAGCAGAGGGTTGAGGGCAGAGGTTACCCGGGTTAGTCTGGGGTGAATGAGAAAAAATGAGTTGCTCCCTCCTTCTTTTCACCCTTTTTCCCCCCCTGGGGAAAACATCACCGCAAGACCTCAGCACAGCTGACCTCACCTCTCTACAGGGAAGACATTTCTCTTGTGCATCCTGAGTATTTTATATAATATTTTACGTCCCCAATACCTCTTGAGGGAGGTCATTGGGTAAGTCTTAGAACTCTAAGCTTATACTCGAGTTCCTACATAAAGACAAGCCAGTAGTCTCTCTCACACAAGCTTCTACAGGCCTTTATCAGTACGTTAGCTTGTATCGGCACTTGGTTTTAACGAGGATGGGGTTCCTACTACTTCGATCTCAGATCGAAATAGAGAGAACCTCGGGTCATAGCCAAGGTACAACTTCCTCCCTCCTAAGAGTAAGTCGCCCCTATAAATAACGAAGGGTTTGTATTTGCACCGTAACAAATAACAAATTTGGAGATAATTTGTATCTTTCCTAGCATACAAACCTGGAACTATTTATACAAATTGGCCCATCACCCTGTCCCCTAAGAAGTCCTGCCAGAAAGCAAGAGTGGTTACTCAGCTGACTGGTGTGAGTGAGCGGGGTAGCCGGTCTACCCCACCCCAAACCCACCACCCACTTACTAGCGGATGGGGTAGTTATCCCTGACTAAAATTGACTTGGCTCATCTTTCAGAGTGTTACCCCTATAAATAGCTTGAGATTTGTATGCTTGAAAAAATACAAATTATCTCCGAATTTGTTATATTTCGTTAGACCTGGAAAATTTTGTGTATTGCTTGATAGTCTCGTTTGCAAAGTACTTATTCGCAAAAAATGCCTATGCAACTTGTTGCTTGCAAGCCGGTGCAATATTTGTAACTCAGTATAAATTTGTTTGCCTATATTCAAAGTTACTTGTATCCCATGGTACTACTGTACTGTAACAGTAAATCTTGTTACCCAAATTGATAAAGGATTATTATTTTTTTTTTTATATATTTCCTTTTTCCGATCTGCTTTAGTCCTCCTCCTTTCAGAATATTTTATATACTACTGGAGCCAGACAAAGCAGTCACCGACTGGACAAGTCTAATGAAGTAATTTGTTTAAAGTTTTCTTTGTTCCTATATGTGTATACAAACTTTTAGTCCCATAAAATAGGGAAGGTCTTCAGCTGAGCTAGAATGTCCTTTGAAATTTTTAACGAGGTAGTTAACGACAGGTGGTGAGCACAATCAAGTACCCTGCCCACCTGCCTGTAAGGGAATATTCACTGTTGTCTTGGTCTGCAATGAGTACGGTCATATTTTCTTTTTCTTATACTTTTAGTTTGAATAGTTGATATCGACTTCGTGTTAATAATGGAATTTTATGAATGCTAGTGTATGTTGGACACTGCATCCATTTATGGCCAAACTGGTGGGAGATCACTTAAACTGCTTGGGGTATAAATGTTTGCAATTATTTCCATTTTAATAAGTGTAGGTTGTGGCCTCCCGAAAGGTAAGCATTTTTGTTGAGGAGCTGGAAGGCTAAGTCTTTTTTTGCGTCATTCTTGCCAAGCTCATGAATTGCCAGAGAGGCTGTTTAGTATTTTGAGCTCATTGAGTTTATAGTACGATAAAGTTTCAGGGTGCACACCCCTGGCAGAGTCCTGGGTGGCATGGTTCAAGAGCAGGGAGAACTTAACTTGGATCTACATCAGGAAGTTTATTCAGAATTTGTAGAATGTGAGGTGATTGCTGCACTCCACCATGTACAGGAAGCTCTTTCTTGCAGACTTTCGACAACATATGACCTGATCCTTTAGAAGGTAGGCCCTCATTGTATTTTTGAGGGAGTGGGTAGCTAAGTCTACTTCGCCCTGGTATCCACAGTGCCAGTACCCCAATGGTGACACCAGTAATACAGCAGTGATCTCAGTGCCAGCAGTGTCAGTGACTCCAGTACCAATGACCCCATGGGTGATTGTTGCAGTGGTCCCTATGCTAAGTACAGTAAGTTACCTCTCATTATCCATGATTAATTAGTTTATGAAAATGGTCGCAAATGCCAAAATTGCGAATAGAAAACAAGTTTTTCCCCTAAGAATACGTGCTAAGTATGTTTAAAGTAAATCCAAAGTCCCCAACCTTTTCCTATTTTAACTGAATGAACTGCATTTTGCTTCATTAAAGCATTTTTGTACTATCGTTATGATTGATTGAGTGCATTTTAACTATCAACAATTACTGACTTTATTTTGAGTTACCACTTGGACAAATGAATTATCTCTCTCTCTCTCTCTCTCTCTCTCTCTCTCTCTCTCTCTCTCTCTCTCTCTCTCTCTCTCTCTCTCTCTCTCCTGGTAAAGAATGCTTCATCCAAGTTGCTACCAAGAATGTATCCCATTCCCTGTAATGATTTCCTACCAATAATTGGCAACATCCCTGGGATAGTCTAGATGGCAATAAAATGAGAGAAATAACAATTGTCATATCTTCTTGGAGGTATAACATGGTGCCCTGAAAGTGGGAGACATCTCCTTGTCGTCTTTGCACTGGTCACGACTGTTTGGTACCCTTGACAGTCAGTCATTTATTGATCGAATGCCCCACTTATAGCACCTGTACTGAAAGAAATAGATATCTGTATTAGGCTCGAGGTGAGGATGGTAGGTTCATCCTTGCCAAGATTCTCGGACATGATGTGTCGTACCATGCTAGTGGTATATTTTAATTCATTTCAGAAGCAGGTCTTCTTAAAGCTATGTAACTGTTATAAGGATGTTTTTGCTTTTATTCTTTCAAACTGAATTACCATTTATTTATTTATCACAAATAATATTGGCTTCAATGACCTTAGATGTCATGATGCCAGATAACTGATAATCATTCAAAATTTCTCTCTCTCTCTCTCTCTCTCTCTCTCTCTCTCTCTCCTCTCTCTCTCTCTCTCTCTCTCTCTCTCTCTCTCTCTCTCTCTCTCTCAGATGCCATACAATACATACACATAGTAAACGAAACAAAAATTTTTGTATCCTTAAGTGTATTACTTATGACACAAAACAAATCTACACTTTGCTTAAATCCATGTTCTATAGTAGGCTAAGCTTAAAACATGCCATTCAATTTTGTCAGTTGATTTATAGTTTTGGGGGAGCAACATAATGTTTTTATAATAACAGAAGTAAATAAAATCATGTATATTTTTTTTCGTTAACCAGGCTTCATTTGAGCATTTGTATACTTTGTTTTCAATCTAAGGTATATTTTAACTACCGAAATTACCAACTTTTTATGTTGATTTGTCATTATTATTATTATTATTAATTGCTAAGCTACAACCCTAGTTGGAAAAGCAGAATGCTATAAACCCAGGGGCTCCAACAGGGAAAATAGCCCAGTGAGGAAAGGAAACAAGGAAAAATAAAATATTTTAAGAACACTAACATTAAAATGAATATCTCCTATATAACGGATTTTGAAGCAAAGCGGAAAAATCTATTTTTGGGTGAGATGGCCATGTCGTCCTGATGGAAGGTTCCTTTAGGCAGCTTTCTAAGGGATATTTAGCTACAGTGATACTTCCAGAGAATTGACCATAGGTCTCCAGAATTCCAACTCCTGGTGCGAGTAAAACCAGTGAACCCTCGCTACTTCGCGGTTCGACCATCGCGGTTCGACCATCGCGGTTCGACCATCGCGGATTCACCACTTCGTGGGTTTTTTCCATAACCCATATATATATACATATCGCGGATTTTCCAGAAATTTCGAAAATACCGCGAAATCTTAAGACCCCCAAATACGATATTTCGTTACCTGTAATTCCATTAATACTGTAATTAGTAATATCTGCTCTTACTGATTGTTCATTGCATTACATATGATATATAATTCAGCACAGAAAGAAATAAAACACGAAAAGAGAATGTGATCATACGATAATACAGTACTGTATACAGTACGTAGTAAAATTAAATCGAACATGAAACGCAAATCAGATGCAGTCATACCATATTAGAATGGTGTAAGGCTGCTGATGGCTACTACTGTACAGTACTACAAATGTAATGGATGTGCTTCTTTTCCATGAATCTTTTGTATGTATACGTACGTAGCTGCATCCAATAATATTCTTTGTTGCAAAAATCACATTTCGAGTAAGCGTATGAGAGAGAGAGAGAGAGAGAGAGAGAGAGAGAGAGAGAGAGAGAGAGAGACATCCTACAAAAGAATAAAATAACATACGTAAAGCTATTATTATTATTGTTATTATTATTATTATTGTTGTTGTTAATAAAATTATTATTGTTATTATTATTATCATTATTATTATTATTATTACTGTATTATTATCATTACTTATTATTATTATTATTAATACTGTACGTACGGTATACGCGGGGTATCTTGTACTTTGAGTTGGTAACCTACGCATCATATAAGACGGGTTGTGATTGGTTCAAGCGCTGATAGATGACGAATCAGAACTCAAGTTTTGTTATCTAGCCTGTGATTGGTGTTTTGCCCGCATCTCCAACCCGCAGCATCTAGGTTCTCTCGGGCCCGGGTCGTCCACTTTCTCTTACGGCGTATCGCTGAGTAGACGTTCTTAAGTTTGTGAAGTTTAATCTGTGCTGTGTGCGACTGTTTTAAGTTGAACTTTTTGTTGAACTTTCTGTTAAATCCTACTGTACAATGCCTCCCAAGCGTTCTGCTTCTACTAAGGCTGGTAGTGAGCCTAAACGCCACCGAAGGATGATGACGATTGCAGAGAAGGTTACGCTTCTCGATATGTTGAAAGACGGTAGAAGCTACGCGGCCGCAGCGCGCCATTTTGGAATCAACGAATCTACTGTTCGCTATATCAAGAAGGACGAGGCGAACATTAGAAAGACGGTTGCAATCACCTTTAGCAGATCAGCGAAGCGAGTCGTTACAACGCGTAATAAAACGATCGTACGCATGGAAGGTGCTTTAGCTGTGTGGATTGCTGACTGCCGGAAGAAGAACATAGCCTTGGATACGAACACCATCCGAACAAAGGCTTTGAGCTTGTATGAGAATTTTGCTGCAAAGGAACCTCAAGACGACGACGGCAACCATGCTGAAGAAGATGATGATGCAGATGAACCTCAACCAGGGACATCCACTGATTCCCAGCCTCAGAAACAACGTTTTTCCGCCAGCAAAGGATGGTTCGTGAAGTTTCAGAAACGCTTCGCCCTGAAAAGCGTTTCCCTGCATGGCGAGGCTGCTTCGGCTGACACTGCCGCTGCTGAAACTTACGTGAACCAGACGTTCAAGAATATTATCGCCGAAGGTGGATACAAGCCGGAACAAGTGTTTAATATGGATGAGACCGGCTTGTTTTGGAAGAGAATGCCGTCGCGAACTTTCCTGTTCAAAGAGGAAGCCAAAGCCTCTGGCTTTAAAGCATTCAAGGATCGCGTTACCCTCGTGATGTGGGGCAATGCTGCTGGATTTTTGCTAAAGCCGGGGCTTATTTATAAGTCGAAAAATCCTCGCGCTTTGAAAAATAAGAATAAGAATCTCCTTCCCGTGTACTGGATGCATAATCCAAAAGCATGGATTACAAAGATGCTGACCTCCAACTGGTTCCACCAGTGTTTCATCCCGCAAGTCAATGAATATCTCGTAGAGAAGGGCTTGCCATTCAAGATCCTTCTCCTTATGGATAACGCTGGTGGACACGCAACTGACCTGTCGCGTGAGGGCGTTCAGGTTGAGTTCCTGCCACCCAACACCACGTCATTAATTCAACCGATGGACCAGGGGTTTATCAGGGTGTTCAAGGCCCTCTACACGAAGAATACCTTGGCGGACCTCGTTGCGTGTGTGGATGCTGCCCAAGAGGATGAGGATGAAGATTTTAACTTGAAGGCGTACTGGCGGCAGTACACCATAGCCACATGCCTGAAGAATATTCAGAAGGCACTTCAAGAGATGAAACCTGCAACTGTGAATGCGAGCTGGAAGAAGTTGTGGCCCGAGATTGTTTACGACGACGAGGGATTTACTCCGTCGGAAATCCAACACTCTGCAATACGCAAATCTGTGCAGTTGGCTGCCATAATTGGAGGTGACGGGTTTGGCGACATGACGACTGAAGACGTCGACGAGTTGTTGGACTGCCATTTCCAGCCCCTAACTGACGCAGACCTCGAAGACCTGACGAAATCGGCAAGCGAAGAAGAGAGTGAAACCCAGGAAGAGACCCAAGAAAATGTCGAAGAAACGGGCTTAACACTAGAACGGCTTGCCAAGGTCTGCAACCATATAAAGGAGGTGAAAGAAATGTTGCAAGAGTGGGACGAGGATATGGTTCGGTCTATGCAATTCTGCAACAAGGTCGATGACATCATGACTCCCTACAAGATGCTCTTAGATCGAAAAAAGAAGCAGCAGCAACAACTTCCGATCACAATGTTCTTCCAGCCTCGCAAAAAAGAGCCAGTTCCTCCTGCTACTACGCCTTCGGAAGAAATTGAAGAAGTTGAAGAGGTGTCCCAGGAAAAGACACCTCCGTCTGAAGAGACGTAAAATACTACTCATTGGCTGCACAGTAGAACACATCATCAGCTTCATCATCATCATTTCTACTGTGCAGCAAATTCATCGCCATCATCATTCAAGTTTTTCTTGAACTTCTTTCGTGGTGAGTACAGTAACAATCTTTATTTTTTACTTTAATATTCTAACATTTTAATATTTGTGCCTGTTTTATAGTTTAGTACTGTATGCATTAAGTTAAAGGGAAGGTTTTAAAAGTCTACATGTTGTAACCTATCATATTTTTTTTGTTTAAAATTTACATTTACGTACGTAAAACAATCTCTCTCTCTCTCTCTCTCTCTCTCTCTCTCTCTCTCTCTCTCTCTCTCTCTCTCTCTCTCTCTCTCTCTCTCTCTCTCTCTCTCTCTCTCTCTCTCTCTCTCGTAAATTGTTTTCCTGCTTTACTACGTACTGTATGTACTGTATGATTTTATATAGATACGGTAAATTATATTTGTACTAATAACATATTTTGTAAATGCTTTTACTGTAAATATCATTATTTATCACTTTCATCATGCCCGTTAAATGCCTTCTTTGTTCTGAGCGTGGTTGTTTACTGAGCGTACAGTACTGTACTTTATGACGCCGTCGTTTCAGGCGGCGTCATAAAGAAAAACATTTCATTTGGAAGTTCTAAGAAAAATTAAGTAAAACATTGGTAATAACAAAATCAACATACTGTATAATCAATATAATCGATGCAAAAACTAACCTATACATATATGTGTACAGTACACTAAATGAGTTTGTTTCTTCATTATGATCAGAGATGAACGTAAACAAAACATTGGTTGCCATTTTTTATTGTGCTTTTTAGGTGTTTAGGAAACGCATGATATAAAATCGCCTTTAATATTTGTGCCTGTTTTAGTTTAGGGTGCTGTAGTACATGCATTAAGTGTTCTGTACATTAAAGGGTAGTTTGTTAACAGTACTACGTACAAGGGAAGGTTTTAAAAGTCCGAATATACGTGTTAAATAAATAGGTAAATATGATGTCACTACTTCGCGGATTTTCACCTATCGCGGCAGGGTCTGGAACCTATCTACCGCAATAAACGAGGGTTCACTGAGTATCTTTAAAAAAGTTTTTAAGGATATCGCATAATATCAGGGGACGTATTTCTTGATACAACACATGGCTATCTTCACCCCGAATAGAGTTTTAGCTCTGAGGGGGAAGAGTGGCGAAATTGAAGGTGAGCCGTCATCAAGGTTACCCGGTGGATCCCCTTCTCGTACTACTACAGCGTCCAACATGGTTACCCATTCCTTGTTGCAATTAAGCATGGATGGCTACAGATAGAGTAGTTTCGGGTGGGGATTGTTAGGTATGTATACTCCTTTTCTTAGAAAAGGAGGGCGGGTCCATCAGGACGACATGGCCATCTCACCCAAAAATAGATTTTTCGCTTTGCTTCAAAATCCGTTTTTTGGGCTCAAGCCATGTCGTCCTGATGGAAGCTTACCAGAGAATTACTTGAAAGTATTGTATCTGTCGGTTTGTATAATTACCTTAACCTTGAGTCAGCTTCTATATGGTCACCCAGACCACATGAATATATGACGGTACTGTTATTCGTCATATCCACTAAGCTTGGAACAATCTTAAGGCTTCCTGCCCTCTGCAGGGAATTGTCATCATTGACTATAGAAGTGACAAGGTTTGTATATACTGTATGTCAGAACAAATGTAATTATCTTTCAATAATTATGTTCACACGTACATGTACCTTCAAGTATTTACCTTATTTTTAGGAAAATAAGTAAGAACTCTGTCTAATTTTATTCGGCTACTTTGTGGCGAATAAGACGCAAATACATTTTCATCATTTATTTGTATAGACAACATAAATGTAACAACGAATGTATTAAAATAGAATCAATTACTATACAACCAACATTCTAAAGGTACATATATATATTTATCACCTGAAAGGGAAGAAATATATGTTAGCCACTCAAAATCATTGTAAAATTATTAAGATAATTTCACTGTAAATGTTGGATGAATTTCAACACTGCGTACAAGTGTACACATGGCACTGGTGTCATTGGTATGATTCTACACCTATAAAGAACAGTCCTAGGGTTACCAGGGTGACCCTTAACCCTTTTACCCCCAAGCTATTTGGAACTTTCCAACCCTTAACCGACAGGCATTTTTTTTTTCAAGCACATTTTGCAATAGATTTTTTAAAAATTGCTCTAACAGCCTTAATTTTTGTCATAGAGAGGTCAGGTTGGTCTCATTCTTTTGGAAAATGCCTGAAGTTTTTCATAAAGTTACCAAAAATATGCAAAAAAATGTAAATAGCAGTTTTTTGCAAGGACGTACCAGTACGTCCATGGGGGTAAAGGGATGAGTTTTGTGAAACGTACCAGTACGTCCATTGGGGGTAAAAGGGTTAATAAAAGGTATTACACTGCAAGGTGTTAACACCTTTTTACCCAAACTGTAACAGTCCCAAACAGTTCACTGTTCATCGCAGCACTAGACGACAGGTTTTACAACACTACCTGCCGCCACCACAAAGTGTTTCAACTCGTGCATTTACTTTGCATAATGTTTATAGAAGACTCTAGAGGATTTCCAACCAGTGTATGAGCGTAGTCTCTCAAAGTCCATATACTGAAAAGAGTTCAGCGACGAAGCAATCTTTCTCGGATCATGACCTGCAGGTGTACTGTCAGGATCCGCCCTGCGAATGAAGTAGGTGAGCTTCGCCCTCAGTTGTTTCAGGGATAAATTTGATCTTGAGGTTTCGCCTTTGAAGAGCTGTCCTCCCTTGAAGTCTGAAGTTCTTCGAAGATAGACCTTTAGACACTACTGGACATAGAGAGACATCTTGCTTCAGAGGGCAGATTCTCCAGGGACCCCACCTTTTGGTGGGTAGCTCGTTTTTGGCGAGAAGGGTAGGATCGGGAAAAAGATTCAGTTTTCCCACTTCTGTGAACTGAATATGGCCCTCATCTCTTGATAGGGCTACTATTTCACTAACTCTAGCCCCTGAGGCCATAGCGAACAAAATTATCACTTTTTGTGTCAGATCCTTTAGAGAGCAATCTTCATTGTTCAAGTTCGAAGCATAGTGTAAGACTTTGTCTAGAGACCATGAAATGGGCTTTGTAGGGGCTGCTGGTTTAAGTCTAGCGCCTGCCTTCGGAATCGTTGAAGATTTCGTTCAACAGGTCCACCTGGAAGGCGTATAGAAGAGGTCTAGTCCAGTGGTTCCCAAACTATCTTACCTGACGCCCCCTTTTTGCTTCCAGTAGACCCGTACGCCTCCACTCCTCTCTTTTTTTTTATATGCAATGATTCTTAAATTTATTTCTTAGCATTGTACAGGAAAACAAATTTCTGTTTGTACTACATTTTGATAATAAAAGCCACTCAAACAAACTAATAGTACATTCCAGTAACTAAAAACGAAACATTTGGTTCAAAGTGAGCGAAAAAAAGTTTGAACATTAGCAAATTGGCAAAATTGAGTTGCAATTTTAAGAATAGATAATTTGAAAACATGGCATATAATATTTGGAAATACTTATGAGACTAAGGCACAATTTCTGGTCAAATTTAGTGAGATGTATGCTGCTGCTTCTTCCTCACAAGATCAGAAATTCTAGGATTGAAGGATGACAGCGCACAACGCAAGTCATTTTCTACATTAAGTCGGTTGCGCTGTTTTGTTTTCAGAACAACAAGAGCTGAAAATCCTTCTTCAAAAAGATAAGCATAAGAAAAGGGAGGAATCACACGAAGTGCTTCTTCACCTACTTTTGGGTACATGGGGAGATATTTCACCCAAAACTCTTATAACTTCATTGTTTCAAAGTCCCTTTTCGCGCTCTAGTCACATTTCAAATCGATGGCTTCCTCTTGAAGTGATTTCAGTAGCAACTCCACATCAGTGTTAAATGGATTCTGCACCATTGTCCAAAGAGAATTCTCCATTGAGACATCTGGAAAATAGTGTATAAATTCCTCAGCAAGGGAATCCAGATGTGATAAAACCTCTTTTGTCACGTCATACTGCTCAATTTTTCTTATCTCAGACAAGAGCTCATTCAGATGTGAGAACGATGAAAAGTTCCCAACTTGTACTTTTCTTTTCCAAAGATGAATTTTTTCGGTGAAAGCTCTGATTACATCAGTGTGTGCAATGATGTTTGTGTTTCTTCCTTGTAACTTCAAATTGAGGTTGTTGATAGCCTCAAAAAAATCCACAAGGTATGCTAGTGAGAGCTGAAAATCTTCCTCTCTGAATGCTTCATACAGTTTGTCTTGTTTCTGCTTCTGCAAGAAAATTTCCACTTCATCCTTGAGCTCATAAAGACGACTCAGCATGTTTCCCTTGGAAAGCCAGCGGACTTCGGTGTGAAACAGGAGTCTTGTAATCAGTGCCCAGATCTGAGCAAAGAGCTGCGAAAAGCCTAGAATTCCAAGATCTATTCTTTACAAAATTCACCACTTTTATTGCCAAATTCAGTGAACTGCGTAGATTACCTGGCAGAGTTTTGCTTGCTAATGATTGTCTGTGGATAACACAGTGAGTCCCAGTTACAGCAGGATTTGTTCTTTCATGAGTTTCATAAATCCAGAGCGAGATCCAATCATTGCTGGGGCACCATCAGTACAAACACCGACTAATTTTTCCCATGAAAGACCGTACTCATGGAAAAATTCATGCACCTTTGAAAAAACATCGATGGCCTTTGCTGCTATCTCCAGTGCTGCTGAGAAAAGAATTTCTTCTTTCATAGTTACTTCATCCACGAATCGAGAATAAACAAGCAGCTGGCAGAGGTGAGCAACATCAGTACTTTCATCGCACTGTATTGCAAAGAAACGAGATGCTTTTATTTTGTCCAAAACTTGTTCTTATATGTCTTCTGAAAGTTCATCAATGCGACGCTTCACTGTGTTATCCAATAAGGAAATCTTTGATAACTTTCTTTGGCTTTCTTCCCCAAGCACAGTATTTGCAGCTCTCAAAAGGCAGGGCTTTACAAGAGTCTCCCCCACAGAGTGAGGCTTCTTTGCTTTTGAAATAAGTAGTGACAGCTTGTAAGATGCTTCCACTAGTTTCCACGTTTCTTGATGAAAAACACTGCTTGAGTCCAGCTTCATATGATTCAGCTCATGCAGTTTGGCTGTGAAGAACTCCTTTGGCTTTTCTTTTAATGCTCTGTGGTTTTTGCTCAAATGTCGCTCCAGACGACCAGGTCTTAAGGCGTCATTACTGAGGACTGTATGGTATATGACACACTGAGGGAGATGAATTTCATTCCTCTCTGTAATAGTGAAGCCATACTTGATATATTCATCTGAATACTTTCTTTTCTTTGCTCCAGACATCTCTGTAACAGTGAAACCATACTTGATATATTCATCTGAATACTTTCTTTTCTTTGCTCCAGACATCTCTGTAACAGTGAAGCCATACTTGATATATTCATCTGAATACTTTCTTTTCTTTGCTCCAAACATTCCTGCAAAGTGAAAATAGCAACAAATTTATAATCTGCACCATGGAACAACTAAGTAGTTACATAACATTACCGTATTGGCATGCACCACACCACACATTCATATAACATAGGTCACACAACTGGAAATCATAAATCTGTGACATACCACAAATATTCAGCACACAACGTGGTTTATATCTTAACAATAATGACAATGAGAACAACAGCGGAAAATACAACGAGAAGAAGCAAACAAAGTAAAACTACATGCACGAAAATGCTCAATTATACAGTACACTTAATTTGTCACACACACACTTGATTCGCCGCTTATACTGGAATCAACGCACACACTTCACCACATACATTCAAACTAGCATACAAAACTCACAGCGTATTATTCACCTTTCGCACTTTCGATTACAACGAGTATTTCACAAAATGAACAAGACATTCCGTACTGCATCGTTCTACCCTTGCAAATCGTCAAAGGTTTCAATGTCACTCGTACACGCCCACATCGTCCTGATCACCATATCATATACTGCACATAAAAACACATGCAATTTCAGTTGACCACTGCTACAACAACCATCGATACGCAACTGACAACAACCATCGATACACACAAACAAACATTTCAGATATGATGTAAGAACGTGCTGAAAACGTTGACATAATTATATGCAGCAAAACAGCCATTGTAATATCACATATGAAATCACATTAACACTCCATAATCACATATGGATTGAAGAGTGAAATAAATCCCTACCGTGGACAAGGGGAATATGTGCTCGGGTTGACGGGATGGAGTATTGGGAGTTTGTGACGAGTCCCTCAGTGGCGTCAGTTGGCTGGTATCAGTGACGTGTCCAAAACGTGTAAAGAGAACTAGCTTAATAGAAAACGGGTTGGAGTGACTGCTATAATTATACTTTGCATGTATGTAATGACAGATATTTGTTCTTTTAATGATTTATTATTCTATTAAACAAGTAATTTCGAGCAGATGACTTCACGCCCCCCTTGTATCCTCCTCACGCCCCCCCAGTTCGGGAACCACTAGTCTAGTCAAAGCTGACTTATACGTCGTTATTGAGGTGGAAGCCAAGCCTTGCTCGTGAAGGTGGATGAAGAAGGACAGGCAGAAGTCTATTGAGATTTCCGTCGGCTTTTTGGCTTTAACAAAAGCGACCCACTTCTTCCAAGATGATTGTCTTGTATTCTTCTAGAAAGTATATACTGTCTTTCGAGATCCCAAATCTTTTCTTGACTGCTAAGGCGAGAAAATCCTGAGATGAAGGTTTTGGGTTTTCTGAGATAAAGCGAAGACAGTCGACTTCTGAACCAATTGGGATAGAGCTGGGTTTGGTAGAGGAAACAGCCTCAACTTCAGTTCTATCACCAGATGGAACCAATTGCTCTTCAGCCACTTGGGGGCCACTACTGCTGCAGTTCCCTTGAAGGATCTCAGCTTGTTGAGGACCTTCAGCAGGAGATTTGTTGGTGGGAACAGGTAGATGCGAGTCCATCTGTTCCAATCGAGGGACATGGCGTCCGTCGCCTCTGCCCGAGGGTCCTCATATGGGGCTACGTATTGAGGTAGTTTCTTGTCGCTCGTTGCGAAGAGGTCGATCTGTAGTTCTGGGACTTTTTCCAAGATGAAGGAGAATGAGTCTGCATCTAAGGACCATTCTGACTCTATCGGCTTTAGCCTGGATAGAGCGTCCACTGTCACATTGCGGACTTGTAGGTGAACTGCTGATAAGTGCCATCTTTTCTTTCTTTCCAAGCAAAAGATGGCTAACATCACGTGATTGGCGTAAGGCGATCTCGAGCCTTGTCGGTTCAGACATCTCAATATCACTTTGCTGTCCAAGACCAGCTTGATGTGGGCTTATCTGTGAGGGGATAGCTTCTTTAACATCAGGAGGACTGCCATGGCCTCCAGAATGTTGATGTGAAAGGTCTTGAACAGGGATGACCAGGTCCCTTGAGCTTTCCTTTGATGGGAATGACCTCCCCATCCTTCCGTCAAAGCATCCATGTGGATGACTACCGATGGTTGAGATGGTTGTAAAGGAATGGTTCTTGTTAGGCTCTTGACCTTCGACCACAGCTTCAGAAGTGATCGTAGTAAGGTCGGTACCGATCTCTGTAGATCTCTTCGAGCGTTTGATGCGTATCTTCTCCAGACTCCTGACGCATCTTTCAGCTGTGCTCTTAGCACTGGGTCTGTCACTGCTGCAAACTGGAGAGAGCCCAGTACTCTTTCCTGTTGGCGTCTTGATATCCTGTTGGATTTCAGTAGTCTTTTGACAGAACCTGCAATCTCTCTCTCCTCTTCTTTGGTGGAATAGAGAGACCGTGTGACTGCAAGTTCCAATGGATTCCCAGCCATTGAAACTCTTGAGCTGGAGAGAGGCGAAACATCTTGTAGTTGATCTTGAATCCCAGATGTTCCAGGAACTGGATCACTTTCTCGGATGCCTGCAGACAAGCAGTCTGGGATGCTGCCCACACCAGCCAGTCGTCCAGGTATGTTTCTACCTGAACGCCTTCTAAGCGTAGCTGTTGTACGACTGCGTCCGCAAGTTTCGTGAAGATCCTTGGGGCTATGTTTAGTCCGAAGGGCATGGCTGTGAAGACATACTTTGTCTTCTGTAACTTGAATCCTATGTAGGAAGGTGCCAGTAAGCATCTGCCAGGTCTATTGAGACTGTACGCCCCTTTCGGTAACAGGGTCCTTATGTGTTGAAGGGTTAGCATCCTGAACTTGTAGTTCTCGATGAACTTATTGAGTGGAGACAAGTCAAAATGACTCTGAGTTTGTCCTAGTCTTTCTTGGGAACACAGAACAGCCTTCCCTGGAATTTGATGGACTTTGTTTTCCTTATAACCTTTTTGTTCAAGAGTTCTAAGGTATATTCTTCCAGTAAGGGGCTGGAGTGTTGGAAGAATTGAGGAAATGAAGGTGGAGATCTGTTCCATTTCCCTTCTAGTCCATTCTTGATTAGGCTGTGGGCCCAGGGATCGAAGGTCCAACGATCCTGAAAGTGGAGGAGTCTCCCTCCTACCTGGAGCATCTCATTTCTTGGATGGTCCTGAGGGTTTGCCACCCTGACCACATCCTCCCCTGCCTTGTGAGGGGTTTCTTGAGGAGCCCCGTCTAGATCCTCTTCCTTTCGGGCGAAAGGTAGTGGTGTGCCTCTCAAAACCTGGGTTGAAGGGTGGTGACTGGGCTACCAGCTGTTGAGGCACCACTTGGAAGGTGGTCTGTGGTTGAGCGACCACTTGGGGCATCGTGGTTATGGTGACCGTGGGATGTTGTACAGGCCGAGAAAGTAGTCTTGGATTCTTCATCTTCCTCATGGGTTGGGGACCAGCATCAGGGGAAGATTTTCTCTTCGAAGACATGCCCCACTTATTTGGCCTCAGCCATGTCGTCCTGATGGGAGCTTCCTATTGGCAGTTTCTGAGGGATATTTGACTAGAGTGATACTCCCAGAGAATTGACCATAGGTCTCCAGAATTCTAACTCCTGGCGCGAGTATCCTTGAATTAACTCTTAAGGATATCGCATAATATCAGGGGACGTATTTCTTGATACGACACATGGCAATCTTCACCCCGAATTGAGTTTTCGCTCTGAGGGGGAAGAGTTGCGAATTTGAAGGTGAGCCGTTATCAAGGTTACCCGGTGGATCCCCTCCCGGTACCAACCCGGCTAACCATTCCTTTCGTAGTAGCTAATCAAGCATGGTTTAATCTCCCAACCTCTCTCAGTTTTGTTACTATTTCAAGGATTATTACTATGCAATCTCCAGCATCTTCATCCTCTGGAAAGTTGAGTATTTAATCTTTCCTCTGTATGATTTTGGGCTCCCTTCTCACAGTTAGATTAGCATAATTTAGATGTGTTTATTGGAGCAGAGCCATCACCGGAGGTGGCCATTTTGGACCGCTGTCGTACGCCATAAATGCTTTATTTAGTTAGTAGTACGGCGTCCCTGATATTTAGCTTTAATTAATTATAGCTATTTAGTCAAATTATACTAGTGAAGATAAGATTACACATGTAATATTTCCTCTTCTGTTAAACGTTTCGATCGTATACGATAGGGCCTTGGTGATGTAATGTAACCGAGATCCAGACTCGAGTTAGGCTAGCCTAATGCGTTTTAGTATACGTTAGTAACGATATCCCCGTTTATCCTCTTGTATCATTTTATTAATTCAATCGGAGATAGCATATCTCCTAGAATTACTAACATAATTCGATACTTGTCTCTTTTAGAGATTTAAGGATAAACCCATCCTTCCCTCAAGTGTTGCCATTAGGCGGCAACCCTATCTTTGGTCTTGCCATTGAGTAGTGTACTCCGGCTTGACTGGGATAGTGTTTCTGTCTTTCCTCTTTGCCGATGAGTATCCCGGCTTTGAATTACAACAGTAACTCAGAGTATTCAGTCTTGTTGCCGGCAACTCTACCGATGGGGGATTAGTCATTCCTCTGCCAGTTTCACAGTTGCCAGCATAGGAAGCCTGGCTTCCCTAGTCCACAACCAAAAGTGGTAGTACAGTTGCCACCACCTTCTCCCTTGTGGTTTAGAAGACATGTCTTATATCCGGCAATATCTTAGGCTGAGGAATCGTTATTCTTCTGCCGCCGAAGACGGCGACAGCATAGGAAACTGTTTCCTTGTCTTGCGGCTGACAGTGGGAGGCAGATGTGCCACCTTCTTTCTATGCAAAATATAAGACCCTTTCCCTTCCCCTTCTGTCCTTTAGCACAACATCTGTGGCCGGTATTCTACAATCTCTCCGCTTGCCGGGCTGATTATGATGCCGGCCGGGCTCCTACAAAGGCGGCTAAATTGCCGCTTTGCCCTTTTCCCTAATGGAAGCAGTGCTCCGGGAAAGGTTGTGCCAGCCATGACGGCTGCCGGCGGGGGACCCATTACAACTTTGAATATTCTTCAATCCTCTCTTGGACTGCCATCCACAAACCCTGTAACCGGCAGTGCAGCCGGCAACAGATTTTGTGGCTGGATGGAAGCTAGATTGAATACATTCTTTCCCCTTCCATTTGAATCCTCATTCTGGGAAGAAGGCAGTAGAGGCAGTAGTCCCTATAACCCTTATTATTGTACTAAACTATAATAATACGGTAGCCCTTCTATCCATTCTTTCTCTTTTTCTGTCGGCTAGTGCCACCAGGTACTAGCCTAGCCGGTAGTATGCCGGCAGAACTACAGTATAAGACTATACAGTAGCCAGTATTCCTGCAGTATAGAATTACAGCAAGTAGAAAACTACAGTATATAATATACAGTAGTATGATTTTCCAACATATGCTGTGTGTCCTTTCACAGTCCATTGTTGAGACCGCTAAGCAAATGTTGAAGTGAAGTATTCCTTCAACATTCTGATGTATCCTAGATCATCAGAACATAAAATCTTTACCCTACAGTATTTATATTCACTTGTGGGAGAGTTAGTGCTAGTATACACTGACCCCAGCTCTATGCACGAGAGCTATTCCACCCTATATTTCCCTGATAAGGAAATTTTAAAATATTAATATTGAGGGAGATCACAGCAATTGCCTGAACAGGAAACACAGATGTGTGTCTTTCCTATTTCCTTTCTAGCTTATTCTCCTAAGCTATAATTATAATAGTAATGATTACTATTTCCTACGTGTGTATAATTATCAGTATGATAATTACCCCATACTCATTTCACTCTTCCCTTCCTTACAGGAGGAGGGTAAGGTGAAGTGTGCAGCCCTGTCCTGCAACCACAAAAGTAAGACCTTTTATGGCCACAAGATGTGCAGGTCTCATGCTTCCTGCTGTATCGTATTTGGATCCCTGAGGTACTGGAACCCGTATTTTTAGTATACTGTATATTATATCAATAATATAAACAAACTAATACTCATTTACTCTTCCCTCCATGACAGGAGGAGCTGATGGCGAAGTGTACAGGAGTGTTCTGCAGCCACATGAGTAAGAACTTTTGTGGGCATACGATGCACTGGTCTTATGCCCCTGCCGCATCGTATCTGGACCCCTGAGGTTCTGAGACCCGAAAGGTCACTCCAATCGCTTGACCTTGCTGACCGACGGCTTTGTAAAAGACATCCCTGACACTATGGAGTCAAGGGATATAGCAAGGGAAACCCAACAAAGGTGAGTATGTGGCTTCCAGAAGAACGTTCAGGGACCTTACCTACCCTAAATATTTTGAAATGCCTACTGTTCCCTAAGGCTCAATCGGATACGCTTGTGCCTCAGGCACAGGTCCATCCTCCCTCTATCCAATGGTCGGTGGACACGGATATCAACAGGCACTGCAAGGCTTGGACATCCACCAAAATCGGATGTCAGAGGTATCCATTGACACTAGACAGGAGGACCTACTGCAAGAAGGCCCTGAATAACGAGTGGTTCAACCACCCATGGAGGAAGAAGGATCGGTTCGACGATGACTGAGGTACCTCAGCTCACTGTGCCGGCATATTAACTTATGCCGTCAACCTCACCAACCCCAACTCCCCATCTGACTAGACAGTTCGGCAGGAGCGAAACGCTCCTAGAGTCAATCCAGAAGATGCTGACACTGTTCGGGAAGGAACGAGAGGAGAATAAGCAAGATCTCCAGAGAGGAAAAGAGAGGTACAGGGAAGGAAACGCCCTGGCGCTTCCAGGCAGATTCACTGGCTAAGAATGCTGTATCCGAGTTGCTGCCAAGAAGGTATCCCATTCCCTGTTATGATTTCTTACCTGACATCAAGAAATTGGTTTGCAATAAATGGCAACAGCAATGGGATAGCCTAGATGGCAATAAAATGCGAGAGGTAACAAATGTCATATCTCCTTGGAGGTACCCTCTTAATGAGAGAATGCCTTGATGAAGTCATTGAGCTTCAGCACGGCATTTCATTCCCGTGCTGAATCTTGGTGACAGGCAAGAGGGCTCTCGAACTTGGGGAAATTGCTCCCCCAGTTCGAATCTAAATTTCTCTCTTTCATCTTTTTCTTCCTCTTTATATGGCTTCAACCTTCTCCTAATATTATAAACTTTCCTTCATGTTGCTGTCCCAACCCTATGAGTAAAATTTCCCATATGTATGTGTATATATTTACATATATATGTGTGTTTATTATTATTTTTTTTCTCTTTTTATGGCAAGGATGTTTCTACATCTGTTATTGCCACTTGGGCGGATGTTTCTATATCCGGTATTGCTGCCTGCTTTGATGAATGGGAAAGGTGTCACGGTTGGGAGGTGTTTGTGCTCTAAGCTATATGTGAGAGTATTGGATGATCTCAGCCATCCCGAAGATGGTTTGGACCTTTTTGGCGGAACTATTCTCAAGTGTTGGGTCTTCGGAATCCAGGGGGATCCAACGCTTGGGGTAGGACTCTCGGCTTTTGGCCGGAAGCCCGTCATTACAGATATGGAGAGGATGATTCCATAGTTTCTTGGTCTCAGTCCTAACAGGCGGGTTCAGCTTACACCTGTGCCTCTATATCTGTTTTGATGCTATCCTTCGGGTAGGGTATGGAGTGGACCATCTGGGAAGTATACTCTCACTGTGCCAGTAGTGGAGAGTGTAAATTTCCTTCCCAACATGTGATGCCTTAATGTTCTCAAGCAGGTAAATCAAACTTCAAAAAATCACTCTTCTCTCTTCTTTTTTATGATGGATTCTTGTGAAAATGACCCCACCTCCCCTGGATATGCTGACTCGCCCCCGGCACTGTTGACGACCTCTGGCAATTCATTTAAAGAAAACTCCGTTGACAACGTAGGAACTAAAAAGGACTATTCTTTAAACACTCGGAAAAAGGGTAATTTGGGCAACTCAGGAAAATTGAATGTCCTGCACATTACCCAAATCCCATTAGAAACTAATTATGATATGCTACATAAAATATTTGAGTGTTATGGATTAATAAAAGAAATTAGAATGAAACTTCAAGATGATAATTGGGAATCTTGGTTATCATTTAATTGTCATGAGGAAGCATTTAATGCAAGCCGTAATATTGTTGATATTAAAGTAGGTAATATGAATGTTAAGGGTGCTCTGTGTGATGGGGCACCTAAAGATCTGGATGTCTACAGACCAGCAGACTGGGCTAATAAAGATATAGGGGCGGATATGCCATCCCAAAGAAAGCCAAAACCACCAATGTGGCTTCTTGCTCAATCTGTAGGAGGTACGGAAAATTATTTCAAGGTCTGCAAATTTCTTCAGAGGAAGGTAGGTACGATCGCACCTGGAGATATATCTCGATTCGGTAAGAAAAGTTACTTGATAAAGGCCAAGTCATACACACAGTCTGTTATACTGTCCAATTTGAAGACAGTAAATGATGATATAAAATTGGACATCAAACCCCATCTAAACTTTAGCTATGGAAGGGGAGTGGTTTTTAATAGGGATCTGTATGAATTTACTGAAGAAGAGATATTGACTATGTGTCCTCTATCAGTGTGGAAAGTACATAAAGTACCTGGAACATCAATGATTGTTCTTACTTTCCAGGATGCCGATGTACCTTCCCACATAGACATAGAAAACGAAAGGATCAGAGTTCAACCTTTCAAGCAAAAGCCACTGCAATGTTATAATTGCTTTAAATTTGGACATCCTTCCAAAGTTTGCAATAGTGAAAGAATTTGTAATACTTGCTCCAATATTTACCATGGGGAATGTACATTTGAGACAAGGTGCTTAAACTGCAACTCAAATCATAAATCTAATGATAGGAGCTGCCAGTTTTATAAGTTAGAAGAGGCTGCCCTCAATAAATCAATTATTGAACATGTAAGCATGGGGCATGCCAAGAGATTATTAAATAAATCTAATACTTATGCAAAGACATTAAAAACAGGAGAAAAAGTTCCTCGGGAATCATCTCACCCACCTACTACTGTAGGTAGTTCTCGAAAAAGGAATTCACCATCTATTGATAAAGCGCTGCATAAGACAAGAACATCTCCTCCTAAAGATTTATCATTGAGTATCAACCAAAAGACATTGCCCACCACTATCAAACCTTTGTCCCCCATTACAAAGGATAGTACTAACCTCTCCCAGGCCATATCCTTGCCTGATTTAATGGAGATTCCACCTGACACCAAGTTATCAGGTGTACCTGTAGTGGGGAAGGTACAAAAACCTGGTAACTCACAACCTACTAATCGTAAAAGAGAGAGACCTCCATCTCTCTCACCCCCTTCCATAAGAAATACTAGAATTATGACATCAAATAAATATGATGTTTTGTCTGTTGATGTTGCCGATCAACCAGAAGATAATTTAAATAAATCAGAAATTCAAGTTGAGGTCCACCATCCCCCTCAACAAATAGATAAAAAAGATACAAAGAAAAACACCAACGTTAAACCCAACATAACAAGACCACCTCTGATGAAACCTACAGGTAATAATGTTAGATTAAAAACTGCTAATGGGAAGACCTCATCCAAGATGTCTTCCAGAAATAATCCATAGTTTTCTCCTCCATTTTGCAATGGAACTGTCAGGGTTTGAGGGCGAAATATGAAGAACTTAAGCTCCTAATTCATGAGCATTCCCCCATAATTGTATGTCTACAGGAAAGTATGCTTGATTCTAACACTCCTAGTCCTCGAGAGTATGTTAGCTATAGAACACCATATAATTAACAAGCAGGGAGCCATGGCGGAAGTCTCATGTACATTCGTCGAGATGTTCCCCAAATACCCATGTCTATACGTACAACCCTGCAGGCAGTTGTTGTACAAATTGATATAGGGAGAAAATATACAATATGCTCTCTGTACTTACCTCCAAATGATAATATTTTATATGATGATTTAGCAGAGGTCATTCAACAACTCCCTCAACCTTTTCTCTTACTGGGAGATATGAATGGTAGACATCCTTTATGGGGTGATATTTTAGCAAACACAAGGGGCAATATTATCTCATCAATTGTGGAGAATAAGGATGTGGGACTCCTTAATACAGGAGAGCCCACACACTTCCATGTTCAGACAGGTACTTTGTCATGCATTGACCTTTCAATTGCAAGCTCTAACTGCCTTCTTGATTTTGATTGGAGGACATTAGATGATTGGCATACTAGTGATCATGCACCAATCATTATAAACACCAACAAGGGTCCGCCTTTGCAAAGATCGCCACGTT
This sequence comes from Palaemon carinicauda, assembly GCF_036898095.1. NCBI lineage: Eukaryota > Metazoa > Arthropoda > Malacostraca > Decapoda > Palaemonidae > Palaemon > Palaemon carinicauda. The sequence continues at coordinate 82,139,999 of NC_090742.1, read as the reverse complement.
GGAATCTAGACAAGGCAGACTGGGTTAAATTTTCCGAGCTAAGTGAAATCGAAGGGAGAGCAGAACAGTTTGGAAGTGTTGATGATGCCATAGACCTACTGAATGGAACTCTTCATACAGCAGGAGTCAATTCAATTCCCAAAACAACAGGGTTATTCAAACGACGACCAGTCCCGTGGTGGTCTTCAGAACTAACTGCACTCCACAGAGCCACAAGAAGATCTCTAACTCGATTGCGTAGACGCAGAACTGATGAGAATTTAACTATGTACAAGAAATGTAGAGCACAGTTCCGTCGTGCCATGAAAGAAGCAAGGCGCCAGTCATGGATGTCTTTTGTTTCCTCCATTAACAGTAGAACACCACCATCTTCTGTGTGGAGGAAAGTAAAAAAGATAGCTGGCAAATTCACCCCCAACCCACCACCAGTGTTGAAGGTGAATGGCCAGTATGTAACTGAAGCAAATGAAGTTAGCAATGCCCTGGCTAATCATTTTTCAAATGTATCCAGCAAGTGTGAAGGAGCCCCTGGTCACCAGTATAGGAGCACTGAAGAAAAGAAAATTTTAAATTTTGCAACAAGAAGGGAAGAGTCGTATAATTCTCCTTTCACTGAAAGAGAATTTGATTCCGCACTTGCTCATTGCAACGATACAACCCCTGGACCCGATGGAATTCCATATGCAATGATTAAACATGTACATTTTAATACAAAGCTATTTATTTTAAGCATTATTAATAGAATATGGCATGATCATAGTTACCCAAGTGTTTGGGAACTAGCCATTATTTTAGCCTTTTTAAAACCCGGTAAAGACAAGTTTTTAGCAGCAAACTATCGTCCTATTGCATTGACATCTTGTTTATGTAAAATCATGGAGAAGATGGTCAATGCAAGGCTGATATGGTACCTTGAAAAGAAAGGTATTTTATCACCGATTCAATGTGGATTCCGAAAAATGCACTCAACGACTGATGTGTTGATACGACTTGAGTCTTCTATTTGTGAAGCCTTTGCTTCCAAACAGCACCATGTTACAGTATTTTTTGACCTTGAAAAGGCATATGATACCACATGGAGATATGGTATTCTTAAAACCATTCATGAATTGGGATTGAGAGGAGAGCTGGCACTATTTATTCAGGCATTTCTTTCACGTGGAGTTTTTCAAGTGAGAGTGGGGGAAACTCTATCAGAGAGTAAGTGCCAGGAAGAAGGAGTTCCTCAGGGTAGTGTGCTGAGTGTAACCCTTTTTGCACTAGCAATTAATGGGATATCCTCAGCCATTCCCCAGGATGTTCTCTCAACATTATTTGTGGATGATCTCTCAATATCATTTGCTGGCACTAGAATGGCAATGGTTGAGAGAAAAATCCAACTCTCTATCGATAAAATTATCCAGTGGGCTGACATGAATGGATTTAAGTTCTCGACAAGTAAAACTACCATTGTCCATTTTTGTCGTATCCGGGGAGTACATCCAGACCCGGATATATACATTAATGGTCAACGGATACCATGTGTATCGGAAACCAAATTTTTAGGTTTGATATTTGACTGTAGACTTACATGGGTTTCTCACCTAAAAGAGCTAAAAGCTAAATGTGTTGAAGCTCTGAATATCTTAAAAGTATTGTCCCATACATCATGGGGGGCAGACCGCAATACTATTTTAAAATTATACAAGGCCTTGATTTTTTCCAAAATTAGTTATGGTTGTGAGGTATATTCTTCAGCCACCCCAAGCCGGTTAAAAGTATTAGATTCGATACATCATGCAGGTATTAGATTGTCTACTGGAGCTTTTAAAACCTCGCCTATCCCAAGTCTCCTTGTTGATGCTGGAGAGTTACCTCTAGACCTTTACCGAATGTCTTCCATTCTTCGGTATTGGTTTAGATTGCAAAGACTCCCTAACTCTCTAGCCTTTCAGACTGCAAGCCTTGTAAGACACGCATCATACTTTGAGTTGCACCCAAAATCTCCTCAACCTTATGGCTTTCGGGTGAAACGATTATTAAATAGTCTGGATATAATTAGAAATAAGGTACTTCCATTCAAGGTATCATCAACGCCTCCATGGAAGTTACCAGAGATATCTTTTTGTAAATATTTTATTGGAGATAAGAAGAATATGTCAGACATAGAAGCCAGGTCTCTTTTTAATGAACATGTTAAAGAACATAGAGGATCAACTTTTATCTATACTGATGGCTCCAAATCTGATGCTGGCGTTGGATTTGGAGTACATAGTAATGGTTTTAATTGTAGAGGTGCACTTCCTCTGACCGCTTCCATATTTACTGCCGAACTGTATGGCATATTAACCGCTATTGAGAAAATAGCGTTGGAGAAGGAGGGTAATTTTACAATTTTTAGTGATGCAAGGAGTGTCCTTCAAGCTATGGAAGTTTTCAATTCTAATAACCCTCTAGTTTTAAAGATTTTAGAATGGCTTTTCCTTATTGGACGGAGAGGTATAACAGTTCAATTTTGTTGGGTTCCAGCACATGTAGGTGTGTCCGGGAATGAGAAGGCAGATTCACTGGCTAAGGAGGCTGCATCCGAGTTGCTGCCAAGAAGGTATCCCATTCCCTGTAATGATTTCTTACCTGACATCAAGAAATTGGTTTGCAATAAATGGCAACAGCAATGGGATAGTCAAGATGGCAATAAAATGAGGGAAGTAACAAATGACATATCTCCTTGGAGGTATAATATGATGCCCCGAAAATGGGAGACGTCTCTTTGTCGTCTCCGTATTGGTCACACTCGGTTGACACATGAGTTTCTGCTAAAGGGCCAACACCAACCGTATTGTGACAACTGTTTAGTACCTCTAACAGTAAGGCATTTGTTGACCGAATGCCCCAATTATAACATCTTGCGGAATAGATATTTGTTTGAGGCTCGAGGTGAGGGTGGCAGGTTCATCCTTGCCAAGATTGTTGGAAATGATGTGTCCTACCATGCAAGTGGCATTTTTAGATTTCTTTCAGAAGCAGGTCTTCTGAAAAATATTTAACTTTTATGACATTCAATTTTTATGATTTTAACTGAATACTCTTTAATTTTTAATTTTTTTTTATTTCATTTTTTATTTTTGTATACATAAATTAAATGTTACCGGCGTCAATGACCTTAGATGTCAGGATGCCTGAAAACTTTAAATCATTCATTCATTCCTTGGAGGTATAATATGATGCCCCGAAAATGGGAGATATCTCTTTGTCGTCTCCGTATTGGTCACACTCGGTTGACACATGAGTTTCTGCTGAACGGCCAACAGCAACCGTATTGTGACGACTGCTTAGTACCTCTAACAGTAAGGCATTTGTTGACCGAATGCCCCAATTATAACAACTTAAGGAATAGATATTTGTTTGAGGCTCGAGGTGAGGGTGGCAGGTTCATCCTTGCCAAGATTCTTGGACATGATGTGTCCTACTATGCAAGTGGCATCTTTAGATTTATTTCAGAAGCAGGTCTTCTGAAAACTATTTAACTTTTATGACATTCAACTTTTATGATTTTAATTGAATACTCTTATATTTTTTTTTTTTTTTTTTTTTGTATACAGTGAACCCTCGCTACTTCGCGGTTCGACAATCGCGGATTCACCACTTCGCGGGGTTTTTCCATAACCCATATATATATACATATCGCGGATTTTCCGGAAATTTCGAAAATACCGCAATATCTGAAGACCCCAAATACGATATTTCGTTACCTGTAATTCCATTAATACTGTAATTAGTAATATCTGCTCTTACTGATTGTTCATTGCATTACATATGACATATAATTAAGCACAGAAAGAAATAAAACACGAAAAGAGAATGTGATCATACGATAATTCAGTACTGTATACAGTACGTAGTAAAATTAAATCGAACATGAAACGCAAATCAGATGCAGTCATACCATATTAGAATGGTGTGTACTGTAATGGATATGCTTCTTTTCCATGAATCTTTTGTATGTATACGTATGTAGTACTGCATCCAATAATATTCTTTGTTGCAAAAATCACATTTCGAATAAGCGTACGAGAGAGAGAGAGAGAGAGAGGCGTAAAATAGCGTACGTAAAGCTGTATTATTATTATTGTTATTATTATTATTATTGTTGTTGTTGTTGTTAATAAAATTATTATTGTTATTATTATTATCATTATTATTATTATTATTACTGTACAGTATTATTATCATTATTTATTATTATTACGGTATTTACTTAATCTACGTACGTTCGGTATGCGCGGGGCATCTTCTATGAGTAGGTAACCAACGCATCATAGTACTGTAAGACGGGTTGTGATTGGTTCAAGCGCTGATAGATGACGAATCAGAACCCAAGTTTTGTAATCTAGCCGCTGATTGGTGTTTTGACCGCTTCTCCAACCCGCAGCATCTCTTTCCGCGGTCACTTTGTCTCCTGCTGTATCGCTGTGTTGACGTTGTTAATTGTGAACTTTAATCTGTGCTGTGCGTGACTGTTTTAAGTTGAACTTTTTGTTGAACTTTCTGTTAAACCCTACTGTACAATGCCTCCCAAGCCTTCTGCTTCTACTAAGGCTGGTAGTGAGCCTAAACAGCACCGAAAGATGATGACGATTGCTGAGAAGGTGACGCTTCTCGATACTATGTTAAAAGACAGTAGAAGTTACGCGGCCGCAGACCTCGAAGACCTGACGAAATCGGGCAGTGAAGACAGTGAAACACAGGAAGAGATCCAAGAAAATGTCGAAGAAACGGTCTTAACATTAGAACGGCTTGCCAAGCTCTGCAAGCTTGCGAATGAGGTGAAAAAATGTCGCAAGAGTGGGACGAGGATATGGTTTGTTCTGTACAATTCTGCACCAAGATCGATGAACACATGGCTCCCTACAGGATGCTCTTGCGAAAAAAGAAGCAGCGGCAGCAACTTCCGATCACAATGCCCTCAGAAGAAATTGAAGAAGTGTCTCAGGAAGAAGTTGAAGAGGTGTCCCAGGAAAAGACACCTCCGTCTGAAGAGACGTAAAATACTATTATTGGCTGCACAGTAGAAGACATCATCAGCTTCATCATCATCATTTCTACTGTGCAGCAAATTCATCGCCATCATCATTCAAGTTTTTCTTGTACTTCTTTCGTGGTGAGTACAGTAACAATCTTTATTTTTTACTTAAACATTTTAATATTTGTGCCTGTTTTATAGTTTAGTACTGTATGCATTAAGTTAAAGGGAAGGTTTTAAAAGCCTATCATATTTTTTTTGTTTAAAATTTACATTTACGTACGTAAAACAATCTCTCTCTCTCTCTCTCTCTCTCTCTCTCTCTCTCTCTCTCTCTCTCTCTCTCTCTCTCTCTCTCTCTCTCTCTCTCTCGTAAATTGTTTTCCTGCTTTGCTACGTACAGTATGTACTGTATGATTTTATATAGATACGGTAAATAATATTTGTAATAACATATTTTGTAAATGCTTTTACTGTAAATATCATTATTTATCACTTTCATCATGCGCGTTAAATGCCTTCTTTGTTCTGAGCGTGGTTGTTTACTGAGCGTACTTTATGACGCCGTCGTTTCAGGCGGCGTCATAAAGAAAAACATTTCATTTGGAAGTCCTAAGGAAAATTAAGTAAAACATTGGTAATAACAAAATCAACATACTGTATACATCAATATAATCGATGCAAAAACTAACCTATACATATATGTGTACAGTACACTAAATGAGTTTGTTTCTTCATTATGATCAGAGATAAACGTAAACAAAACATTGGTTGCCATTTTTTATCGTGCTTTTTAGGTGTTTAGGAAACGCATGATATAAAATCGCCTTTAATATTTGTGCCTGTTTTAGTTTAGGGTACTGTAGTACATGCATTAAGTGTTCTGTACATTAAAGGGTAGTTTGTTAACAGTACTACGTACAAGGGAAGGTTTTAAAAGTCCGAATATACATGTTAAATAAATAGGTAAATATGGTGTCAATACTTCGCGGATTTTCACCTATCGCGCCCGCGTCTGGAACCTATCAACCGTGATAAACGAGGGTTCACTGTACATAAACTAAACGATATCGGCGTCAATGACCTTAGATGTCAGGATGCCTGAAAACTTTAAATCAATCAATCAATCAATCAATCTCCTAGAAGTTGGGGCCCAATTCCCTTGAAGAGATTCAATTCTGGCCAGCTTTCAGCGTACCCAGATTGTTTTGTGAGACTACGAGATGTACCTACATCCCGCGAGGAGGCTATACCGAAGGAAGTCATTGTCCTCAAACATGACAAGGCCCAAGCCATCCTTACCAAGACCCAGAAAGGGGCAAGATATAATAACTCCAAAGTCTCAGCATTGAGCAAGAAGCATCCAACCGTCATTGCTCCTTCCTCATGAGCTTTCCTCCCTTTTAAGGAAAGCCCTAGACTGTCTTAGAAGAGCTGTCGAAGAGGGCAAACCCTGCCCTATCCTAGAGAAAGGTCTCTAGCTATGCCCACCTGCGAGGAGAAGTGGAAAGAAATACATCTAACCTTCTCCGTCTCGAAGTTGGATCTAGAGATAGCAGGTCAGCAGTTTAACAAGAACCTTCCAAGGTCACCAAACCACCAAACCATCCCTTGAGAAGGGAACAGGAGACAAAAGATAAGCTTGTCGCCTCCCTGTCTCGTCAGAACCACTTAAGAAATGTGTGCAGGCCGTTAGTAATGCCCACCCTTGTGGTGGATTTGTAGGTTTTTTCTCAGGTCAAAAAAGGACCGATAGAGTCCATGTGTTTGCTGCATTAACGGTGAAACACAAATCTAGAAAACTGATTTCAGCATGTATCTGGGGCATAGACCCTTTCCCACAGGAAATGGTCCAAGAGGTCCTTACCAAAGCCACCACGGAGAATGGGAACCCGCTCCAAAAGTGGGACATGTCCTCAAAGTGGAAATAATCATTAGAACTGCACAATTTTCGACCGTGACCATGATCACGGTGCCTCAAATGGTAGTCCAGCTGTCAACCACCTTCTAGATGGTCTCTCATCAGCTGGTAGCCAGTCACCTCTATTATTCCAGGCTTTGAAAGGCACTTGTCCCAAGGATGGACGAGGACGAGGTCACGGAAACATGTCCTTAGGAACCTCTAATCAATGTGAGGTTCCAGGTAGGAGTTTGAGGCTCGAGGTGAGGGTGGCAGGTTCATCCTTGCCAAGATTCTTGGAAATGATGTGTCCTACCATGCAAGTGGCATTTTTAGATTTATTTCAGAAGCAGGTCTTCTGAAAAATATTTAATTTTTATGACATTCAACTTTTATGATTTTAATTGAATACTCTTTTATTTTTAATTTTATTTTATTTTTTATTTTTGTATACATAAATTAAATGTTACCGGCGTCAATGACCTTAGATGTCAGGATGCCTGAAAACTTTAAATCAATCAATCAATCAATCCAGGTAGGAGGCAGACTTTCCACTTTCGGGATTGTTGGACCTTCGATCCCTGGGTCCACAGCCAAATTACGATTGGACTTGGTTGGAAATGGAACGAAATCCACCCCATCTTTCCAAAATTCTTCAAACATTCCCCCTTATTGGAAGAATATGCCTCAGAAATCTTGAATAAGAAGGTAATGAGGAAAGTGAAGTCCATCAAAATTCCAGGGAAGGCTGTTTTATGTTCCCAAGAAGGACTCGGACAGACCCAGAGTCATTCTAGACTTGTCTCTACTCAACAAGTGCATCGAGAACAACAAGTTCCGGATACTGACAATGCAACACATAAGGACCCTTTTACCAAACAAGGGGCGTATATAGTCTCAATAGACCTGGCAGATGCTTATTGGCACCTACCAGCCAATCGCCCCCTCTCCTCCTACCTAGAATTCAGGCTACAGAAGACAAAATTTGTCTTCACAGCCATGCCCTTTGGACTAAATATAGCGCCAAAGGTATTCACAAAACTCAAGGACACAATCGTCCAGCACCTGCGCTCCGAAGGAGTACAGGTAATAGCATAGCTAAATGATTGGCGGGTGCGGGCAGCATCCAAGACTATTTGTCTGCAAGCGGCCGAAAAGGTGATCCAGTTCCTGGAACACCTGGGCCTCAAGACCAGTCACTAGAAGTCTCGCTTTTCTCCAGCTCACAAGTCTCAATGGTTGTGAATCCATGGGAGCTTGCAGTCACAACACCTCTCCATTCTACTAAAGAAGGGGAGAAAAATAGCAGTATCTGTCAGGAGACTAATCCAACACAAGAGGATTTCAAAATGCCAACAGGAAAGAGCACTGGGGTCTCTCCGGTTTGCAATAGTGACAGACCCGGTGCTAAGTAGCACAACCAAAGGATCCACCAGGAGTCTGGAGAAGATACGCATCAAACGCTCAAAGAGATCAACAAGGTGGACACCGACCAGATTGTGCACGCTATTGAGGCCGTGGTCAATGAATAAGAGCCTAGCACAGACAATTTTCTTGCAACCATCACAAACATCAGTGGCGATACACACAGAAGCCTCCCTGAAAGAACGGGGAGACCACCCGTATGAAAGGGAAAGGCAAAAAATTGATCATTCCAGTTCAAAACTTCCACATCAACATCTTGGAGGCTATAACAGTCCTCCTAATGTTGAGGAGACTATCCCTCGCAGAACAGTCCAGATCAGATTGGCTCTCAACAACGAGGTGATAGTAATATGTCTAATCGACAAGGCTCGAGTTCACCTCACATCAACAATGTGATGTTAGCCATCCTCCGCTTGGCAAAGAAGAGTAGATGGCATTATCAAGCAGTTTACCTTCAAGGGTTCCGCGATGTGACGGCGGATGCTCTATCCAGGTGAAAGCCGATAGAGGCAGAATTGTCCCTCGACGCAGACTCATTCTCCTTTATTCTCGATAAAAGTCCTGGAACTGCAGATTGTCCTCTTCGCAACGAGCGACAACAAGAACTAGTAGCCCCTTACGAGGACCTTAACCAGAAGCGATAGACGTCATGTCTTTCGACTGGAATGAATGGAATCGAATGTATCTTCTTCCACCAACCAATCTCCTGCTACAAGTCCTCGACAAGCTAGTATCCTGCAAAGGAACAGCTCCTGTATTGGCCACCAAATGGCCCAAAAACAATTGGTTCACTCTAATTCTAGAATTGAAACTGTAGCTGTTCTTGTGCCGTACCCAGCTGTTGCATTTAATCCCCGAGAACCAATAACCTGCATTTCAGGATTTTTTTGCCCCAACAGTGAACAAAAGTTCGGGATCTCGAAGAATGCGACTGACTTCATTGTAGAGTACAAGTCAAGTCCAACCAGGAGACAATGTGCATTGTCTTGGAAGAAAAGGCCACCTCTCGTGAAAACAAGATGACCAACAGAAACTTAAAAAGGTTTCTGTCTCAATTTCTTCTTTTACCTACTTAAACGAGGCCTGACTTCCACTACGATAACCACGTGTAAGTCGGCCTTGACTAGACCTCTTCTATACGCCTTTGAGACGAACTTCATAAGCGAAACCTTTTTTAAGGTACCAAAGCATACACTAGACCCAAGCCGAGAACCCCTCTAAAACCCATTACTGTACATGGTTGTTGGTCAAAGTCTTACACTATGCTTCGAACCCAAACAATGAGGATTGTACTCTAAAGGAGCTAATACAGAAAGTCAATTTTCTGTTCGCAATAGCCTCAGGGGCTAGAGTTAATGAAATATAGGCCATATTCAGTTCACAGAAGAGGGAAAACTGAATCCTTTCCCGATCCTATTTTTCTCGCCAAAACGGGCTGCCCACCAAAAGGTGGGGTTCTTGGAGAATCTGCCGACTGAAGGAAGATGTCTCCCTATGCCCATTAGAGGGTCTTAAGGTCTATCTTCATAGAACTTCGGACTTCAGGGAGGGATAGTTTTTCCCAGGCGATACCTCAGGATAAAAAATCTATCCCTAAAATAACTGAGAGCAGTGCTCACCTACTTATTTGCAGAGCGGATCCTGACAGCTCACCTACAGTTCATGATCCTAAAAAAATTACTTCTTTACAGAATTTCTGCCTACATTATTCGAAGCAAGTACATAAGATAAGACATGTTGTGGTGGCGGGGGGTAGTTCTAAAGAACCCGTCGTCTAAACCTGCGACGAACAGTGAACTGCTTTGGGACTTAACAGTGCATCGGGTGCATGGGTACATTTACCCTCAAGTGCAAATCATAACTATGATTAACACACTGTTCCACATAGGTGCATATCTGACCGATAACACCAGTGCCAAGTGAACGTTTGCGTTGCGGTGTTCATGCATTTCCAAATTTGTACAGATCAGTCAGATTTGGTTTCACATCTCTATTGAGTGGCATCATTTCGATGAAATTACATATTTTCCCAAAAGGAGAAAAGATGGACCTTGATGTGTTTTTAATACTGGATCACAGATTCATACCTGATTGTAACTACAATTGATAAGTTAGCTACAAGGTAAAATACTGAACGTATATGTGTCTTGCTGCTGTCTCAGTAACAGACATACTAGAGTTTTAATTAAGCCCTAGAAGGGCCCAACTTGAAATCAGAGTACAGATTTCCAAGAGATAAAGGGTAATCTCTAAGATTTACTGTCCGTCCCTATGGAGATACAAACTTTGAATCCTTATAGTCCAAGTCGACACTTTCCCTGCAGGGGGCAGGAAGCCCTAAGCTAGTTCCAAGCTTAGTGGATATGACAGATAACGATAATGTCATATATGAAGGTCTAGGAGACCATATAAGGAACTCATTCAAAGTAAAGGCACTTATATAAACCCACAGATATAGTACTTTCAAGTAATTCTCTGGTAAACTTCCATCAGGACGACATGGCTGAGCCCAAAAAAGGGATTTTGACAAAGGAGAAATCTATTTCTGGGCGAGGGACCTGTGTCGCCCAGTGAAATGCTCCTTATAGCACCATTTCTAAGGTATAAATACTGCTAAATATACCAGAGAAAAAGTTGCATGGAATGCCAGGAATATACCCAGCTCGCTCACCCTTATATGGTGTCGGTATAGTAACTGAGGTGTGTTAAAACCACTACCAGAGGTCCCTTACCAATTAGTCTTCTCCTTCCTCAATATCCCTGATACTACGAGGTGCCGTTCTACATCCGACTACTGCCCGCTACTACGGCTACTGCCCCTCACCACCACCACCCACGTGTCTCCCATCATTCCTTCTTTAGCACCGTGATATCAACACACGTTCTAGTATTCGGAACAATGGAGCCAGCGGACTGGTTCAAAGTTAATCCAACAATCGTTTCTGCCCCTTCCAGATATTTATAATAACAATTCCTTGGATGACATTAAATGACGGAAAGCAAAAAATCAATTTTTGGGTGAGATACTCATGTCGTCCTGATGGACCCGCCCTCCTTTCTAAAAAAGGAGTATACATAGGCCTATATGTAACAAATCCCCACCCGAAACTACTCTATCTGCGGCTATCCATGCTTAATTGCAACAAGTAATAGTTAGCCGGGGTGGTACCGGGAGGGGATCCACCGGGTAACCTTGATAACGGCTCCCCTTCAAATTCGCCACACTTCCTCCTCAGAGCGAAAACTCTATATGGGGTGAAGATTGCCATGTATCGTATCAAGAAATACGTTCCCTGATATTATGCGATACCCTCAAGCGTTAATTTAAGGATATTCCCGCCAGGAGTTAGAATTCTGGAGACCTATGGTCAATTCTCTGGGAGTATCACTGTAGTCAAATATCCCTTAGAAAGCTGCCAATAGGAAGCTCCCATCAGGACGACATGGCTATCTCACCCAAAAATAGATTTTTCGCTTTGCTTCAAAATTCGTTTTGGAGGAGATTCCTATTCTCCGTGGCGGCTTTTTCAACAACTTCTTGGACTACCTCCTTTGGGAAGAAGCCCTTGCCTCAGATACAGGAAGTAATCAGCTTCCTGGGTTCGTGTTTAACTGTTGCATTGGCAAACACGAACTCCCTGCAGGCCCTCCTGGCCTTCACAAAAGCGTACAAGTCCTTAACTAGAGTGGCCATGTGCATCTTGGCCAGGACTGTGTACATGTCTGGGGTGCTAGCAACGCCTGCACACATCTCCATGCAGTTCTGGAGGGAAAGAGAAGCGGCTAGTCTCTCCTTTGTCTCCTGTTCTCTTCTCAGGAGAAAGTCCGACAACTTCGGGAGGTTCTCGCTGAACTGCTGTCCTGCGATATCTGCATCGAGCTTTGAGACTGAGAAGGTTAGATGGACCTCCTTCCATTCCTTCTCATCCGTGGGCAAGGCCAGAGACAATGGCCTACACTCCTCTAGCGTAGGGCATGGTTTGCCTGCATCAATAGCCTTCAGCAAACTTTGGAGAGCTTTCGACAAGAAGGGGAAAGCTCTTGAAGAAGGAGCAAGAAAGGTAGGGTGTTTATTGCTCAGTGCAGAAACTCGAGAGTTGGTATACCCTGCCTTTTTCTGGCTACTCGTCAAGAGAGCCTGTGCTTGTCGTGGTTAAAAACCATGACTTCCTTCGGTTCCATCTCTTCACTTTTCAGCCGGATGAAACATTCCGGGTAAGCCGCGAAGTTTGGCCAAAATTGGATGTCGTCCAGGGGGATGGCTCCCATCTTCTCCGAAATGTAGAGTTTTCCGTTGGTGGTCGGCATAACCTCTGCATACCTCCAGCGATTGGTTTCGGAGCAAGGTGGCTGGTCAGACACTCTAGGTCGCTTGTAAGACCCACGGGAAGTGACTATCCGAGTTGCTTCGCGGAATTCCTTCTTCACGTTTACGTTTTCTATACGTTGAGTGTCCATTAGCAACGAAAGCTGGGCCATAACCGCTTGACCCAGCAAGTCTAATGGAGGGGTAGGAGTCGAAGACATGGACGGTGCCGGCTGGAAAGCCGACACAGACAGAAGGGGGTCCTCCACTTCCGTCGACTCGAGATCCTCGTCTCCTCCGGGTGGTTGGGCCACATCTTCTTCAGGATCCTCTTGAAGGAGATCCTTTTCTGTGTCCGAGGACACTTCAGACATCCTCTCCTGATGGATATCCATGCCTTTCATCGCTTCATTGATGTCGGCCTCAACTGCGATCTGAATGCAAGGAGGCCCGGGTCGTGCCTGAGGTATGACGGCATCAGCTGTTGCCTTCGGGAACAGCCTGCTTCTCATCATGTCATTGGGAAGGTACGGTCCCGGAGAGTTCTTCTGGAACCCTCGTACCCATTTCCGAAAATTTTCCCTCGCAGCGTCCCTCGTCTCCGTCGACTTGGGATCACCGAAACCCTCGGTCATCAAGGCCGAGCAGACGTTGCAGTCCTTGGGGTCCTAATACCTCAAGGTTTCAGTTGCGATTGAGCAGGGGGCATGAGACCTGCACATAGTGTGACCACAAAAATTCTTACTCTTGTGGTTACAGTACATTACGTCACACTTCACCTTGGTTTCCTCCTGTAAAGAAGGAAAATTAAATGAGTATGGGGTAATTTATCACACTTGATAAATTTTCATATACATGCATAAAATGGTATTACCATTATCATTATAGCTTAAGATAGTAAGCTAGAAAGAAAATAGGAAAGACACATATCTGTGTCTCCTGTCCAGCAGATTGCTGTGACCTCCCTCAATATTAATATTTAGAATTTCTTTATTTAAGGAAAATCTAGAGTGGAAGAGCTCTAATCTCTATAGCAAAAATTAGTGTATACTAGCACTAACCCTTCCGGAATATTAATATTGTAGGATAAAATATTAAGTTCTGATGACCTATGGCTCATGAGAGCATTGAAGGAATACTTCACTTCAGTATTATAATTGGTCTCAACAGTGGACTGTGAAAGGACACACACAATATGTTGGAAAAAAATATAAACTACTATATATTATATACTATACTTTTCTGCCTGCAGTATGTACTATAGTGCAGAAATACTGGCGACTGTATAATCTTATACTGTAGTTCTGCTGGCTTGCTGCCGGCTAGGTTAGTACCTGACGGCACTAGCCGACAGAGAGAGAGAAAGCATGGACAGAAGGGCTACCTTATCACTATACTTTAGTACAATAAATAAGGGTGTAGGGGCTACTGTCCCTACTGCCTTCTTCCAGAATGAGGGTTCAAATGGAAGGGGGGGATGTATCATTCTAGCTTCCATCCAGCCACAGAATCTGTTGCCGGCTGCTCTGCCGGTTCCAGGGTTTGTGGATGGGAGTCCAAGAGAGGACTGAAGAACACTCAAAGTCCTAAGGGTCTCCCACCGGCAGCCGTCATGACCGGCACAACCTTTCCCGGAGCCTTGTGTCCGTTAGGGGGAAGGTCGAAGCGGCAATCAAGCCGCCTTTGTAGGAACCAGGCCAGCATCGCAATCCACCCGGCAAGCGGGGAGATTGTAGAATACCGGTCAAAGATATTGCGACGGCTAGGCCATCGCTAAAGGACAGAGATTGGAAGGGAAAGGGTCTTTTGTTTCGTGTCGGAAGAAGGCGGCACAATTGCCGCCCACTTTTGGTCACAAACTCAGAAACATCGTTTCTAAACCGGCGCCGTCTTGGGCGGCGGAAGGATATTGATTCCTCAGCTTAAGACCTTGCCGAAAACAAGACATGTCTTCTAGACCACAAGGGAGAAGGTGGTGGCAATGTACTACCACTTTTGGTTGTGGACTAGGGAAGCTTCCTATGTCTGCAACTGTAAACCGGTAGGGGAGTGACTATTCCCCCGGCAGTAAAGTTGCCGACATCAAGACTGAATACTCTGAGTTACTGTCGTAAATCCAATCCGGGATACTCACTGGCAAGGGGGAAAGACAGAAAAACACTAGCCTAGTCAAGCCGGAGTACAGTACTCCATGGCAAGACCAAAATAGGGTTGTCGCCTAATGGCAACACTCAGAGCGAAGGTAGGGTTTACCCTTAAATCTCTAAAAGAGACGAGTATCAGATTATATAAATAATTCTAGGACATATACTATCTCCTATTGAATTGATAAAACGATACAGGAGGGTAAACGGGGATAATGTACGAAAGTATACTAAAACGCATTAGGCTAGCCTAGCCCGAGTCGAGAGCTCGGCTACGCTACGTCACCGAGACTCTATCGTATATGATCGACACATTTCATAGAAGAGGAAATATGCGTGCATGATCTTATCTTCACTAGTATAATTTTGCCTAAATAGCTATAATTCATTAAAGCTAAGAACCCGGAACATCGTTCTAATGACTAAATAAGGCATATATGGCGAACGACAGCGTCCAAAATGGCGCCTCCGGTGAATGGCTAAGCTCCGATAAACACATCTAAATTATGCTAATTTAACTGTGAGAAGGGAGCTAAAAATTATACACAGGAAAGATTAAATACTCGACTTTCCAGAGGCTGAAGATGCTGGAGAATGCATGATAAATCCAGATATTAGTAACAAAAACACCGAGAGCAAGTGAGAGATACACCGTGCTTAATTCGGTACTAACAAAGGAATGAGTAGCCATGTTGGACGCTGTAGTAGTGCGGGAAGGGGATCCACCGGCTCCCCTTCAATTTTGCAAATCTTACCCCTCAGAGCGAAAACTCTATTCAGGGTGAAGATTGCCATGTGTCGTATCAAGAAATACGTCCCCTGATATTAGGCGATATCCTTAAATTTTTTAAGGATACTCGTGCCAGGAGTTAGAATTCTGGAGACCTATGGTCAATTATCTGGGAGTATCACTGTAGCTAAATATCCCTTAGAAAGCTGCCTAAAGGAACCTTCTATCAGGATGACATGGCTATCTCACCCAAAAATAGATTTCTCGCTTCGCTCAAAATCCGTTTAGTACAGTAATCTACTTAGCTACTACAGTCAACTTCTATTATTTTTGAGTTTGGCATTCATGATTTCTAATAAAACAGAAACCTTAAATTTGACAACAAACTTCTTTACTGCAAAAAATTACCATGGAATACAAGTCAAAATGTGAAATTTAAAGTTAGAAATCGTCAAATAATACTGCACAGTAGCTTCCTAAGGGATATTGACTACAGTGATATTCCCAGAGAATTTACCTTTAGGTCTCCAGAATTCTAACTCCTGGCGCGAATATCCTTTAAATTTCTCCGAAGGATATCGCATAAATCAGGGGACGTATATCTTGATACGACACATAGCAATCTTCACCCCGAATAGCATTTTCGCTTCGAGGGGGAAAGTGGCAAAATTAGAAGGGGAGCCGATATCAAGGTTACCCTTTCTCCGTTACTACTACGAGTATCTAGATGGCGCTGTACGTCAACCCCACGAGCTATTCCTTTGTAGCCTTGAGCATGGTGCTACAGATATAATAGTTTCGGGAGGGATCCTGCCAAGGCCTTTTCTATCGAAAAGGAGGGCGGGTCCATCAGGATGACATGGCTATATCACTCAAAAATAGATTTTTCGCTTCGCTCAAAATCCGTTTTTTGGGCTCAGGCCATGTCGTCCTGATAGAAGGTTACCAGAGAATTATTTAGAAAGTACTGTATCTGTGGATTTTCCATAAGTGCCTTAACCTCGGGACAGTTATTCCTTGGTCATCCAGACCATAGAGACATATGACGTTACCGTTATACGTCATTGCTGCTAATCATAATCCATGTTAGTGCTTCCTGCCCCCTGCAGGGAAGAGTCATTCTACACATAGGAAAGTCTCTCAAGGTTTGCATATAACATATGAACAAACATAGCATCAAGTACATACAGGTCTTGCTGTATGCATGTCTGATTGAAACAAGCATTACCAGATAAAGTTTGTACTCGTATAAGAGCAAAGGTATTAGCTATATATCTTGTTCGTATAAATATATGCAGTTTATTAAAGGAAAATAAAACTCATATATTTTTATTGAAAATCAATTTTGGGGCGAAATAAGATGCAAATATACATCAAGTATTCATTGGTAATAGATAACCAGCAGAATCAACATATATAACAATGTTAATAAAAGCAATAAGAAACATGTTCTACGATCAAAGTCCAGAAAATGTTTGTTTCACCTGAAAGGGAAAAATATATTAGAGCCACTATAATCTGAAAATTTGTTAAATTTTCTAATATGCATTTCTGTGATATTGATTGTCTCTTCACACTGTGTAAGAACACACGGCACAAGTGTTATCTCTATGTTTCTTCACCTCAAATAACTAGAACAGTCCTTGGCGTCACCTTGGTGACGCTTATTTCAAGTATTGCACTGTGAGGTGTCAATACCTTCATCAGTTCACTGTTCACCGCAGCACTAGACTACAGGTTTTATTATACTACCTGCCGCCACCATGAACCGTTTGAGTTCTTGCACTTGCTTCGCATAATGCTTGAAGAACACTCTGGATGAATTCATCCTGTGTACGAGCGAAGACGCTCAAAATCCATGTACTGAAAGAAATTCAGTGATGAAGCGATTTTTCTTGGATCATGACCTGCGGGTGTACTGTCAGGATCCGCTCTGCGAATAAAATAGGTGATCTTTGCCCTTAGTTGTTTTGAGGATAGGTTTGACCCTGAGGTTTCTCCTTTAAAGAGCTGTCCTCCCCTGAAATCTGAAGTTCTTCGAAGATAGACCTTTAGACACTCTACTGGGCACAGCGAGACATCTTCCTTCAGAGGGCAGATTCTCCAGGGACCCCATCTCATAGTGGGTAGCCCTTTCTTAGCGAGAAATGTTGGGTCAGGAAAAAGATTCAGTTCTCCCACTTCTGTGAACTGCATATGGCCCTCATCTCAGGATAGGGCCACTATTTCACTAACTCTGGCCCCCCGAGGCTAGAGCAAACAAGAAAATAACTTTTTGGGTTAAGTCTTTCAGAGAGCAATCCTCATTGTTCACTGTTGAAGCAAAGTATAGGACCTTATCCAAGGACCGCGAAATAGGCTTCGGAGGGGCTGCAGGCCTGAGTTTAGCACAAGCCTTGGGGATCTTGTTAAAGATTTCGTTTGAAAAGTCTACTTGGAAGGCGTATAGCAGAGGTCTAGTCAAGGCGGATTTACATGTGGTTATCGTATTGGCTGCCAAACCTTGCTTGTGAAGGTGGATAAAGAAGGACAAACAGAAGTACGTTGAGATTTCTTTTGGTCCTTTTGCCTTGACGAAAGCAACCCACTTTTTCCAAGATGACTCATATTGTCTTCTGGTTGACTTAGACTTATATTCTTCTAGGAAGTCTATACTGTCTCTCGAGATCCCAAACCTTTTCTTTACTGCTAAGGAGAGAAAATCATAAGATGAGGGTTTTAGACTTCTGTGATAAAGCGAAGACAATCGACTTCTGTACTTGCTGAGACAGTACTGGGTCCGGTAGAGGGACCAGCCTCAGCTTCAGTTCCAGTACTAGAGGAAACCAATTGCTCTTTGGCCACTTGGGAGCCACTAGAGCTGCCATTCCACGAAAGGATCTCAGCTTGTTGAGGACCTTCATTAAGAGATTGGTTGGAGGGAACAGATAAATCCGGTTCAATCTATCCAGTCGAGAGACAGGGCGTCCGTCGCTTCTGCTAGAGGGTCCTCGTATGGGGCCACATAACGAGGTAGTTTCATTTTGTCGCTCGTCGCGAAGAGGTCGATCTGCAATTCTGGGACTTGACGTAAGATGAAGGAGAATGAGCCTGCGTCGAGGGACCATTCTGACTTTATCAGCGTGAGCCTGGATAGAGCGTCCGCCGTCACATTACGGAACCTTTGAAGGTGAACTGCTGATAAATGCCATCTTTTCTTTTCTGCCAAGCGGAAGATGGCCAACATCACTTGGTTGATTTGGGGTGATCTCGAGCCTTGACGATTGAAACATCTCGCTATCACCTCGCTGTCCAGGATCAGTCTTATATGGACTGAATTGCGAGGGGACAGTTTCTTCAGCGTCAGAAAGAGTGCCATGGCCTCCAAAATGTTGATGTGGTAGGTCTTGAATAGAGAAAACTAAGTCCCCTGGACTTTCTGTTGATGGAAGTGACCTCCCCATCCTTCCTTTGATGCATCCGTATGGATGATGACTGAAGGTAGAGGTGGTTGCAAGGGTACGGACCTCTTTAGGTTCTTGGCCTTCGACCATGGCTTGAGAAGTGATCATAGTCAAGTCAGTATCAGTCTTCTTTGATCTCTTCGAGCGTTTGATGCGTAACTTTTCCAGACTCCTGATACATTTTTTAGCTGTGCTCTTAGCACTGGGTCTGTCAATGATGCAAACTGAAGAGAACCCAGTACTCTCTCCTGTTGGTGTCTTGATATCCTGTCGGATTTCAGTAGTCTCTTGACAGATCCCGCAATCTCTCCCCTCTTCCCTGGGGGAATGGAGAGACGGTGTGTTTTTAAGTTCCAATGTATTTTCAGCCATTGAAACTCCTGAGCTGGAGATAATCGAGACTTCTTGACGATCTTGAATCCCAGATGTTCCAGGAATTTGATCACTTTCTTGGATGCTTGCATGCACTCCGTCCAGGATGCTGCCCACGCCAGCCAGTCGTCCAGGTAGGCTACTACCGGGACACCTTCTAGGCGTAGTTGTTGAACGACTGCGTCTGCATGCCTTGTAAAGATCATTGTGGCTATATTTAGTCCGAAGGGCATGGCTCTGAAGACATATTTCTTCTTTTATAGCCTGAATCCTAGGTAGGAGGAGAGGGGGCGGTTGATCGGAATATGCCTGTAGGCATCTGCCAGGTCTATTGAGACTGTGTACGCCCCTTTTGGCAGCAGGGTCCTTATGCGTTGAAGGGTTAACATCCTGAACTTGTTGTTTTCTATGAACTTGTTGTTTTCTATGAACTTGTTGAGTGGCGACAAGTCCAGAATGACTCGCCTTCTTGGGAACACAAAACAGCCTTCCTTGGAATTTGACGGACTTTGCCCTCCTTGTCACCCGTTTGCTCAAAAGTTCTCGGGTGTATTCTTCCAGGAAGGGGGTGGAGTGTTGGAAGAATTGAGGAAATGATGGTGGAGCTGTTATCCAGCTCCATCCTAGTCCGTTCTTGATTAGGCTGTGGGCCCAAGGATCGAAGGTCCAGCAATCCTGAAATTGTTGGAGTCTTCCTACTGGAAGCATCTCATTGCTTCGACTGTCCGGAGGACGTGCCTCCTTGAACGCGTCCTCCCTTACCCCCTCTTCCTCTTGGGGGGTATCTAGAGGAGCCCCTTTTCGACCCTCTACCTATAGGACAAAAGGTAGTGGTCTGCCTCTCATTCGCAGGAGTAAATGCTGGTGACTGGGCAACCTCTGGTAAGTTGGTTGGGGTTGAGCCACCATCTGGGGCACCGCGGTCATGGGAACGGCGGGAAGTTGTTGCTGCTGTTGTCTGACAGGGCGAGAGGGCAACCTGGGTCTTTTCGTCCTCTTCTTAGGCTGGGGACCCTCATCCGGGGAAGACTTCCTCTTCGCCGACATGCCCCACTTCTGGAGAAGATTTCTATTCTCCGTGGCGGCCTTGTCTACTACTTCCTTGACCACTGTTCGGGAAGAGGTCCTTTCCCCAGATATTGGAAGCTATCAGCTTCCTGGGTTTGTGCTTTACTGCAGCCGAAGAAAACACGAACTCCCTTGACTAGAGTAGCCAAATGTGATTTGGCCATGACCATGTTCATGTCTGGGGTTCTGCTATTGCTTGCCATTGCCTCCAAGGAAATCTGGAGGGACAGGGATGCAGTAAGTCTTTCCTTTGTCTCTTGCTCCCTACACAAGAGAAAGTCAGACAGCTTAGGGAGGTTTTCGCTGAACTGGCGTCCAGCAATATCTGCCTCCAACTTCCCAACTGAGAAGGTAAGGTGGATTTCCTTCCAGTCCTTATCCTCCGTAGGCAGGGCTAGGGATAAGGGTCTACACTCCTCGAGTGTAGGGCAAGGTTTGCCTGCCTCTATTGCTTTCATAACTGCCTTAAACCTTTTGCAGTAAAGGGGAAGGCTAGATTGGCCGGAGCAACAAAGGTGGGGTGTTTCTTGCTAAGGGCTGACACCTTCGAGTTAGTGAAGCCCTTCTCTTTCAGGCTATTTAACAAAAGAGCCTGAGCTTTCTCATGGTCAAGAACTATGACCCCCTTTGGTTCTGTCTCCTCCTTGGACGTCAATTCCGTCTTCAAGCGGATGAAGCAGTCTGGGTAAGACTGAAATCTGGGCCAGAAATCGACTTCCTCTATGACAGCCCCCAGCTTTTCTGATATGAATATATTCCCGTTGGTAATAGGCATGTATTCTGCATGCCTCCAAGGATTCACATCAGAGCAAGGTGGAAGATCTTTCACGTTGAGTCTCCTCTGAGACCCACGGGACGCCGCGAGAGGGTCCATCCTTCTCTTCAGTTCAGCGTCCCTTTCTTACTTCTGCTTACAAAGATTCTCCATCATTGCCACAAGACTGGCCAATGTCTTATTCATGTCATCTGATGGAGGAGCAGAAGATGTAGAGGGTAATGGACGACGAAACGGACTCCGATTCGACGTCATCCTCATCATCTTCAGGACCCTCTTAATGAGAGAATGCCTTGATGAAGTCATTGAGCTTCAGCACGGCATTCTATTCCCGTGCTGAAACTTGGTGACGGGCAAGAGGGCTCTCGAACTTGGGGAAATTGCTCCCCCAGTTCGAATCTAAATTTCTCTCTTTCTTATCTTTCCTCTTTATATTGCTTCAACCTTCTCCTAATATTATAAACTTTCCTTCATGTTGCTGTCCTAACCCTATGAGTAAAATTTCACATATGTATATGTGTATATATTTACGTATATATGTATGTTTATTATTTTTTTTTTTCTTTATGGCATGGATGTTTCTACATCTGTTATTGCCACTTGGGCGGATGTTTCTACATCCGGTATTGCTGCCTGCTTTGATGAATGGGAAAGGTGTCACGGTTGGGAGGTGTTGTGCTCAAAGCTATATGTGAGAGTATTGGATGATCTCAGCCATCCCGAAAATGGTTTGGACCTTTTTGGCGGAACTATTCTCAAGTGTTGGGTCTTCGGAATCCAGGGGGATCCAATGTTGTGGTAGGAATCTCGGATTTTGGCCGGAAGCCCGTCATTACAGATATGGGGAGGATGATTCCATAGTTTCTTGGTCTCAGCCCTAACAGGCGGGTTCAGCTTACACCTGTGCCTCTATATCTGTTTTGATGCTATCCTTCGGGTAGGGTATGGAGTGGACCATATGGGAAGTATACTCTCACTGTGCCGGTAGTGGAGAGTGCAAATTTCCTTCCCAACATGTGATGCCTTAATGTTCTCAAGCAGGTAAATCAAACTATTCAAAAAATCACTCTTCTCTTTTCTTTAGTCTGATGGATTCTTGTGACATTGACCCTACCTCCCCTGGATATGCTGACTCGCCCCCGGCACTGTTGACGACCTCTGGCAATTCATTTAAAGAAAACTCCGTTGACGACGTAGGAACTAAAAAGGACTATTCTTTAAACATTCGGAAAAAGGGTAATTTGGGCAACACAGGCAAACTGAATGTCCTGCACGTTACCCAAATCCCATTAGAAGCTAATTATGATGTGCTACATAAAATATTTGAATGTTACGGATTAATAAAAGAAATTAGAATGAAACTTCAAGATGATAATTGGGAATCTTGGTTATCATTTAATTGTCATGAGGAAGCATTTAATGCAAGCCGTAATATTGTTGATATTAAAGTAGGTAATATGAGTGTTAAGGGTGCTCTGTGTGATGGGGCACCTAAAGATCTGGATGTCTACAGACCAGCAGACTGGGCTGATAAAGATATAGAGGCAGATATGCCATCGCAAAGAAAGCCAAAACCACCAATGTGGCTTCTTGCTCAATCTGTAGGAGGTATGGAAAATTATTTCAAGATCTGCAAATTTCTTCAGAGGAAGGTAGATACGATCGCACCTGGAGATATATCTCGATTCGGGAAGAAAAGTTACTTGATAAAGGCTAAGTCATACACACAGTCTGTTATACTGTCCAATTTGAAGACAGTAAATGATGATATAAAATTGGACATCAAACCTCATCTAAACTTTAGCTATGGAAGGGGAGTGGTTTTCAATAGGGATCTATATGAATTTACCGAAGAGGAGATATTGGCTATGTGTCCTCTATCAGTGTGGAAAGTACATAAAGTACCTGGAACATCAATGATTGTTCTTACTTTCCAGGATGCTGATGTACCTTTCCACATAGACATAGAAAACGAAAGGATCAGAGTTCAACCTTTTAAGCAGAAGCCACTGCAATGTTATAATTGCTTTAAATTTGGACATCCTTCCAAAGTTTGCAATAATGAAAAAATTTGTAATACTTGCTCCAATATTTACCATGGGAAATGTACACTTGAGGCAAGGTGCTTAAACTGCAACTCTAATCATAAATCTAATGATAGGAGCTGCCAGTTTATAAGTTAGAAGAGGCTGCCCTCAATAAATCAATTTCTGGGCTCAATCTCTGTGCCGCCCAGTGAAATGCTCCTTATGCACCATTTCTAAGGAATATAACTGCTAATATTACCAGAGAAAAAATGTATAGGAATGCTAGGTTGAACTAGCTCGCTCACCTAATGGTGTCGGTATAGACTGGGGCGAAATACCACAGGTCTCGTACCATTTAGACATCTCCTCTTCGAAATCTCTCAATAGTGAGGTGCAGTTCAACCTCCCCTGCCTCGCAGACCAGTACTACTAACTCTACCCACGCTTGCCCATCACTCCTTTCTAGCACCTATTGCGATTAAGTCCAACATGTTTTTTCTCGTGTTTACCTTTGGATTTATCATCAACTTTCTCTCGATGGCCGATTCCCAAGATACCCCATCGAAGTTAAGTACTTTATCCATGAGTTTTAGCGAGATTGGGCAGTGTAACCTTTGTTTTTATTAATTGAGAAGTGTTTATATATGAACGGCGTCCCCGTTCTTACCGTTTATGGTTCGCCTCTGCCCTTTTTCTCGTTAGTTCGTCCGTCATTAATATTCGTTCGAACTTTTAGGAGTTTTTTTCCTTACATTTATATTTACACCGACTTTATGCTTTCATCTAGCATTAATTTTATGTTATCCTATGATATCAGTGTTAGTGTTTCATCAAGGAGTAGGTTATGTTGGTATGCCTGCATTCGTGCATGTTGGTGGATAGCGTCACCATTGAGATTGTTTCGCTAGTTCTAGGAACGTTAAAGACGACCATCTCACTTATTATTATTAAACCTTTTAGTTTTATTACGCTCCACCTAGTTTTACATTTGGTTCGAGTGGGACTCTCGCATTTTTTTTTTTTTTTTTTGTTTTTACTGTTCGTTCTACCGCTTCAGTAACTAGGTTGGTACCCCTGCTTTCCATCTGCTGATGGCATCATGCTTCCTCCCTTACCACTCGCCCGAGTCCCTCTCTCGCCATTTTATTTCTGCATGCCTAACCTTACTTACGTGATTTCGCTTTTAATTCATTAATTATTTTTATGTATTTGTGCATTGATATATTTATTGCTTTACTCCGTTATGATCATATTTTTGGGATTTTTCATGTCATGTTGAGGGGATCTCCAGTTGGTAGCCCTGTCTACCACTACGCACTGGTGATTCCCCGGTACCATACCCCCCCCCCCCACAGGTTGGGGAGGCTATTCCATCCCCCCCCCTCCTCCAGTGTACACCCTTTCTCTCACTCGATGGTTGTTGGTTATGACATACGGGTCAAGTATGCTTGTTCCTCAGTCTTCCCTCAACGTTCCGACATATTGAGGACTGAGTGTACCCACGGGGTGTGACTTAGTCTCATTCATACCGGGCGGTTTCGTCTCCCCCCCTCCCGTCGCCCCGATTGGCCATCGGTCGGGGGAGGGGGAGGGCCGGGACCACCGGGGACTATCACACGTGATTAGTCGGTATAACTGCACCTTGTGTAACCTTGCTTTTAGCTATGGTTGTAAGAATGAGCACTTATATTAAGAGTGTCCCCACCTACGGTACCTCCTGCTATTATTGTCCGCATAGGACTTATTAATATCCCATATCATTATATTATATTCTACATGAATCATTACCTTCGTCCCGGTACCTCCGGTAGGGTAGTGGGGGTTCCATTGGCTCCCCCCGCGCTCTCCCGTTGTACCCTCCCATCATCAGACATCGGAGCCTCCGGGCTCTTAACTACAAGATCTGTTGACACTGACACAGTTTTGATTAATATCCTCCCTCCGGGAGCCCTATTCAATTACAGACATTAGTTTTAGATCATAATTGGAGTTCTCTATTTATGTATTTTAAGGATGTATCTTAAGTTACTTTAAGTTTACTTTAAGTTACTTTAAGTTTACTTTAAGTTTACTTTACCAACCCTGTTCCCCGGCCCCGGGGGCCCCGGAACTAGTTATGATTATAATTATTCATCACTGTTTTTTGCATCCTTTTTCATTCCCGGCTCTGCCGGATTGCTCTTGGAATAGTCTCAGTTCTCTGCATGTTTAGTCTAAGGCTATACATTTTATTTTATTAACTGGCAGGTCCCGGACCCTCCGGGACCCCTTATAGAGAAACTAGTAGATGCTCATGGACTATTCCTTTTACAGGTGGTCCGTTGCCGGATGACAGCCTGCGCGGCCGTCCTTCAACAGCCTTGCGGACATGCGGTCTGTCGGTCCCACGCTGACGGTGGGATTCAGATGGACGATATTGTTGTATGGCACCCTGACAACTGCCTTATCTGTTATGACTTTATATCCACCCTCGCTTAAGATTCGGTGAGCCTCTTTCAGTCATTTTTGTATTTACATTCCTTTGCCTTCTGTTATGAATCTTCGGTTTCATTCATCATTTTGTCCCTCGGGTTTGCTAACCTTATCCCCGTCCTTTCAGAGTTCCCAGGCGGCTAAAACTTCAGCAAGAGCCACTTTGAAATTGTGGGTAGGCGGCTTCGCCCGTAACGTTAAGGCCAAGAAGCCTTACGTCCTCTCAGAAGATTATTGTAATGTTATCTACCCGAACGCAAAATCTTCGGCAGCAGTGCCTAGGGAAGTGGCGGCCCCTATAATTGCCGACATTGCGGAAACCGTAGAACTCAATCTCGTTCAGGATACAGACATCGCTGACGACCCGGACCCCATTGAAGACAATGTTGCGGCTCTGAACTTAGACATAGAGCCCATGGTTTTAGACGAACCAGAAACAGGTAAGGTGGTAAGTGAGGCAGGTGGGTCTGGCGCTAAGACCTCTCTTCTTAGCCCCTCTTTTTCTTCAACTTCTAATAACTCTTCCTTTCTAGGTTTTGAAGGGAACTGCGAATCCTCTCCGAGATCGCACTCGGCTCCTCCCAAGGTCAAATCTCAGAAGAGACCTTTAGTGAGGACTCGTAAGAATCCTACACTACCTAGATCATCGAAGCCCAAGAAGGCTCCCCTCCCCGGAGCTCCTAGTGGCTCGACTAGCACTGCCCCTATGTCTCAGGACCCGGGAGTGCAGTCATCCCCCTTAATTACCACGACCAACCTCGACCCGGTGGCTCTCACCAATATGATGACGAGGGTCGTTACAGAGCAGATTAGCTCTATGCTTTCTGCCGTCACCAGGAGACTAGATACCCTGGAAGGAGGACTGCCTCAACAACAGCAGTTCCTCATCCCGGACGCCTCAAAACTTCCACCTTTCACGAAGAACAACCCGTGGAAAATGGCGCTCCACTGTCCTTTCACGGACGGAATGTTGACCATCGAGGGTTTTGGGACCCGGCCCATTGAAGATTTTGAGTTCTTCCCTCCCGGCCTTCAATTTCCTTTCCCCGGCTTCGCCCGGCTTACGGATGAGGCTCTTGTCCGGCTAGATAAGGTCCCTAAAGAGACCGTTATCTTTCCGAAGGAGGCTCAGTCTGTTTGGGTTAGAACCTTAAACGAGTGGGGTTGTACAAACACCATGCTGACCCCCCACAAGAGTACTTACACCATGTTTCTTGTGGACGAACAGACCCTCACTCCTTGCATCACCAAAATGGTTGAATTAGCCCTTCAGGCAGTGGCCGAAGATAAACCTTTGCCACAACTCCGGGAGACAGATCCTACATCTCTGCTGCTCCCATCAGATAATGAATGTTGGCTTAACATCCAATCGACATTCACTTCTGGTAAGCTATCCGCTGACTGTGCATCGACGCAATTCAGTGAACGCCTCCCAAGACTACCTGAAACCTTAATCCGACTCGAGTTCGAGTCCCGGTCTAGGTTTAGCCGGAGCCTCAACGTCTCGACTATGGCGGAGATGTTTTCTCTTACCTATGACGAGGAACACGCCTTTAAGGTTATGACTAAAGCCACCCTGCAATCTTTGTTAGCAGATTGCTACGACTTCTTGGTGGCCAAAAGACGTTGCCGTAGGCATGTCTTATCTGAAGCTACTATCCGCCATGAGCCAAATAAGCTCATTAAAGCCTCTGCTTGGGGTCCGGACCTATTCCCGGAGGACATGGTCAACTCTCGGTATTGAGTGAAGCTGCCAGAGTGAACCAGAGCCTCAAAGTCCGTTGGGGTCTCACTCCCAAACGGAAGTTTGAACAATCGAGCATTCACTCCCGGGGCAGAAAGAGGCTACGCCCTTATAGCTCTACTCAATTCCGCCAACCTCTTCAAGTAGTCCAGTCGGTCCCGGTCTCTCAGGGCATCCAGCCCTCTACCTCCAAGTCTCAGCCCCAAGAGAAGTATGTCCTCGTCCCTGAAAGCCAAGTGGCCTCGAACTCGTTTACCTCTCCTGTTTATAACCCGGTCTATGAGTCCCGGGTTTCCTCCCAAGGATACCAACGAGGCAAGGGCCCCAGTTCGAGAGGTTCTTTTCAGAACAGAGGCAAAGGGAGATATTTCTCCCATGGAAAAGGGTCACGTGGTGGCCGAGGCGGTAAAACCTCCAACTACTGAAGATCTTCAGGTAGGAGGGAGACTTTGTGTTCCGGAGTCGCTGGAGGTTCAGTCCTGGGGCCTTCAGCATAATCTCCAAGGGCCTGGGGTGGGGTTGGATAGAAGGGCCTCCTCCACCGAACAAATTCCATCAACCCTCGACACCGGACCTACTTCTGTTTACCCAAGATCTTCTTCGCAAGAACGCGATCAAGGAAACGAAATATCTGAAGTTTCAAGGTCGCTTATTCAGCGTTCCGAAGAAAGACTCCGACAGCCGGAGGGTCATCCTCGATCTGTCCCGACTAAACTTGTCCATTCAATGCGACAGGTTTCACATGCTTACCGTCTCGCAGGTGCGAACCTTGCTTCCCCGTGGGGCCGTCACCACCTCCATCGATCTTACCGATGCTTACTATCACGTTCCAATAGCGAGACACTTCCGCCCATTCCTAGGATTCAGACTGGACGACAAGGCTTACACGTTCAAAGTGATGCCTTTCGGGCTCAACATCGCGCCCAGAATCTTCACGAAACTGGCGGAATCGGTCATTCAGGAACTCCGATCCCACGGAATCCAAGTTGTCGCATACCTGGACGATTGGCTAATCTGGTCAGACAACGTCGAGGATTGTCTCAAGGCAACAAACAAGGTGATCCAGTATCTTCAGTTTCTGGGATTCCAAATAAACTTCAGAAAGTCTCGTCTGACACCAGAGACCAGATTTCAGTGGCTGGGATTACGGTGGGACCTACGTTCTCACACTCTATGTCTCCCCAGGTCCAAGAGGATAGAGATTGCGAAAAATACCAAACGCTTTCTCGGGGAAAAGATAACTTCCAGAAGGAACCAGGAGAAGATTCTAGGGTCCCTACAATTCGCTTCAGTGACAGACCTCCTTCTGAAAGTGAAACTGAAAGACATCAACCGAGTTTGGCGCTCCAGAGCGAACAACAAATGTCGAGACAAGAAGACACGCCTTCCTCCCATTCTTCGGAAGAGGCTTCTCCCATGGACAACCGCCAAGAGCCTATCAAAGTCGATTCCGTTGCAGTACCCCCCTCCAAGGATAGTCATCCACACGGATGCCTCCCTATCAGGTTGGGGAGGCTACTCCCAACACAGGAAGGTTCAGGGCCTTTGGTCCACAATGTTCCAACAATTTCACATAAACGTCCTGGAGGCCATGGCTGTCTTACTAACCTTGAAACGTCTTTCCCCGGCCAAGAAACAACATCTGAGGATAGTCCTCGACAACGAAGTCATAGTCCGTTGTCTAAACAGAGGGGGCTCCAAGTCAGGTCCCATCAATCACGTGATGGTGGCAATCTTCTCCCTGGCGGCCTCAAACCAATGGCACCTATCCGCCGTCCATCTGGCTGGAGTTCGGAACGTTGTGGCAGACGCACTCTCCAGGACGGCACCGTTGGAGTCAGAATGGTCACTAGATCGCAAATCCTTTCAATGGATCCTCTCCCAAGTGCCGGATCTCCAGGTAGACCTCTTCGCGACGGAATCCAACCACAAACTGAAATGTTATGTGGCCCCCAACCTGGACCCTCGGGCTTACGCCACGGATGCCATGTCTCTCGACTGGAACACCTGGGAAAGGATTTACCTTTTCCCACCGGTGAACCTACTGATGAAAGTGCTGGACAAACTTCGAACCTTCAAAGGTCAAGTAGCCCTGGTGGCCCCCAATTGGCCCAAGAGCAATTGGTTTCCTCTTTTACTGGAGCTGAATCTCCACCCTCACCAGATTCCCAACCCGACTTTGACCCAGATAGTACAAACGTGCACTGTGTTCGCTTCCTCAAACATTCAGAACACCCTAACTTTATGGACTTCATGAAGTTTGCGGCACACAAAGGGGCTAACATAGACCCCCAGAATACTTTATTCTTAGAATCTGACAAGAGAGACTCCACTCTTCGTCAATATGACTCAGCGGTCAAAAAACTAGCAAAGTTTTTGAAGGATTCTAATACTGACTTTATGACACTAAACCTAACGGTAACCTTTTTTAGAACCTTGTTTGAGTCGGGCTTAGCAGCTAACACTATTACTACCATCAAGTCTGCCTTGAAGAAGATTTTTCTAATCGGCTTTAATATAGATCTAACAGATTCATTGCTAGCTTCGATCCCAAGAGCCTGTGCCAGACTGAGACCATCTTCTCGTCCTAGCTCGATTTCCTGCTTTCTCAATGATGTTCTTAAACTAGCGTTAGAAACCGTCAACGATTCATGTGAGTATATCCCTCTACTCAGAAAAACTCTCTTTCTCGTGAGTTTAGCATCTGGCGCCAGGATTTCGGAATTAGCTGCCTTATCAAGGGACCCAGGCCACATAGAGTTCCTTCCGTCAGGAGAGGTCCTCCTCTCCCCAGACAAGGTCTTCTTGGCCAAAAATGAAGACCCTCTGAATAGATGGTCCTCCTGGAAAATTATCCCTCTCCCTCAGGATCCTTCCCTATGCCCGGTTACCACCCTAAAGTCCTTTCTATCAAGGACTTCCTATAAGACCTCGGGACCCTTGTTCATCAGAGAGCGGGGAGGGACTATAACTTTGAAAGGGATCAGACAACAGATCTTGTATTTCATTAAACAGGCCAATCCAGAGTCTTTTCCTCACGTCCACGACATTCGGGCGGTAGCGACCTCAATAAAATTTTTCCATCATATGAACTTTACAGATCTCTCTAAATATACCGGATGGAAATCCCCCTCAGTGTTCAAGCGGCACTATCTTAAACATTTAGAGGCCCTTCAACTCGCTACCGTAGCCGCAGGGAGCGTGGTATCCCCCGGACAAATTCCTTCTAACTAATTCCTGAATCCGATATCTTCCACCTTCTTCCTCTTACCTGCCTCACTTACAGTTCCTACCTGAGTTCGGTTTGTTATATCACACCCATGGGTGTTCTCATTTCGTAACATTGCTTATTTTATTATCATTGATCAATTTACTTTTACCATACGAACTGTATTTCTTTAGTGTCCAAGTTTATATAGTTTGTTCCAGTGTTTGACCTTAATTGGTTTTATTTCAAGTTTACTGTTCATTTGTCTTCCCTTCCTGGGATATTATACCTTATCATGCTGATGTTATTAAAGACGACCGTCTTCTACGTTAACTTTTGATTAAACCACTGTTTGTTATGTTGATTTTAATTCGTTCCCTTATAGTTAATGAAGTTTGGGTTCGTTTTCTCTGGTACTATTTCACTGGGCGGCACAGGGATTGAGCCCAGAAAAGGGATTTTGACGAAGGAAAAATCTATTTCTGGGCGAGAGACCTGTGCCGCCCAGTGAACCCACCCTAGTTGCTCCCCCCCTGATCAGACCCCAAACTTAAGGGTGCTGTAAGGAGTGATGGGCAAGCGTGGGTAGAGTTAGTAGTACTGGTCTGCGAGGCAGGGGAGGTTGAACTGCACCTCACTATTGAGGGATTTCGAAGAGGAGAAGTCTAAATGGTACGAGACCTCTGGTATTTCGCCCCAGTCTATACCGACACCATTAGGTGAGCGAGCTAGTTCAACCTAGCATTCCTATACATTTTTTCTCTGGTAATATTAGCAGTTATATTCCTTAGAAATGGTGCATAAGGAGCATTTCACTGGGCGGCACAGGTCTCTCGCCCAGAAATAGATTTTTCCTTCGTCAAAATCCCTTTATTGAACATGTAAGCGTGGGGCATGCCAAGAGATTATTAAATAAATCTAATACTTATGCAAAGACATTAAAAACAGGAGAAAAAGTTCCTCGGGAATCATCTCACCCACCTACTACTGTAGGTAGTTCTCGAAAAAGGAATTCACCATCTATTGATAAAGTGCTGCATAAGACAAGAACATCTCCTCCTGAAGATTTATCATTGAGTATCAACAAAAAGACATTGCCCACCCTCCTAAAGATTTATCATTGAGTTTCAACAAAAAGACATTGCCCACCACTATCAAACCTTTGTCCCCCATTACAAAGGATAGTACTAACCTCTCCCAGGCCATATCCTTGCCTGATTTAATGGAGATTCCACCTGACACCAAGTTATCAGGTGTACCTGTAGTGGGGAAGGCACAAAAACCTGGTAACTCGCAACCTATTAATCGTAAAAGAGATAGACCGCCATCTCTCTCACCCCCTTCCATAAGAAATACTAGAATTATGACATCAAATAAATATGATGTTTTGTCTGTTGATGTTGCCGATCAACCAGAAGACAATTTAAATAAATCAGAAATTCAAGTTGAGGTCCACCATCCCCCTCAACAAATATATAAAAAAGATACAAAAGAAAAACACCAACGTAAAACCCAACATAACAAGACCATCTCTGAAGAAACCTACAGGTAATGTTAGATTAAAAACCGCTAATGGGAAGACCTCATCCAAGATGTCTTCCTGAAATAATAATAGTTTTCTCCTCAATTTTGCAATGGAACTGTCAGGGTTTAAGAGCGAAATTTTAAGAACTTAAGCTCCTAATTCATGAACATTCCCCCATAATTGTATGTCTACAGGAAAGTATGCTTGATGCTAACACTCCTAGTCCTCGAGAGTATGTTAGCTATAGAACACCATATAATCATCAAGCAGGGAGCCATGGTGAAAGTCTCATGTACGTTCGTCGAGATGTTCCCCAAATACCTATGTCTATATGTACAACACTGCAGGCAGTGGTTGTACAAATTGATATAGGAAGAAAATATACAATATGCTCTCTCTACTTGCCTCCAAATGATAATATTTTATATGATGATTTAGCAGAGGTCATTCATCAACTCCCTCAACTATTTCTCTTACTGGGAGATATGAATGGTAAACATCCTTTATGGGGTGATATTTTAGCAAACACAAGGGGCAATATTATCTCATCAATTGTGGAGAATGAGGATGTGGGACTCCTTAATACAGGAGAGCCCACACACTTCCATGTTCAGACAGGTACCTTGTCATGCATTGACCTTTCAATTGCAAGCTCCAACTGCCTTCTTGATTTTGATTGGAGGACATTAGATGATTGGCATACTAGTGATCATGCACCAATCATTATAAACACCAACAAGGGTCCGCCTTTACAAAGATCGCCACGATGGAATCTTGACAAGGCAGACTGGGTTAAATTTTGTGAGCTAAGTGAAATCGAAGGGAGTGCAGATCAGTTTGAAAGTATTGATGATGCCTTAGACCTACTGAATGGAACTCTCCATACAGCAGGAATCAATTCGATTCCCAAAACCACAGGAATATTCAAAAGACGACCAGTCCCGTGGTGGTCTTCAGAATTAACAGCCTTGCACAGAGCCACCAGAAAATCTCTTGACTAGATTGCGTAAACGCCGTACGGAGGAAAATTTGATAACGTACAAAAAGTGTAGAGCACAGTTCCACCGTGCCAAGAAAGAAGCTAGACGCCAATCTTGGGTGGCTTTTGTTTCCTCCATTAATAGTAGGACACCACCATCTTCTGTATGGAGGAAAGTAAAAAAGATTGCAGGCAAATTCACCCCAAACCCACCACCAGTGTTGAAAGTGAATGGTCAGTATGTGACTGAAGGTATTGAAGTTAGCAATGCCCTGGCTGACCATTTTTCAAATGTATCGTGCAAGAGTGTAGCAGCTCCTGGTCACCAGTACAGGAGCATTGAAGAAAAGAAAATTTTAAATTTTGCAACAGGAAGGGAAGAGTCATATAATTCTCCTTTCACTGTAAGAGAATATGATTCGGCACTTTCCACTTGCAATGATACAGCCCCTGGATCCGATGGAATTCCATATGCAATGATTAAACATGTACATTTTAATACAAAGTTGTTTATTCTAAGCATTATTAATAGAATATGGCACAAGTGTTTGGGAACTAGCCATTATTTTAGCCTTTTTAAAACCCGGTAAAGACAAGTTTTTAGCAGCAAACTATCGTTCTATTGCATTGACATCTTGTTTATGTAAAATCATGGAGAAGATGGTCAATGCAAGACTGATGTGGTACCTGGAAAAGAAGGGTATTTTATCACCCATTCAATGTGGATTCAGAAAAATGCACTCAACGACTGATGTGCTGATATGACTTGAGTCCTCCATTTGTGAAGCGTTTGCTTCCAAACAGCACCATGTGACAGTCTTTTTTTATCTTGAAAAGGCATATGATACCACATGGAGATACGGTATACTTAAAAGAATCCATGAGTTAGGATTAAGAGGAGAGCTACCACTATTCATTCAGTCATTTCTTTCACATAGAGTTTTCCAAGTGAGAGTTGGGGAAGCTCTATCACAGAGTAAATGCCAGGAAGAAGGAGTTCCTCAGGGGAGTGTGCTGAATGTAACCCTTTCTGCACTAGCAATTAAAGGGATATCCCCAGTCATTCCCCCGGGATGTTCTCGCAACATTATTTGTGGATGATCTCTCCATATCATTTGCTGGGACTAGAATGGCAATGGTCGAGAGAAAAATACAACTCACTATTGATGAAATTATCCATTGGGCCGATATGAATGGATTTAAGTTCTCGACAAGTAAAACTACCATTGTCCATTTCTGTCGTATCCAGGGAGTACATCCAGACCCGGATATATACATCAAAGGTCAACGGATCCCATGTGCAAGTGAAGCTAAATTTTTATGGTTGATATTTGATTGTAGGCTTACAGGGGTTTCTCAGTTAAAAGCATTTAAAGCTAAATGTCTTGAAGCTATGAATCTTTTAAAAGTATTGTCCCATACATCATGAGGGGCAGACTGCAGTACAATTTTAAAATTATACAAGGCCTTGATTTTTTCCAAAATTAGTTATGG
The DNA here is from genome assembly GCF_036898095.1 of Palaemon carinicauda. Lineage (NCBI taxonomy): Eukaryota > Metazoa > Arthropoda > Malacostraca > Decapoda > Palaemonidae > Palaemon > Palaemon carinicauda. The sequence continues at coordinate 82,105,385 of NC_090742.1, read as the reverse complement.
ATGCGAAATATACTCCTCAGCAACCCCAAGCCGGTTAAAAATATTAGATTCTATACATCATGCTAGTATAAGATTGTCCACAGGAGCCTTTAGAACCTCACCTATCTCAAGTCTCCTTGTGGATGGTGGGGAGTTGCCTCTAGACCTTTACCAAATGTCCTCTATTATTCGGTATTGGTTTAGATTGCGAAGACTCCCTAATTCTTCAGCCTTTCAAACTGCAAGCCTTGTAAGGCACTCAACCTACTTCGAGTTGCACCCAAAATCTCCTCAACCTTTTGGGTTTTGGGTGAAACAATTATTAAACAATCTGGATATACTGTAATTAGAATTTAGGTGCTTCCATTCAAGGTATCATCAACGCCTTCATGGAAATTACCGGACATATCTTTTTGTAAATACTTTATTGGAGTTAAGAAGAATATGACTGACTTAGAATCCAGGTCTCTTTTTATGGAACATGTTGAAGAACATAGGGGATCGACTTTTATATATACCGATGGCTCCAAATCTGATGCTGGCTTTGGATTTGGAGTACATAGTAATGATTTTAATTGTAGAGGTGCACTTCCTCTAACAGCTTCCATATTTACTGCCGAACTGTATGGCATACTAACCGCTATTGAGAAAATAGCTTTGGAAAAGGAGGGTAATTTTAAAATTTTTAGTGATGCAAGGAGTGTCCTTCAAGCTTTAGAAGTTTTTAATTCTAGTAACCCTTTAGTTTCAAAGATTTTAGAATGGCTTTTTATTATTGGACGGAGAGGTATAACAGTTCGATTTTGTTGGGTTCCAGCACATGTAGGTGTGTCTGGGAACGAGAAGGCAGATTTACTGGCGAAGAATGCGGCATCCGAGTTGCTACCAATGAGGTATCCCATTCCCTGTAATGATTTCCTACCTTACATCAAGAAATTGATTTGTAATAAATGGCAACAGCACTGGGATAGTCAAGATGGCAATAAAATGAGGGAAGTAACAAATATCATATCACCTTGGAGGTATAACATGATACCCCGAAAATGGGAGACGACTCTTTGCCGTCTCCGTATTGGTCACACACGGTTGACACACGAGTTTCTGCTGAAGGGCCAACACCAACCGTATTGTGAGGACTGTTTGGTACCTTGAACAATGAGGCATTTGTTGACCGAATGCCTTAATTTTACTAACTTAAGAAATAGATATCTGTTTGGGGCTCGAGGTGAGGATGGCAGGTTCATCCTTGCCAAGATTCTTGGACATGATGTGTCCTACTATGCGAGCGGAATTTTTAGATTTCTTTCAGAAGCAGGTCTTCTGAAAACTATTTAACTATTGTAATGACTTCTAACTTTTATGGTTTTAATTGAATTATCTCTTATTTTTCATATATAATAAATGCTATTGGCATCAATGACTTTAGATGTCAGGATGCCAGAAAACTTTCAATCAATCATCTTCAGGAGCCAAAGTAGACTCCTCTTCTAGACCTTCTGCTAGAAGGTCTTTCTCGGTGTCCTCAGACACCTCCGACATCCTCTCATCTAGGTGGATGTCCTTCATCGCGTCCGAGACTTCCGTATCTACGGTAATCTGAACGCAAGGGATCTCAAATCGAGGCTGGGGTATGATAGCTTCCACACCCGCCTTAGGGAACAGCAAGGCGTGCATCCGTTCACTCGGAAGGTAAAGTCCTGTGGCGTTCTTTTGAAAGCCATGAACCCATCTGTGCAGCTTACTTCGTGCTGCATCCCTTGACTCCGCTGTCTTGGGGTTCTCAAAAGCCTTGGTAACCAAGGCCATGCAAACATTGCAGTACTGGGGGTCCCAGTACTTAAGAGGTCCCTTGGAGATGGAGCAGGGAGAAAGAGCCCTGCACTCTTCATGGCCACAGAAGTCCTTGTTCCTCACGTTGCAAAAGAGACTCAGGCACTTGTGATGGTCCTCCTGTAAAGAGAGGAAAAATAAATGAGTATGGGGTAGTTCATCTCACCTGATAAACTATATGAAATATTATTATTAATATTTTTGCATATAGCTTAGGATAGACAAGCTAGAAAAGAATTAGGAAAGACACATATTTGTGTTTCCTGTCCAGCCAATTGCTGCGACCTCCCTCATAATTAGAACCTAGAGTTTTCCTATTCAGGGAACCCAATGGAAAAATTCTAACCCGTAAGGATAGATAAGTGTAACTTAACACTGGCTTTCCAAAGGTTTTAATAATGTGGGTAAATAGTAACTGATCATCTATCAGTATGTTGAAAGAAATCTTTTCTTTCCATATATACTTGGTCTCAACAATAGACTGTGCAAGGATACACAGGGTATGTTGGAAATTAACTACTGTATAATATATACTATAGTTTTCTGTCTGCAGTATGATCTATACTGCAAATGTACTGGCTACTGTATAATCATATACTGTAGTTTTAGGCTAGCACCTGGCGGTACGATCCAGCTGGCGTCTCGCCAGCTGGGGTAGTACCGGCGGCACTGTCTTGCTTGCTGGGGTAGTACTGGCGGCACTGTCTCGCCGGCTGGGGTAATACCCGGCGGCACTAACTCGGCCGGCATCTGCCGGCTAGGTTAGTACCCGGCGGCACTAGCCGATAGAGAGAGAGAAAGCATGGAGTGAAGGGTACCTTATTAAATGTTTATTAACAATAAATAAGGATGTAAGTACTTAATCTTACTGCCTTCCTCCAGAATGAGGGTTCAAATGGAAGGGGGAGAATGTATCATTCAAGCTTCCATCCAAACACAAACCATTGCCGATCACTGCCGGTCACTGGTATGTGGATGGCAGTCCAAGAGAGGACTGAAGAACACTCTACAGAATAGGGGTCTCCCACCGGCAGCCGACCCAGCCGGCACAGCTTTTCCCAGAGCCTTGCGTCCATAAGGGAAGGCTGAGCGACTAAGTAGCTGCTAGTAGGAGCCCCGGCTGGCCCCACAACCCGCCGGCAAGTGGTGAGATTCTAGGACGACGGCCAAAGGGTTGCGATGGCTAGGCCATCGCTAAAGGACACCGGGGGTAGGGAAAAGTGTCCTGTATGAAGTGTGGGAGGAGGCGGCAGTGTTGCCGGTCCTACCACACCCCGAAGAAACTCTGTTTCAATATCGGCACCTTCCTAGGCAGCGAAGAATATCTATTCTTCAACCTAGGGTCTGCCAATATAGTTAAGGGGACGGCGGCAGTCTTGCCGCCGCCTCTCAACATAGGAGAAACAGGGTTTCAGTGCCGGCGCCATCCTAGGCGGCAGAAGAATGTCTATTTTTCAGCGTAGGGTCTGCAAGCACATGACTAGTCTTCTAGACCACAGGGAGAAGGTGGCGGCCTCATACAACCACTTCAAGTGCGGCCTAGGGAGGTCTAGCCTGCTATGCCGGCGGCTCAGTCCGGCAGGAGAATGACTATTCACCCTGCCGTCCGGCCGCCGACAAAAGACTATATACTCTGAGGTTCTGACCAAAACCCAAAGCCTGCTATCTGCCGGCCGAGGGAAGAGAGAGAGAACGCTAGCCTAGTCAGGCCGGAGTGTCTACTCGACGGCAAGACTAAGATAGGGTTGTAGCCTAAGGCTGCACTCAGAGGGAAGGAGGGATTACCCTTAAATCTCCACTGGAAACGAGTATCGATTTATATGATAATTCTATGAGATATCTATCTCCGCCTGAATAGATAAAACGATACACGAGGATAAACCGGGACATGTATGAAAGTATACTAAAGCCACTAGGCTAGTAGTCTAGTGGCAGGTGAGATTCGACTACCTTAATCGCCGAAACTCTCTCGTATACAATCGCAGAGGAAGAGGAATATATGCAATCAATATATTACAAGTATAAATTGCCTAAATAGCTTCATATTTAATTGCTATCACATTAGGAATGTCTATTATATCATGCATGAAAGTAAACTAAAACGCATAGGCTAGGAAGCCTAGCGTGAGCAAGGTTCGGTTACCTAAATCGCCGAAACTATCAAGAATACAATCGGCATAATATAAATAACTTTCTAGCAATAAAGACTGAATAGCTTCGTAAATATTCATGCTATTAAAACCGGGAAAGTCGTTCAGGCTAACTAAATAACACATGCGTTATGAACGACAGCGCCCATGGCCCCTCTGGTGAAGGCGAAGCTCCATCACTTAATTTAATCTAATTTCACTGTGAGGCAGGAGCTAAAATTTATACACTGTAAAGATCGAATACTCAACTTTCCAGAGGCAGAAGAGGCTGGAGATTGCATGATATCCAGAAAAAACCAAAGCGTAACGAGAGAGATAACAGGGAAAATCACCGAGCGAGACCGCTACACTTATAGGAATAGTGTGTGGGGTTGACGTAGAGTGCCATCTAGGTACTCGTAGTAGTAAGGGAGGAAGGGTAACCTTGATATCGGCTCCCCTTCTAATTTTGCTACTTCCCCCCTCGAAGCGAAAAACGGATTTTGAGCGAAGCGAAAAACGGATTTTGAGCGAAGCGAAAAATCTATTTTTGGGTGAGATAGCCATGTCGTCCTGATGGAAGGTTCCTAATAGTAGCTTCCTAAGGGATATATGTACTACAGTGATATTCCCAGAGAATTTATCTTTAGGTCTCCAGAATTCTAACTCCTGGCGCAAATATCCTTAAAATTTCTCTCAAGGATATCGCATAATATCAGGGGACGTATTCTTGACACGCCACATAGCAATCTGTGCCCCGAATAGCGTTTACGCTTTGAGGGGGAAAGTAGCAAAATTACAAGGGGAGCCGTATCAAGGCTACCCTAGTTCCCATACTACTATTGAGTATCACGACAGCGCTACTGTATATCCAAGGTGGCGGACATTCCTTGTAGCATTGAGCATGGCGCTACAGATACAGTAGTTTCGGGAGGGATTCTGCGAAGATCTTTTCTTTAGAAAAGGAGGGTGGGTCCACCAGGACGACATGGCTATCTCACTCGAAAATAGATTTTTTGCTTCGCTCAAAATCCGTTTTTTGGGCTCAAGCCATGTCGTCCTGATGGAGGCATACCAGAGGATTAATGTATCTAGATTTTCATCACTGCCTTAACCTTAGGACAATATTTTTATGGTCATCTGGACCATTTGAGACAAATGACGTTACCGTTATCCATCATCATCACTAATCATAAACAGTGTTAGTGCTTCCTGCCCCCTACAGGGAAGAGTCATTTTAGACGGTAGAAAAGGGGCCTCAAGGTTAGCATATATTGTATGAACAAACATAAGTATACACTGCGTATACAAACGATCTCACGGTTTTTATATATTGCCGGAACGATATCAGTGTCCATTATATCCATTGTTTGCAAGCATACAATGATATGAAGTTTACTTACATGAGTAAGTCAAAGAACTCTGGCATCTTAAATATGCAAATTGTCGGGGGAATTAGGACACAATTACATTCTAATAGACATTTATTTCTAATAAATGACTAAATGAATTAACAAGTAGAACGAATGTAGCATGATAAAGGAATTATACATGCGACATATACAGAAATTATTTTCCCTTTTTTGAAAGGGAAGAAATGATGAGTGCCACTCTCAGACTGAAGAAAAGTTTTTAATAAAATTTTCCTTCATAATTTCTGTACATGTTATATCCTATCGACACTGTTTACTACGTACACACGGCACGAGTGTTTTCTGTATAATTCCACACCTGAGATTTTGAACAGATTTAGTGTCACCATGGTAACACTTATTTAAAAGGGGATATGGACATGCTTAGCATAGTGTTTGTAAAACACTCTGGATGATTTCCATCCATTATATGAGCGCAGACGATCAAAGTCTATATACTGAAAAAAGTTCAGTTATGAAGCAATTTTTCTCGGATCATGACCTGCGGGAGTACTGTCAGGATCTGCTCTGCGAATAAAGTAGGTGAGCTTTGTCCTTAGTTGTTTTAGGAATAAGTTTGATCCAGAGGTTTCTCCTTTAAAGAGCTATCCTCCCCTGAAGTCTGAAGTTCTACGAAGATAGAGCTTTAGGCACTCTATAGGACATAGAGAGACATCTTCCTTCAGAGGGCAGATTCTCCAGGGATCCCACCTCTTAGTGGGTAGCTCGTTCTTAGCAAGAAAGGTTGGATCAGGATAGAGATTCAGTTCTCCCGCTTCTGTGAACTGAATGTGGCCCTCATCTCTAGATAGGGCCACTATTTCACTAACTCTAGCCCCAGGGGCTATAGCGAACAGAAAAATAACCTTTTGTCTTAGATCCTTGAGGGAACAATCTTCATTGTTCACAGATGAGGCATAATGTAGGACCTTGTCCATAGACCATGAGATGGGCTTTGGCGGTGCTGCAGGCCTAAGCCTTGCACATGCCTTCGGAATCTTATTAAAGATTTCATTCGCCAGATCCACTTGAAAGGCATATAGAAGAGGTCTAGTCAAGGCTGACTTGCACGTAGTTATCGTGTTGGCCACCTGACCTTGATTATGAAGGTGGACAAAGAAGGACAGAGAGAAGTTCATTGAAATTTCTTTCAGTCCTTTTGCTTTTACAAAAGCAACCCACTTTTTCAAAGATGACTCATATTGTCTTCTAGTTGACTTAGACTTGTATTCTTCTAAGAATTCTATATTGCCTTCTGAGATCCCAAATCTTTTCCTAACAGCTAGGGCAAGAAATTCATGAAATGAAGGGTTTGGGCTCTCTGTGATAAATCAAAGGCAATTAACTTCTGAACCTTCTGAGATAGTCCTGGGTTCAGAACTAGGGCCAGCCTCAGCCTCAGTTCCTTCAATAAAGGGAACTGGTTGCTCTTGGGCTACTTGGGAGCCAACAGAGCCACTCCTCCCTGGAAGGATCTCAGCATGTTGAGGACCTTTAGCAGGAGATTGGATGGGATGAACCAGAATTCCTGAGTCCATCCCTTCTATCCTAGAGACATGATGTCTGTTATCTCCACTAAAGGATCCTCGTATGGGGCTACATATCGAGGTAGTTTCTTGATGACGCTCGTGAGGAAGAGGTCCATCTGCAGCTCGGGGACTTGTTCCCATCTGGGAGAGAATAGGTCTGCATCTGTGGACCATACTAACATTATCGGCTTGAGCCCAAGTAGAGCATCCGCTGTCACATTGCGGATCGATTGTACATGAACTGCTGATAGGTGCCATCCTTTTAGGTAAAGGATGGCTAACATCACCTAAACTATATGAGACGCTCTCTAGCCTTGTCGGTTCCGACGTCTCATTATCACTTTGATGTCCCAGATCAGCCTGAGGAGGTCTGATCTGCGTGGAGAGAGTTTACCCACCCATGACAGGGCCAACATGGCCTTGGATAGAAATGACCGAATCCCTTGGACTTTACTCTGATGGGAGTGAATACCCCATTCTTCCGACTAGGCATCCATGCGGATGATCTTCAATAGTGAGGGTAGTTGCAAGGGAACGGTCTTCAATAGGCTTTTGGCCTTTGACCATTGTTAGGGAAACGATTAAGGAAAGACCGATATCGGTCCTTTTAGATCTCTTCGAGCATTTGATGCGTATCTTCTCCAGACTCTTAACGCATTTTTCAGCTGTGCTCTTAGCACTGAATCTGTCACTATTGCTAACTGGAGAGAGTTCAGAACTCCTCCCTGTTAGCGTCTTGGAATCCTGACTGATTACCATAGTCTCTTGACCGACCCAGCGATCTCCTTTTACATCCCCAAGATAAAGGAGAGTTGGTGTAACCACAGGTTTCAATGGTTTTTTAACTATTGAAGCCTTTGAGCTGGAGAGAATTGAGACTTCTTGAAGCTTATCTTGCATCCCCGAGGTTCCGGGAACCGGATCACTTCCTTGGATGCTCAAAGACCAGCCACTTCGGGTGCTGCCCACCCCAGCCTTTCGTCCAGGTACTTTGTTGCCTGAACCATTTCTAGTCTTGGATTTTGCGTGACTGTGTCCGCCAATCCCATGAAGATACTAAGGACTGTGTTTAGTCCGACAAGTATCTTTCCTAGGACATACATTATCCTCTGTAACTTGAATCCTAGGTAGGAGGAGAGGGGGCGACTAACTGGAAGGTGCCAATAGACATCTTTCAGGTCTGACAAGACTGCGAACACCCCTTTTTGAAATATGGTCCTTATGTTCAGAAGGATTAACATTCTGAACTTGCCGTTTTATTTGAATTTGTTGAGTGGCGACAAGTCCAGAATGACTCTGAGTTTTCTTGAGTCCTTCTTGTGAATACCAAACAGCCATCCCTGGAATTCGATGGACTATACTTTCCTTACCACCTGTATGCTCTAGAGCTCTAAGGTATACTCTCCCAGGAGGGGGTTGGAGTGTAGGAAGAGTTGAGGAAATGATGGTGGAGGCATGTCTATTTTCTATCTTAGTCCCATCTTGATTAGGCCTTGGACCCAAGGATCGAAGGTCCAGTGATCCTGAAAGAACCTCCCTCCTACCAGAAGCGTCTCTGCTTCTCCTGATCAGAAGGTTTACATATTTGACCGCTTGCCTGTGGCACCGCGGTCATCGTAACTCTGGGATGTTGTTGAACAGCCCGAGGAAAATTTCTAGACTTTTCTGTCTTCCTTTTAGGTTGGGGACCCACATCCTTGGAAGACTTTCTCTTTGAAAAGATGTCCCACTTTTGGAGAAGTCCTATGTTCTCTGTGGTGGCCTTCTTAATCACATCTCTAACTTCCTCGTTTGGAAAGAGGTCTCTACCTCAGATGTTGGAAGATATTAGCTTCCTGGTTTTGTGTTTCACTGTTGCGGCAGCAAACACAAACTCCCTACAGGCTCTCCTAGCCTTCATAAAGGCATAAAGGTCTTTTACTAAGGTGGCCATATGAATTTTGGCCAAGACCATGAGCATGTCTGGGGTACTTTGATGGGCTGAACACAACTCTATGCAGTTCTGTAGGGATAGGGAGGCTGCAAGTCTCTCCTTTGTCTTTTGTTCCTTGCCCAAAATAAACTCGGAAAGTTTAGGGAGATTCTCGCTAAACTGTCGTCTAGCAACATCCGCATCTAGTCTTCCTACTGTAAAGGTTAAGTGGACTTCCTTCCAATCCTTCTCCTGTACAGGAAAGGCTGGTGACAGAGGCTTGCACTCCTCGAGTGCAGGACATGGTCTACCTGCCTGCACTGCCTTGGCAACAGATTTAAATGCCTTCCACGTAAAGGGGAATGTTATTGAAGCAGGAGCAAGAAAGGAAGGGTGTCTGTTACTTAGTGTGAACACTTTCGACACTGAGTAACCCGCCTTTCTCAGGCTACTTGACAAGGTAGCCTGTGCCTTATCATGGTCGAGAATCATGACCTTCTTCAGTTCCGTTTCTTTTCTTGACGTTGGTTCATGCTTCAGTAGAATGAAGCAATAAGGGAAAGCGTTAAAGCTTGGCCAAAACTGGATTTCGTCCAAACAAACAGCACCCATCTTCTCCGAGATGTAGAGTTTGCCGTTTAAAATCGGCATAAGCTCCGCAAACCTCCAGGGATTGGTTTTGGAGCATGTCGGAAGGTCTTGGTCTCTGGGTCGTTTGTATGACCCTTGGGGAGTGACAAGTGGAGCTTCACAGAGCTCTATCTTGAATTTCGTTTCCTCCTTTTTGTCTTGTTTGCGAAAGTTTTCCATTAGACCTTTCATATGCGCCAGTAATAGGTCCATTTTGTCTAATAGAGGGGTAGAGGGTGAAGATGTCAATGTTAACGGCTCTAGAGCCGGCACAGACGGAAGCAATTCCGACATGACATTGTCCACCTCTTCCCGTGGGGGCTTCCTGCCCTCTGTCCCAAGGGCTATCTGGCCGCTGGGAGGTATGAATCGTGCCTGGGGCACCACTCCTTACTTGCTTTCGGAAATAGTAAACTGCATCCTATCATTAGGTAGGTATGGTCCCGGAGAGATTTTTATGGAATCCTCTCACCCAGTTGCATAGTTTCTTACAAGCTGCATCCCTAGACTCCATCGACTTGGGATTCTGGAAACCCTCAGACATTAAGGTCCGACATACATTGCAAACCTGAGGGTTCCAATAATGCAGGGATTTGGAAATAATATTGCAGGGAGCATGAAACCTGCATGTATTATGACCATAAAAGTACTTACTCTTGATATTGCAGAAGACTGCAACACATGTCATCTGGGGTTCCTCCTGTAAAGACAGGAAAGCAGAATGAGTATACAATTGATTATCTCACTGATAAGCAATATGTAAGTGTCATCTTTTAACTAAAATAGCTTAGGATAGTAAGCTAGAAAGGGATAGTAGGAGACACATACTTGTGTATCCCTTGCAAGCAAATGCTGTTACCTCCCCTCAGTATTAACTATAAGGAGATTCCTTTATGTAGAAAAGTGTATAAGTCACTGCCCTTTTTTATTTTTTTAACACTCTGAGGTAAGGATGACTGATTTCTAATCAGAGTATTGAAGGAATTCTATTCTTTCAATATAGGAACGGTCTCAGCAGAAGCCCGCACAAGGGTACCCAAGATATGTTAGAAATTAACTACTGTATAGTCATACTATAGTTTTCTGTTTGCAGTATATATTGTATTGCAAAATACCGACTACTCAATAATTATATATACTGTATTGTAGTTCAGCCAGTGTGCTGCCATTGTGGCAAGCATCTGACGGCACGGTCCAGCCGGCGTGACGCTGACTGGACTAGGACATATAAAAGACATATATTTGTGTATCCTACCCAGCCCATTTGCTGTGACCTTCCCTTACAATATGAAAATCATAGAGTTTCCTGATCAGGGAAACTCAAGGATAAGGGTTCTAACCTTTTAAGGAAAGAAGTATAATACCACCAGCCCTTTAAATTATTTGATATTGTAGGGTAATATGAAAACTGATTTCTAATCAGAATATTGAAGAAATTCTATTCTTTCAATATAGGATTGTCTCAGCAAACACCTGGGCAAGGATACCCAAGATATGTTGGAAAATAACTACTAGTACTGTATAATACTGTATATACAATAGTTTTTCTATCTGCAGTATATCCTATACTGCAAATATACTGACTACCTGTATAAACATATACTGTAATTCAGCTGGCATAGCTAATCCCTGCCAGCACAGCCAGCATGCTAGCTAAAAGAGAGAGAGACAGCATGGAGTGAAGGCTGCCTTATTACTGTGTATGTATACACTAATTAAGGATGTAATTATCTAATTTACTGCATATCTCTAGAAAGGTTCAAATGGAAGGGAAGAATGTAACATTCAGGCTTCCATGCATCCACCAATACCATCGCCGGCAAGCTCCGGCCGGCATATTGCCGGCGGAGTCAGCACCTATCTGTGCCGGTCTGGCCGGCCTACTGGCGGCCAGGCTAATACCCCGTCAATAGAACTTGTGGCCGGCAGCCCAAGGGAGGACTGAAGAACCTTGGTGACAGAAGAGACTTCCCACCAAAAGCCATCATGGCTGCCGGCAGCCGTCATGGCCGCCGACAGATGATATGGCTGCCAGCAGCCTGCATAGCCGCCAGCAGCCGTCATAGCCGCTGACAGTTTGTGTAAAACATGGCCGCCGGCAGCCAACATGGCCGGCGGCAGTTGTCATGGCTGCCAGCAGTCGGACAACAGCTGTTGAGTAGGAGTCTGGCCAGTCCGCGCAATCCACTCGCAAACGGTGAGATTGCAGGACGATGGATCAAAGAAATACGATGGCTAGGCCATCACAAAAGAACAGAGGGGGAGGGAAAAGGGTCCTGTATGAGGTGTGGAAGGAGCCGGCAAGGTTGCCGGTTCTACACACCCTTAAGAAACTCTATTTCAGTATCGGGGCCATCCTAGGTGGCAGGAGAATTCTATTCTCCAACCTAGGATCTGCCAATACAGTTAAGGGGACGGTAGCAGTGCCGCCTCCTCTCAACAAGGGAGAAACAGAGTTCCAGTGCCGGCGCCATCCTAGGCCTCAGAAGAATAACTATTCTTCAGCCTAGGGTCTGCGAGCACAGGACTAGTCTACTAGACCACAGGGAGAAGGTGGCGGCATCATACAACCACTTCCAGTGCGGCCTAGGGAGGGCTTGCCTCCTATGCCGGCAGCCTAGCTTGCAGGGGAATGACTATTCACCCTGCCGGCCAGCCGTCGGCACAAGATTAAATACTCTGAGGTTCTGACCAAATCGCAAAACCTGCTATCTGCGGTTAAGGGAAGGGACAGAAAACCCTAGGCTAGTCATGCCTGAATGAAAACTCGAGGCACGACCCACTAGGGTTGTAGCCTAAGGCTACACTCAGAGGGAAGGAGAGATTACCCATAAATCTCCACTAGAGACGAATATCGGTTTATATGATAATTCTTGGAGATATCTATCTCCGTCTGAATTGATAAACCAATACACGACGGTAACTGGGGAAATGTCGAAAGTATACTGTATTGCCTAGGTTAGGTTACCTAGGCAAGACAAGATCTCGGTTACCTAAATCACCGAAACTCTGACTTATACGATCGACATAGAAAGAAGGAAAATTATGCTCATTATAAATATCTTTACAATCATCAAGTGCCTAAATAGCTTTCATAATTAATTAATGCTATTTCTACCGGGAATGTCGTTCTTCTAACTAAATAACACATGCCTAACAAACGGCAGTGCCCATGGCGCCTCCGGTAACAGGCCTAGCTCCTAATCACAATAAATTACTCTAATTTCACTGTGAGACAGGAGCTAAAATACACACATTGTAAAGAATCAATACTCGACTTTATGGAGGCGAAAGAAGCTGGAGATTGCATAATAATCCTTGAAAATCGATCGAAAAGGTTAGATCAACAGGGAACACCACCGTGTGAAATTGCTACAGAATTAGGAATGTCCGCCATCTTGGATATGGCGCTGTCGTGATACTCAATAGTAGAATGAGAACTAGGGTAACCTTGATACGGCTCCCCTTCTAATTTTGCCACTTTTCCCCTCAAAGCGTAAACATTATTCGGGGCGCAGATTGCTATCTGGCGTGTCAAGAATACATCCACTGATATTATGCGATATCTTTGAGAGAAATTTTAAGGATATTCGTGCCAGGAGTTAGAATTCTGGAGACCTAAAGGTAAATTCTCTGGGAATATCACTGTAGTACATATATCCCTTAAGAAGCTACCATTAGGAACCTTCCATCAGGACGACATGGCTTGAGCCCAAAAATGCTATTCGGGGTGAAGATTGCTATGTGTCGTATCAAGATATACGTCCCCGGATTTATGCAATATCCTTATGAGAAATTTTAAGGATATTCGCACCAGGAGTTAGAATTCTGGAGACCTAAAGGTAAATTCTCTGGGAATATCACTGTAGTCAAATATCCCTTAGGAAGGTACTTATAGGAACCTTCCATCAGGATGACATGGCCTGAGCCCAAAAAATAGGCTGCTGTCTATGTTTGAGGAGAAGGGCTGAGGCTGTGAGGTTGTAAAAGGCTCTGTAGCTAGTATACTTGTATCTACATTCCACGTGTCTGGCTCCTGGTCATTAGTTTCATAGCCATTCCCCTGTACCTGTGACCTGAGCCCTAGTGTGTATGTCAGAAGTGTCATTTTTGGGCTCAAGCCATGTCGTCCTGATGGAAGGTTCCTATAAGTAGCTTCCAAGGGATATTTGAACTACAGTGATATTTCCAGAGAATTTACCTTTAGGTCTCCAGACTTCCAACTCCTGGAGCGAATATCCTTAAAATTTCTCTAAAGGATATCGCATAAATCAGGGGACGTATATCTTGATGCGACACACAGCAATCTTCACCCCGAATAGCGTTTTCGCCTCGAGGGGGAAGAGTGGCAAATTAGAAGGGGAGCCGTTATCAAGGTTACCCTTCCTCCCATACTACTATTGAGTATCTAGACGGCAGTTATTCCTATTTTTGTAGCGAATTCGCACGGTGGTGTTCCCTGTTGATCTAACCTTTTTGATCGATTTTGTGAGGATTATCATGCAATCTCCAGCTTCTTTCGCCTCTGGAAAGTTGAGTATTGATTCTTTACAATGTATGATTTTTTAGCTCCTGTTCCACATGTTCCACAGTGAAATTAGAGTAATTAATTGTGTTAGGAGCTAGGCCTGTCACCGGAGGCGCCATGGGCGCTATCGTTCATTATGCATGAGTTATTTAGTTAGCAGAACGATTCCCGGTTGTAATAGTATTAATAAATTATGAAAGCTATTTAGGCACAATTATACCAGTAAAGATATTTATTTTATGCATAATTTCCTCTTCCTTTTGTCGATCGTATACGTTAGAGTTTCGGCGATTTAGGTAACTGAGATCTCGTCTTGCCTAGGCGATGTAGTATACTTTCAGACATTATCCCCGTTTACCCTCGTGTGTCGTTTTATTAATTCAATGGGAGATAGTACATCTCCTAGAATTATATAACTCGATACTTGTCTCATGTGGAGATCTAAGAATAATCCCTCCTTCCCTCTGTGTGTAACCATAGGCTACAACCCTATCTTGGTCTTGCCATTGAGTAGACACTCTGGCTTGACTAGGCTAGTGTTTTCTGTCTCTTTCCCTGGCTGGCAGATAGCCGACTTTGGGTTTTGACAAAACCTAAGAGTATTCAGTCTTTTGCCGGTGGCTGGCCGGCAGGGTGAGTAGTCACTTCCCTGCCGGCCTCAGCCGCTGGCATAGGAGGCTAGACCTCCCTAGGCCGCACTTGAAGTGGTTGTATGATGCTGCCACCTTCTCCCCTGCGGTCCAGAAGACTAGTCCTGTGCTCGCAGACCCTAGGCTGAAGAATAGACATTCTTTTTCCGCCTAGGATGGTGCCGGCACTGAAACGATGTTTCTCCCATGTTGAGAGGGGGTGGCAAGCCTGCCACCTCCCCCTTAACTCTGATGGCAGACCGTAGGTTGAAGAATAGATATTTTTCTGCCGCCTAGGACGGCGCCGATATTGAAACAGAGTTTCTTCGTTGTGTGGTAGTACCGGCAACCCTGCCACCTCCTTCCACATTTCATACAGGACCCTTTTCCCTACCCCCTCTGTCCTTTAGCGATGACTTAGACATCGCATTCCTTGTGGCCATCGTCCTGCAATCTCACCGCTTGCCGGCGGGTTGCGGGTCCGGCCGGGCTCTTACTTAACGGATTTTGAGCGAAGTGAAAAATCTATTTTTAGGTGAGATAGCCATGTCGTCCCGATAAAAGGTTCCTTCAGTAGCTTCCTAGGGTATATTTAACTACAGTGGATATTCCCAGAGAATTAAACTAAAGGTTATCACAGAATTCTAACTTCTGGTGCGAGTACCCTAAAGGTTTCCCTCTAGGATATCGTATATCAACAGGGGATGCATGTATGAACACGCCACATAGCTATCTGCACCCCATATAGAGTTAACACTTCGATATGGAAAGGTGGCCGAGTAACTGAGGAGCCGTTCCAAAGTTACTCTCATCCGTGGCTACTTTTGGTACTCGAGACGTAAACAAACGGGCGCCATTGCTAAATGACGTCACGTCCGTCTTCATCCTGAGCTCAGCTCCTACCAATCTCCGCGATACAGTAGGGCAGGGAGGGGCCTGAAAGGCTGAACGGGAGGGTCCATCAGGACGACATGGCTATCTCACCCAAAAATAGATTTTTCGCTTCGCTCAAAATCTGTTTTTTGGGCTCAAGCCATGTTGTCCTGATGGAAGTGTACCAGAGAATTAATGTATCGTGGATTTTTTCCCCTTTAATCCAAGTGCCAAGGGCTTCGAGCAATATTATAGTAAATATCCTTACCAGAGATTCTATGATGAACTGGTTTCTTGCCCCCCTGGCAGGGAAGTCCTGCTGGACAATAGGAATATCTCGAAGCGATCATTGAAGAACTACTCATCCGGTGGAGAGATCATGCTGGTCTCGGAGACAGGACAAAGGTTAATATTCGAGTAGGAATATTATCAAGGCATAAGTGAGTATATAACATAATTACTTATATTATTCTTTAGATCATATATTAAAGAGGTAAATGAAACTATAACAATCGTATATTTCTTAATAAGGAATAGGAGCGAAAGGAGACGCACATGGTAATAAAATAGACATTTTATTTTTAAGATTGCAGGTCATTACGGAAGCAATTACAATAATGATTATAGAATTTATTTACAGTAATAATGAATAATGTACATAGAAATGAAAGACGGTGATCTTGAGTCTGAAAAGAAAAGTTTGCTTTTTAGAAACACAAGTTCCCAGAGGAACGCCAGTCTTTTAAAGTTCAAAAAACACTTCATGCTCTAGAGCATGTGGCACGCATGTAAAATTTCCATGACATTTCACCTTGGTAAAGAACAGTCTATTAGAAACACTAAGTGTCCATTAAATCACTATGTACAGTATCACGATAGGGTCAACACAGGCACCCGTAGAGTTAGAGTCCCAAGTAACTCACTGTTTTATGCAGATTTAAGCAGCAGGTTTCATAACACTACCTGCAGCTACCACAAAATGTTTCACTTCGAGCACCTGTTTTGCATAGTGCTTGAAGAATACGCGCGGTGATTTCCAGCCTGTAAAGCTCTTGAGGCTTTCGAAATCCATACTCTGGAAGAAATTCAGAGAAGAAGCGACTTTCCTAGGATCGTGACCTGCGGGTGTACTGTCAGGATCCGCTCTGCGAATGAAATAGGTGATTTTCGCTCTTAGTTGTTACAGTGATAGGTCACTACCCAATGTTTCTCCTTTGAAGAGTTTTCCTCCACCGAAGTCTGAAGTTCTTCGAAGATAGACCTTAAGACTCTCCACTGGCCATAGAGAGACATTTTCCTTCAGGGGGCAGATTCTCCAAGGGCCCCATCTCTTGGTGGGTAGTTCATTCTTGGCGAGAAACGTCGGATCGGGGAAGAGAGTAAGATCTCCTGTCTCGGCGAATAGGATATGACCCTCTTCTCTTGATAATGCCACTATTTCACTGACTCGGGCTCCCAAGGCGAGAGCAAAAAGGAAGATAACTTTTTGAGTCAGGTCTTTCAGAGGGCACGAATCGTCCAGGCTAGAAGCAAAATGGAGCACCTTGTCCAGGGACCAGGAGATAGGTTTTGGTGGAGGTGCTGAGCGTAGTCTAGCGCATGCCTTTGGCAGTTTATTGAAGATATCACTGGACAGATCAATCTGGAAGGCGTATAGGAGTGGTCTAGTCAAGGCCGATTTACAAGTGGAAATCGTGTTGGCCGCTAAGCCTTGTCCATGAAGGTGAATGAAGAAGGACATGCAAAAATCAATGGTGATTTCCGTAGGATTTTTTGCCTTGACGAAGGAAACCCACTTTTTCAAGGACGATTCGTACTGCCTTCTGGTAGACTCTGTCTTGTACTCCTCGAGGAAGTCTAAGCTTTTCTTCGAGATCCCAAACCTTTTCTTTGCGGCTAAGGAGAGAAAATCATGAGATGAAGGTCCCTGACTTTCAGTGATGAAGCGAAGACAGTCGACTTCTGTACTTGTTGAGAGAGGACTGGGCCCGGTAGGGGGATCAGCGTGGGCTGCAGCTCCAGGACCAGGGGATACCAATTGCTCCGGGGCCACTTGGGAGCCACTAGGGCCACTGTCCCTTTGAAGGTTCTCAGTTTGGATAGGACTTTCAGCAGAAGGTTGGGAGGAGGGAACAGGTAGATCTTGGACCATCTGTTCCAATCCAGGGACATGGCGTCCACCGCTTCTGCCTTGGGGTCCTCGTACGGGGCCACATATGGAGGAAGTTGATTGTTGTCGCTCGTCGCGAAGAGATCGATCTGGAGTTCTGGGACTTGGTGAGAGATGAAGGAGAATGATCTTGCGTCTACAGACCATTCCGACTCTATTGGGCTTGTCCTTGATAGAGCGTCCGCTGTCACATTGCGGAATCCTTGTAGGTGAACTGCAGACAGGTGCCATTTCTTCCTTTCTGCCAAACGAAAGATAGGGAGAAGCACCTGATTTATCTGGGGCGATCTCGAGCCCTGACGATTGAGACATCTGACTACCACCGAGTTGTCCAGAGTCAGACGGATGTGGATCGAGGGAGGCGGGGAGAGTTTCTTCAGGGTGAGAAGAACCGCCATGGCCTCCAAGATGTTGATGTGAAACGTCTTGAATAGGGGAGACCATGTTCCTTAAACCTGCTGTTGGTGGGAGTGACCTCCCCAACCCTCCAGTGAAGCGTCCGTATGGATGTTGATCGATGGAGGCGGGTGTTGAAGAAGGATGGACCTTTTCAGGGCCTTTGCTTCTGACCACGGCTTTAAAAGTAAGCGAAGTCTGTTCGGAAGCCGTCTCTTGAGGTCTCTTTGAGCGATGGATGCGAATCGTCTCCAGACTCCCGCGGCATCCTTTAGCTGTGCGCGAAGCACTGGGTTTGTTACAGAGGCGAACTGTAGAGAGCCGAGAACTTGTTCCTGTTGGCGTCTTGAGATCCGTTTGGATTTTAAAAGCCTTCTGACAGACCCTGCTATTTCCTTCCTTTTCTTCTGTGGAATGGAAAGGCGGTGTGACTGAAGGTCCCAATGGATTCCCAACCATTGGAACTTCTGAGCTGGAGAGAGGCGAGATTTCTCGGCGTTTATCTTGAAACCCAGATGCTCTAGGAACTGGGTGACTTTGTTGCAGGCTCTCAGACAATCTTCGGGCGATGTCGACCAGACTAGCTAGTCATCTAGGTAGGCCATCACTTGGACGCCCTGAAGATGTAGCTGTTGGACGATTGCGTCTGCCAGCTTGGTGAAGATTCGTGGAGCTACGTTGAGCCCGAAGGGCATGGCCCTGAAGGCGTAACTTTTCCTTTGGAGTCTAAATCCTAGGTAGGAGGAAGCGTAGTGATTCATTGGAATGTGCCAGTAGGCATCCGCCAGGTCTATGGAGACCGTGTAGGCCCTGTGAGGCAGAAGGGTCCTTATCTGTTGCAGAGTCAGCATCTTGAATTTGTTGTTCGCAATGAACTTGTTGAGAGGGGACAAGTCTAGAATGACTCTGAGTTTGTCTGAGTCTTTCTTGGGAACACAAAAGAGTCTCCCTTGGAACCTGGTTGACTTTACCCTCCTGATCACCTTTTTGTTCAAGAGTTCCAGGACATATTCTTCCAGGAGGGGGGTTGACTGTTGGAAGAATTGCTGGAAGGATGGGGGTGGTTGAGTCCAGCTCCAGCCCAGAGCTTTCTTGACGATGCTGTGTGCCCAAGGATCGAAGGTCCAACGATCCTGGAATTGGCGGAGTCTTCCTCCCACCGGAAGCACTTCATTGCTTCTGGTGTCCCGAGGGTTTGCCACCTCGGCCGCTAGCTCCCCTTCCTCCTCTGCCTATGGAGGGACGGCGAGAAGAATCTCTGCCGGAGCCTCTGCCTGAGCCCCTACCTCTGGGACGAAAGGTAGTAGAATGTTGCTCATAGGCAGGGGTGAAGACCGGTGACTGCGACACCACCGGCTGGGGGACTAGTTGAAAGGTCTGCTGTGGCTGTGCAGCCACTTGGGGAGTAGCGGGACCCGGAAACTGACGTCTTGGTTGACATTGCTGGGGCCTAGGCTTTGAGGATTTCCTCTTAGGCTGAGGGCCATCGTCCTGAGAGGACTTCCTCTTTCGGGACATGCCCCACTTGTGGAGAAGGTTCCGGTTCTCCGTGGCAGCTTTGTCCACTATCTCTTTCACCAAGGCGGACGGGAAGAGATGTTTGCCCCAGATGTTGGAGGAAATCAGTCTCCTGTGTTCGTGTTTCACCGTTGCACTGGCGAATACGAATTCTCTACAGGCTCTGCGAGCCCTAGCGAAACTGTACAGATCCTTGGTCACAGTCGCCAGGTGTGACTTAGCAAGGACCATGTAAAAGTCCGGGACTCTGGTGTCCCCGGCCATGAGTTCTAGCTGTACCTGATGTGACAGCGAAGCGGCGAGTCTCTCCTTAGTATCCTGTTCCCTACGAAGGAGATGATCATTCAGTCGTGGGAGGTCCTAGTTGAACTGACGACCAGCCACATCAGGTTCTAGTTTCCCTACCGTGAAAGTAAGCTGGACGTCTTTCCAGTACCTGTCATCGTGGGAAAGAGTGAGGGAGAAGGGTCTGCACTCTTCTAGTGCAGGGCAAGGTTTCCCTTCCTCCACAGCCTTCATGACCGCTTGGAAGGCTTTTTCAGCAAAGGGGAAGGTCGCAGTAGCTGGAGCAACAAAGGTTGGATGCTTTTTGCTCAGCGCTGGCATCTTGGAGTTTGTGAAACCCCTACTCTTCACTGCTTGAGCTAGCATATCTTGGGCCTTTGTGAGATCGAACACTATCACTTCCTTAGGTTCGGTCTCTTCTTTTGAGGCTGGTTCGGACCTGAGCCGGACGTAACAGTCCGGATAAGCCTCGAAGTTCGGGAAGAACTCCACTTCTTCCAGAAGAATAGAGCCAACCCTTTCACTAATGAAGATTTTGCCAGTAGTGATTGGCATATGCTCGGCGTATCTCCAAGGGTTAGCTTCTGAGCAGGTGGGGAGGTCCTTAACCGAAATCTTTTTCGGTTGTTTGAAGCCGACGAGAGTCGTCCGGAATTGTTCCTGTGTCTCTCTCAGCTTCTTGTCCATGAGGGCTTCTAGCATCCTGAAGACCTCTTGAGTGGCCGATGGAAGAGGATCCCGGGGTGGCGGAAATCGAAGGAACAGGTTCCTCGGATGGCACTGGAGTTGCTGGGAGAGCTGGAGCGACCCCGTTCTCCGAGTCAGGATATTCCACCTGATATTCCTCATAGTCGAGCTCTCCGCCCATGAGGTTCTTCTCCGTTTCTTCTGACACCTCCGACATACGTTCCACGTCGTCGGAATCGATATGGCACTCACGCATGGACTGTGCCATGACGATGTCGGGTTCGACCACTATTTGGACGGTGGGAATTTGTTCTCGAGGGATCACCGAGTCCTTGGATGCTTTCGGAAAAGTAAGGCCCTCAAATCTTCATTGGGAAAATAAGGTCCAGAGGCGTTCTTTTGGAAGCCTCGCACCCATTTGCGCAGCCTCTCTCTAGCGATGTCCCTTACCTCCGTGGTAGGAGGATCGTTGAACGCTTCGTCAAGAAGACTCTTGCAGACTGAACAGTTCTGAGGATCTCAGAATTTAAGGTCGCCTCTCTTGGCGGCGCAGGGGGTGTGGGTCCGGCACGCCTTGTGCCCGTAGAAGTCCGGGCGTTTAACTCCACAGAAGTTACTTTCACACTTCACATACTCCTCCTGTAAAAGAAAGAGATCATGAGTACATGGAAGGCATAAGAATGACTTACATTACTCTAGACTTAAGAATAACTTAATCTATAATAGCATATTAATTATATGTTCAAAAGTGATGAGCAGGAAGGGAAGTAGATAAACATATACTTGTGAATCCCGCCCAGCCGGTTACCGTAACCTTATCCCTAGACAATTCCTTAGGACCCAAGGGTCTCAAATGAGGGAAAATCCGATTGGATGAGCCAAGCTAGGCTTCCTTAAAAAAGGAATTGTCCGCAGAGTGTAAAAGGATCTGAGACCACTCAGAGCCTTGAGGGAGAGGGGAAAATAGGATAAACCCCTAGTAATATGTAGGTTCCGGGAAGCGACTGCACTGAGATGCACAGAATATGCTGGAAATGTTGTAATGTGCAATCAAACAGCATAGCCACTATATTAGTTGGTATAACAATACCTATATGGGGTGGCCAGGCTCTCTGGCTGCATCAGATTGACTGCCGGCATGGTGCCGGCAGCCAAGGAAGGGGTACATGTCCCTTAGCGCCTCATTAGGGGGCGCCGGCAGACCGACAACACGCCAGAGACCGGTCCTGCAGGGTGGAAAACATCAAGGAGGACACACTGAGCGACCGAGATGGACAACACCACAGTGGCGACCGCCGGCACAGCGGCGGATCGCCGGCAGAGGCGGCGGGCTCCGGCGACCAGAGGCTGACGGCATGGTTAACCTTAGTTCAACTCATAAGATATATATATATATACTGTACAGTATATATAAAGGACGGATACCTAGACTGCCGGCAATCAATGCCGGCAGTCTCCGGCAGTCGGCCGGCTGTCGCTAGGTAAACCAGGGTAAATATAAGGGGTGGGACGTCGGCGG
This sequence comes from Palaemon carinicauda, assembly GCF_036898095.1. Taxonomy (NCBI): domain Eukaryota; kingdom Metazoa; phylum Arthropoda; class Malacostraca; order Decapoda; family Palaemonidae; genus Palaemon; species Palaemon carinicauda. The sequence continues at coordinate 82,083,359 of NC_090742.1, read as the reverse complement.
AATGTTGACAGGAGGTGGCAGCCTCCGGCAGGCGGTAGGCTGACGTCGTAGAGGGGAGGTATCTTATGAATAGAGGTCACCTGAGGTAGTGGCGGTTATCGCCGGCAGTAGAGGCGGCAAGGGACCGGCACCTTGATAGAGAGAGAGAGAAAGGTAAGGAGGGAGGGGAGGGGTAATATCCTATACCCCTCAGGCATCCCTGCGGAGAGAGTGCACTCATGATAGGAGTAGGTACTCCTAACATCCGGCAGCAGTGGGCCGGCAGACGGCCGGGAGCCTGAGGTAACCCAAGGGAGGGATAGAGAGCACTCAAAGAGGGGAAATCCTCCGCCGGCAGGACTGCCGCCGGCAACCACCCTTATAGAACGCTATGAAGGGTATGTGTACCAGAGCGGCCAGCTCAGCAGGAGAACAAGGTTAGCCCTACCACTCCACCCAAGGGAGGAGTTGTAGGACCGAGGACAGGGGTGTGTAGGCAGGCCTACACCAAAGGGATAGAGTGGGGAGGGAGAAGTAGGGGTCTTTCGTAAGTGGGTAGACTCTGTATGAGAGAGGCTACCAAGGCAAGGGAGAACACTCCCTAACCTAGGATAGGTAGCACAGATCAGTTACAGTACTAATGTACTGTCCTAAACTATAATAAGCCAGAGTCTGGCCCCAGAGCTTAACCTAGATTAGAAGGACCAACTCCTAGGCTAGGAAGGCCTGGAAAGACACATCGCTAGTTGCAGGGAGGAAGGAGTAACCCAACCAAGTGCAACTGGGGAAGGACAGAGCCCTTCCCAATGTCTCAGACACAACCCTTAGGGGGGTTCATTCCCTTAGGGTAGGCTGAGAAGCGATAAATACTCTGGGTGAAGACAAGATTCTCCCTATTATAGAATAAGGGAAAAGCAAGGCTACCCAGAGGGAATTACCCGTAGGTAAGGGGAATAGGAAGCATACAAGGGTTCCTACTTTAGGTTAGGAGGGGGTTGGTACACAAACCAACTCAGTCCCTTGTATGGTCCCCAAAGGCGAAAACACTTACATCACAGTAACTAGTATGTTTAACAATGCCAAAATCTTCATAACTTAACTTAGGAACACTGATATATATCATGCATTAAAGTGAGTACTAGGCTGTCAAGCCTAGGGGCTAGGCTAGCGATCTAGTATGGGGTCGATCAACGACCGTAGTCTAACGAGCGATAAAACACGATATAATAATTTCCTAGCTATGAAGACTAAATAACTAATAATATTAATTAGTTAAAGGACCGGAGAAGGCTGTTCTGGCTAACTAAATAAAGCATGCAACGTGAACGTGCCGTCATGGCACGTCCGGTATCGGCACAGCTCCGCCGCAAAACACAATATTTTAGGAAAAATAGAAGTTACTTTATGGCCAGAGCTTATTTAAACAATTCTAGGACCTGGTACTCAACTTTCCAGAAGAAGGCGAGGCTGAAGGCTGCGACATAACGGCGATGTAAGCAGATAAAAGAAGCACTTGGGAAAAATCCGACTTAGCGTAGGAGCTACAGGCGAAAGGATGAAGACGGACGTGAAGTCATTTAGCAATGGCGCCCGTTTGTTTACGTCTCGAGTACCAAAAGTAGCCACGGATTAGAGTAACTTTGGAACGGCTCCTCAGTTACTCGGCCACCTTTTCATATCGAAGTGTTAACTCTATATGGGGTGCAGATAGCTATGTGGCGTGTTCATACATGCGTCCCCTGGTGATATACGATATCCTAGAGGGAAACCTTTAGGGTACTCGCACCAGAAGTTAGAATTCTGTGATAACCTTTAGTTTAATTCTCTGGGAATATCCACTGTAGTTAAATATACCCTAGGAAGCTACTGAAGGAACCTTCCATCAGGACGACATGGCTTGAGCCCAAAAAAGCAGCTGTTTAGCCATTCAGTCTTTCCCCTACGGACATAGGATCCGGGAAGGTTGTGCCGGCTATGGCGGCTGCCGGTGGGAGACCCCTCAGCCGCTGAAGGTTCTTCAGTCCTCCCTTGGACTGCCATCCACAGTCCTGTTGCCGGCAATGCTGGCAACGGTCTTTGTGGCTGGATGGAAGCCTGAATGATGCATTCTCCCCTTCCATTTGAACCTTCCTTCTGGAGGAAGGCAGTAAGTTTATATACTTATATCCTTATTTAGTGTAATCTTACATTGTAATAAGGCAGTCCTTCACTCCATGCTTTCTCTCTCTCCATCAGCTATTGTTTCCAGGTACTAACCCGGCCGGCATGGGCCGGCGCTGTCAGGTACTCCGCCGACTGTACTGGTGCCGCCGGGTACAAAACTGCCGGTCATATGCTGGCCGGACTGTGTCGCCGGGGACTAGCTCTGCCGGCAATATGCCGGCTGAATTACAGTATATGATTATACAGTAGCCAGTATATTTGCAGTAGAGTATATACTGCAGATAGAAAACTATTGTATATATTATACAGTACACGTTATTTTCCAACATATCTTGTGTATCCTTACCCAGTCTTTTGCTGAGACCAATCCTATATTGAAAGAATATAATTCCTTCAATACTCTGATTAGAAATCAGTCTACAATTTACCCTACAATATTAAATATTTAGAAGGGTCAGTGGTAGTACACTTTCTATCCCTAAAGGTTAGAACCCTTATCTTTGAGCTTCCCTGATCAGGAAGCTCTGTAATTTTAATATTGGAAGGGAAGGTCACAGCAGTTGGCTGGGTGGGATACACAAGTATGTGTCTTTTCTAATTTCTAGTCCAGTCGGCGACATGCCGGCCGGACCGTGCCGCCAGGTGCTAGCCATGCCGGCAACACACTGGCTGAACTACAGTATATGATTATACAGTAGCTAGTATATTTGCAATATAGTATATACTGCAAACAGAAAACTATAGTATTATTATACAGTAGTTAATTTCTAACATATCTTGTGTACCCTTGTACAGGATTTTGCTGAGACCAAACCTATATTGAAAGAATAGAATTCCTTCAATACTCTGATTGGAAATCAGTTAATACTTAGAAAAATTGTCCCAAGGTTAAGGCACCTATGAAAATCCACAGATACAGTACTTTCTAGTAATTCTCTGGTAAACTTCCATCAGGACGACAGGGCTTTAGCCCAAAAAACGGATTTTGAGCGAAGCGAAAAATCTATTTTTGGGTGAGATAGCCATGTCGTCCTGATGGACCCGCCCTCCTTTTCTATAGAAAAGGCCTTGGCAGGATCCCTCCCGAAACTACTATATCTGCAGCACCATGCTCAATGCTACTAGGAATAACTGCCATCTTGGGTATGGCACCATCTAGATACTCAATAGTAGTATGGGAGGAAGGGTAACTTTGATAACGGCTCCCCTTTTAATTTGCTACTCTTCCCCCTCGAGGCGAAAACATTATTCGGGGTGAAGATTGCTATGTGTCGTATCAAGATATACGTCCCCTGATATATGCGATATCCTTAAGAGAAATTTTAAGAATATTCGCGCCAGGAGTTAGAAGTCTGGAGACCTAAAGGTAAATTCTCTGGGAATATCACTGTAGTTCAAATATCCCTTGGAAGCTACTTATAGGAACCCTCCATCAGGACGACATGGCTATCTCACCAAAAAATGGATTTTTCGCTTCCCTCAAAATCCGTTTAAATGTGCCTGCCGCTTCCTCTGGGACAATGTCCCCCAGTTTTGTGGTTCCTGTCAAATCAATTCAGGTTGTTTCTCCCCTTGTGGGAGCTCCTTTGGCTATGGTAGCTCGGTCTAATACAGTAATCAATTAGTGTAGTGACTTCTCTGCTTACGAAACTCAAGGTGGAAATTGGTAAATGAAAAAAAGTTATTTCATTTCCCTTTCTCTCTTTGAACTCTTCCTCTTCTTCTCTTCATCTTCTGATTCTGATACTTCTCTGATAAGAAGAGGTCAAAGTCCAAGAAGACTACTTGTAGTCTTAAGAACAGGGCTCTTGACAACACCACCTCTCCTTTGGTTTCAAAAATGACATACTGCGCCCTAGGCCCGTGGCTCAGGATCCACTGGCTGCCCAGTTGCCAAGTGGGACAAAGTCATGGGGCTGCCAGTACTCACCTTCTGTCGACTGGTGTTGGAAGAACTTGGGCATTGATCTTCATCTTTCGTACCTGGATAGTGGATACTGCTCTTTTCTAAGCTCAGTACTGCTATATCCAATGATGAGTAGAGGGCATCAGCTAATGGTTACTTATGCCTCAATTTTTATGTTTGCATAACCTTAGTAGGTAGTTGGAAAACAGGAGAAACGATTCGTTCCCCTTCCAATTCTTCTTCCTTGTTTTCTTCCTGCTCAGATTCTGATTCTGATGCTGCTAAGTAGAAGAATAGGGCTCTTGATAACATTGCCTAGGTACAGTAATAGGTTGGCCAAGGCACCAACTGCCCATTGAAATACTACTCCTAGAAAGTTAATGAGTCCTTTGGCCAGATATTAATACATTGGATTCTTCTTTGGTTACATCTCAATTTTCCTCTGCCTACACATGCACTGAATAGTCTGGCCTATTCTTTACACATTCTCCTCTTTCCCATACACCTGACAACTCTAAGATAACCAAAATATTCTTCTTCACTCAAGGGTTTAACTACTGTACTGTAATTGTTCAGTGGCTGCTTTCCTTTTGGTAAGGGTGGAAGAGACACACTAGCTATAGTGAGCAGCTCTTCTAGGAGACTCAAAAAATCAAACCATTGTTCTCTAGTCTTGAGAAGTGCTATAGCCTCTACCATGGTGTCTCACTGTCTTGGGTTACTGTTTTCTTGCTTGAGGGTATGCTTAGACACACTATTTTATCTATTTCTTTAATTCCTTTCTTCACCGAGTTTTTTTTCCCTGTTGAAGCCCTTAGGCTTATAGCATCCTGATTTTCCAATTAGGGTTGTAGCTTAGCTAGTACTAATGTTCATATCCTTCAGGGATTGGAGGGAGGACATGTGGGTGGTCCCCCTCTTCTGCTGCCATGAGTAGGGGGATACCTGTCATGCCTTTGAGCAATCTGACAGAGCACTGAGCCGAGTCCTTGGTAGTGAGTAATCTTTAAGATGGGTACTTGATACCTTTTCTTTATTACTCCCCCCATGTCACAGTCGTGTAGTGTGCTACCTTTTCTGCATCACTGACCTCCCCTGTTTTGCAGTTCGATAGCTTTCTTGAACAATCCCCAACTTGGTGCTGGTAGTGTATTTTGGCCACCTTCCTTGCTGGGGAAACTTGTTCCACATGAGTATCTCTGCCAGAGATCCCTGCGATGGTATTTGAAGGACCACTGGTCAGCCTTTAGGGATCTTCCAAAATCATTCTGTACCAGTAAGACAGGAGTCATGGTCTGATCTTCCTGGTGGTTAGATGAAGTAAACCTCAACAGAGGAGTCCTACCTAACTCTTCATCTTCGGACCTGCAACTATTTTTTGATGTGTCGAAGGAGCGGTGGATCATGCACCTTTGGCAACCTGGTCACTTGAGGTGTGTGTGGTCAGTAAAAGAACTTTTGCACTTCAACATCCTGGAAATGCAAACAGTGTTTCAAACTGCAAACATTAAAAGAACGTTTGAGGATGCTCTCGGTAGTGTTGTGAAGTGACTAACATCACCATAGTAGCCTACCTCAACAAACAAGGGGACACAGTCTTGCTCCCCCCCCTTTGGGAATGGGTGTACTAGCACCGTAGAACTGTCAGCATGGTACATTGTAGGCAAGAGGAATATACTAACAGAGAGGTTCAGTCAACCAGGGATAGGTTATAAGATTGGATGTCTAGACCCATGGGTAGAGTTCAAGGCGGATGTCTTCCAACGCTCATTGGATCACCGGGACTCCTACCTTTCCTTCATTCAGCCTGTTTTGCTAGATGATCTATCAAGTGTTAATTGCACCACGGTTCACGATAACCCTGGTTGCCTCCAGATATCCCTGTGCTGTGGTAAGAGATGCACTGAACCTTTACTGTAACAGATGGTTGTTGAGTTAGCCATTTTTTCTAAGTTTTATTTCGAAGGCTTCGAATATTATCAAGGATTTCTTATGGGTATCTGTGTTGGTAGCTCCTCATTGGTCGAACAGTCCATAGCATCTACTGCTCCAGCATATGAGACTAAGGTTACACCCCTCTTTGTTCAGCATAGCTGAATCAGAGAGTAGGGTTGGAATATCTTTATTTCCTCATATGACCCAGCACCCTCATGCTTGGATTCTCTTTCTTGCATATATACTGTAGTAGGGAATCTTTAGCTCACTGCATGGCATATTTAATATGCTCTAAGAGGTCTCCCACTCAACAATACCAAATAGTGTTGGAGGCATGGATGGTCTTTCTGAAGGCTAGATCTCTCTGTCAGATAACCCTTGACTTTTTGGCTTCCTTTCTGGTCTACCTATTGAGATAAGATGTTTAACCTGTCAACATCTTATCATATAAATCTGCATTGACAGAAACCCCATAGCATGGTTTCGACGTAGATTTAGACTCAGATATGTTTCATAAGATTGTCCAGTCTTTTGCATTGTAACTACCATCACCAATTCCTCCATTTCATTTAAAGTTATGCCAGAAAGCATATATTGGATGGATGTAGTTTTTGGAGCAAAGCTCGGTGAACTTGCAGCTTTATGGAGAGATCATGAGTTTATCACCATTATTACTGTCTGTCTACTAATTCTGACTACAGGTCTTCTATTTTTGGTCAAAAACGTAAAGCGAGCAAGTCACTTTGAACAGGTTTTATCCGTATTCTAATAAGCTCCCCGTCAAGAAAGCCAATCCTCTCTCCATCTCTAAAACCCATGATATAAAAAAAAAGAACTGCTTTCTCATTTGCACTTTTTGCTAATACTGTATGCAATTTCAGGGCATCCAGGTTTTTACTAGGTGGTCTGGAGATAGGATGCTTATATGACACTACCTGTTGTAAAACATGCGTACAGGCTCTCTGTTCATTTGTGGCACTTACGAGGAGAAATCGGGTAGATCAGGGGCACACCAACCAGGTCCCTCCACAGACTCATATTGACAGGCATCCAGCTCCTTCTCTTGAGATTTTCCCACATGAGATGAGTGTTTGACTTGTTAGTTTTTCATCTTGCCAATACACATAGGATTTGCTGTAGTTGATTGCTGGGTTGTAAAAGACATTCGTCCTTTATGCCACCCAAGTCTACTTGGTTATTGCTTTGCTATTTGACCTTGGAGACCACACAGCATATTAATCCTAATAAAGGAGCTTTGAGAAAAGAAGAATCTATTTTTGGGGATGTGCAGTGAAATTTCCAAAACCTTCTCCCGTTCTATTCTAATGTAGGGAACGGGGACATATGAGTTTCACACTGAGTATGGAAGATTGTGGCTTGGTGCAAGTTAGTTTATAAGTATCGTTTTCTTCAGTACAGTATTAGTATTGATTCTTGGTGATGATTTGTTATCAGTTACTAGATAATTTTCAGCATTAGATGTGCTCTGTTGGGTTCAATAGAGCCCCTATAGGTCTGCCTGACACACACTGAATCCGTGCTTTATTTATTGAAACACTGGTTCTGTATTCTAAGTTATATATCATTTCTTTATCTAGCCTTTATAGAAAGTCCTTGATGACCACACGTCACATCTCCAAAAATAGGTTTTTCTTTTGTCAAAACTCCATTTATAATATTTTCCCTTTATGTATACAGTACTACTATTTTCATATTTAATGCACAGTATATATTTTTTCCATCCATCCATATACCAAGGCACTTCCCCCAATTTTGGGGGGTAGCCAACACCAACAATGAAACAAAACAAAAAGGGGACCTCTACTCTCTATGTTCCTTCAGCCTAATCAGGGACTCAACCGAGTTCAGCTGGTACTGCTAGGGTGCCACAGCCCAACCTCCCACATTTCCACCACAGATGAAGCTTCATAATGCTGACTCCCCTACTGCTGCTACCTCCGCGGTCATCTAAGGCACCGGAGGAAGCAGCAGGGCTTACTGGAACTGCGTCACAATCGCTCGCCATTCATTCCTATTTCTAGCACGCTCTCTTGCCTCTCTCACATCTATCCTCCTATCACCCAGAGCTTTCTTCACACCATCCATCCACCCAAACCTTGGCCTTCCTCTTGTACTTCTCCCATCAACTCTTGCATTCATCACCTTCTTTAGCAGACAACCATTTTCCATTCTCTCAACATGGCCAAACCACCTCAACACATTCATATCCACTCTAGCCGCTAACTCATTTCTTACACCCGTTCTCTACCTCACCACTTCGTTCCTAACCCTATCTACTCGAGATACACCAGCCATACTCCTTAGACACTTCATCTCAAACACATTCAATTTCTGTCTCTCCATCACTTTCATTCCCCACAACTCCGATCCATACATCACAGTTGGTACAATCACTTTCTCATATAGAACTCTCTTTACATTCATGCCCAACCCTCTATTTTTTACTACTCCCTTAATTGCCCCCAACACTTTGCAACCTTCATTCACTCTCTGACGTAAATCTGCTTCCACTCCACCATTTGCTGCAACAATAGACCCCAAGTACTTAAACTGATCCACCTCCTCAAGTAACTCTCCATTCAACATGACATTCAACCTTGCACCACCTTCCCTTCTCGTACATCTCATAACCTTACTCTTACCCACATTAACTCTCAACTTCCTTCTCTCACACACCTTTCCAAATTCTGTCACTAGTCGGTCAAGCTTCTCTTCTGTGTCTGCTACCAGTACAGTATCATCCGCAAACAACAACTGATTTACCTCCCATTCATGGTCATTCTCGCCTACCAGTTTTAATCCTCGCCCAAGCACTCGAGCATTCACCTCTCTCACCACTCCATCAACATACAAGTTAAACAACCACGGCGACATCACACATCCCTGTCTCAACCCCACTCTCACCGGAAACCAATCACTCACTTCATTTCCTATTCTAACACATGCTTTACTACCTTTGTAGAAACTTTTCACTGCTTGCAACAACCTTCCACCAACTCCATATAACCTCATCACATTCCACATTGCTTCCCTATCAACTCTATCATATGCTTTCTCCAGATCCATAAACGCAACATACACCTCCTTACCTTTTGCTAAATATTTCTCGCATATCTGCCTAACTGTAAAAATCTGATTCATACAACCCCTACCTCTTCTAAAACCACCCTGTACTTCCAAGATTGATTCTCTGTTTTATCCTTAATCCTATTAATCAATACTCTACCATACACTTTTCCAACTACACTCAACAAACTAATACCTCTTGAATTACAACACTCATGCACATCTCCCTTACCCTTATATAGTGGTACAATACATGCACAAACCCAATTACTGGTACCATTGACAACACAAAACACATATTAAACAATCTCACCAACCATTCAAGTACAGTCACACCCCCTTCCTTCAACATCTCAGCTTTCACACCATCCATACCAGATGCTTTTCCTACTCTCGTTTCATCTAGTGCTCTCCTCACTTCCTCTATTGTAATCTCTCTCTCATTCTCATCTCCCATCACTGGCACCTCAACACCTGGAACAGCAATTAGATCTGCCTCCCTATTATCCTCAACATTCAGCAAACTTTCAAAATATTCCGCCCACCTTTTCCTTGCCTCCTCTCCTTTTAACAACCTTCCATTTCCATCTTTCACTGTCTCTTCAATTCTTGCACCAGCCTTCCTTACTCTCTTCACTTCTTTCCAAAACTTCGTCTTATTCTCTTCATATGACTGACCCAATCCCTGACCCCACCTCAGGTCAGCTGCCCTCTTTGCCTCACGTACCTTGCGCTTTACTTCCACATTTTTCTCTCTATATTTTTCATACTTCTCTATACTATTACTCTGCAGCCATTCTTCAAAAGCCCTCTTTTTCTCTTCCACTTTTACCTTCACTCCTTCATTCCACCATTCACTGCCCTTCCTCATGCTGCCTCCAACAACCTTCTTGCCACATACATCACTTGCAATCCCAACAAAATTTTCTTTTACTAACTTCCACTCCTCCTCAATTACCAGTTTCTCTTACTCTCACCTCGTCATATGCCATTTTCAACCTTTCCTGATATTTACTTTTTACCCCCGGTTTTATTAGCTCTTCAATCCTCACTACCTCCCTTTTACATCCACCTACTCTATTCCCCCACTCTTTTGCTACAACTAATTTTCCTTCCACCAAAAAATGATCAGACATACCGATAGCCATACCCCTAAACACGTGCACATCTTTCAATCTTCCAAACATTCTTTTAGTTATCAACACATAATCCATTAATATTTTTTGATATTATAAATAGTTTTTCTTACCTTTTTATAGCCAATTTTTATTGTTATTGTGGGACTGGGAGACTGATTTAAAGTTGCTTAATAGGAATTTAATTGTTGTATTAAATATTTAAGCTTGAGCATGCATAAAGTCGGAATAGACATAAGATGAAACAAAATAAATGTGTGTACTGTATGTATAACTGTACTGTATTTTGTCTATTTATTGTTTCATTTTATTTTTCTATATATTTTTTGCATGTAAATGCTATAAACTTCTAATAGCCAGGACTTCTCCATCATGAGGCTCAATACTACACAGTATTCTAGAAGTTTTATTCCAGCTGTTACCAAGTTGTAGAATGTTCTACCTAATCGGGTAATTGTATCAGTAGAACTTCAAAAGTTCAGAGTTGGAGCAAATGTGTTTATATTGACCAGGCTGACATGAGTCTTTTTATAGTTTATATATGATATATCTGTTTTTGATGTTAATATTTTATATATGACATATCTATTGTGACGTTGTTACTGTTTTTAGAATTATTTATTGTTAATATGTTCTCATCGTTTATTTATTTCCTTATTTCCTTTCCTCACTGGGCTATTTTTTCCCTATTGGAGCCCATGGGTTTATAGCATCTTGCTTTTCCAACTAGGGTTGTAGCTTGGCTAGTAATAATAATAATAATAATAAAAAATATTTCAAATTTGTGATTTTTGGGTACTGGAATAGATTAATCCCATTTTCAGCATTAGATGTGCTCTGTTGGGTTCAATAGAGCCTAAACCCTGTAGGTCTGCCTGACACACACTGAATCCGTGCTTTATTTATTGAAACACTGGTACTGTATTCTAAGTTATATATCATTTCTTTATCTAGCCTTTATAGGAAAGTCCTTGATGACCACACGTCACTTCCAAAAATAGGTTTTTCTTTTGTCAAAACTCCATTTATAATATTTTCCCTTTATGTATACAGTACTACTATTTTCATTTTTAATGCACAAATCATCACCAAGAATCAATACTAATACTGTACTGAAGAAAACGATACTTATAAACTAACTTGCACCAAGCCACAATCTTCCATACTCAGAGTGAAACTCATATGTCCCCGTTCCCTACATTAGAATAGAACGGGAGAAGGTTTTGGAAATTTCATTGCACATCCCCAAAAATAGATTCTTCTTTTCTCAAAGCTCCTTTATTAGGATTAATATGCTGTGTGGTCTCCAAGGTCAAATAGCAAAGCAATAACCAAGTAGACTTGGGTGGCATAAAGGACGAATGTCTTTTACAACCCAGCAATCAACTGGAGTGAAGGTAAAAGTGGAAGAGAAAAAGAGGGCTTTTGAAGAATGGCTGCAGAGTAATAGTATAGAGAAGTATGAAAAATATAGAGAGAAAAATGTGGAAGTAAAGCGCAAGGTACGTGAGGCAAAGAGGGCAGCTGACCTGAGGTGGGGTCAGGGATTGGGTCAGTCATATGAAGAGAATAAGAAGAAGTTTTCGAAAGAAGTGAAGAGAGTAAGGAAGGCTGGCGCAAGAATTGAAGAGACAGTGAAAGATGGAAATGGAAGGTTGTTAAAAGGAGAGGAGGCAAGGAAAAGGTGGGCGGAATATTTTGAAAGTTTGCTGAATGTTGAGGATAATAGGGAGGCAGATATAATTGCTGTTCCAGGTGTTGAGGTGCCAGTGATGGGAGATGAGAATGAGAGAGAGATTACAATAGAGGAAGTGAGGAGAGCACTAGATGAAACGAGAGTAGGAAAAGCATCTGGTATGGATGGTGTGAAAGCTGAGATGTTGAGGGAAGGGGGTGTGACTGTACTTGAATGGTTGGTGAGATTGTTTAATATGTGTTTTGTGTTGTCAATGGTACCAGTAGATTGGGTTTGTGCATGTATTGTACCACTATATAAGGGTAAGGGAGATGTGCATGAGTGTTGTAATTCAAGAGGTATTAGTTTGTTGAGTGTAGTTGGAAAAGTGTATGGTAGAGTAATGATTAATAGGATTAAGGATAAAACAGAGAATGCAATCTTGGAAGTACAGAGTGGTTTTAGAAGAGGTAGGGGTTGTATGAATCAGATTTTTACAGTTAGGCAGATATGCGAGAAATATTTAGCAAAAGGTAAGGAGGTGTATGTTGCGTTTATGGATCTGGAGAAAGCATATGATAGAGTTGATAGGGAAGCAATGTGGAATGTGATGAGGTTATATGGAGTTGGTGGAAGGTTGTTGCAAGCAGTGAAAAGTTTCTACAAAGGTAGTAAAGCATGTGTTAGAATAGGAAATGAAGTGAGTGATTGGTTTCTGGTGAGAGTGGGGCTGAGACAGGGATGTTTGATGTCGCCGTGGTTGTTTAACTTGTATGTTGATGGAGTGGTGAGAGAGGTGAATGCTCGAGTGCTTGGACGAGGATTAAAACTGGTAGGCGAGAATGACCATGAATGGGAGGTAAATCAGTTGTTGTTTGTGGATGATACTGTACTGGTAGCAGACACAGAAGAGAAGCTTGACCGACTAGTGACAGAATTTGGAAAGGTGTGTGAGAGAAGGAAGTTGAGAGTTAATGTGGGTAAGAGTAAGGTTATGAGATGTACGAGAACGGAAGGTGGTGCAAGGTTGAATGTCATGTTGAATGGAGAGTTACTTGAGGAGGTGGATCAGTTTAAGTACTTGGGGTCTGTTGTTGCAGAAAATGGTGGAGTGGAAGCAGATGTACGTCAGAGAGTGAATGAAGGTTGCAAAGTGTTGGGGGCAGTTAAGGGAGTAGTAAAAAATAGAGGGTTGGGCATGAATGTAAAGAGAGTTCTATATGAGAAAGTGATTGTACCAACTGTGATGTATGGATCGGAGTTGTGGGGAATGAAAGTGATGGAGAGACAGAAATTGAATGTGTTTGAGATGAAGTGTCTAAGTAGTATGGCTGGTGTATCTCGAGTAGATAGGGTTAGGAACGAAGTGGTGAGGGAGAGAACGGGTGTAAGAAATGAGTTAGCGGCTAGAGTGGATATGAATGTGTTGAGGTGGTTTGGCCATGTTGAGAGAATGGAAAATGGTTGTCTGCTAAAGAAGGGGATGAATGCAAGAGTTGATGGGAGAAGTACAAGAGGAAGGCCAAGGTTTGGGTGGATGGATGGTGTGAAGAAAGCTCTGGGTGATAGGAGGATAGATGTGAGAGAGGCAAGAGAGCGTGCTAGAAATAGGAATGAATGGCGAGCGATTGTGACACAGTTCCAGTAAGCCCTGCTGCTTCCTCCGGTGCCTTAGATGACCGCGGAGGTAGCAGCAGGAGGGGATTCAGCATTATGAAGCTTCATCTGTGGTGGATAATGTGGGAGGTTGGGCTGTGGCACCCTAGCAGTACCAGCCGAACTCGGTTGAGTCCCTGGTTAGGCTGAAGGAACGTAGAGAGTAGAGGTCCCCTTTTTGTATTGTTTCTTTGTTGATGTCGGCTACCCCCCAAAATTGGGGGAGGTGCCTTTGGTATATGTATGTATGTACATTATTTATTATTAGGAAAATTAAGTTCAAGTTTGAAAAAATCCGTGTTCGATTGTTGTTAGACATCTCAACATTTGATTTGGGCTCAGTGTGATTATTGCTTTGGCTTACTTAATGATACAACCTCATGAGACCAGAAACTAGTTAATTGCTCTAAATAAAACCTCATTTCTTAATTGTTAAGATAAAGTATACCTGGTCTCATATTGGTTTGCTTGTGGTTTTTCTAGTGAGTGCATTGCTGTATACATTAGTATTGTGTCTTGAACCGTTTTTTAACCCTTTTACCCCCAGGACCTTTGGAAATTTCCAACCCTTAACCCCCAGGGTGTTATTTTTTCCCCAGCACATTTTGCAGTATATTTTTTTTTAAATTGCTCTAACAGTCTTAATTTCTCTCATAGAGAGGTCAGGTTGGTCTCATTCTCTTGGAAAATGCCTGAATTTTCTTAAAGAATTATCAAAAATATGAAAAAAAAAAATTTGAATAGCATTTTTTTGCAAGGACGTACGGGTACGTCCATGGGGGTAAAGGGATGAATTTTGTGAAACGTACCAGTACGTCCTTTGGGGGTAAAAGGGTTAAGAAATTTTTTTGTTCATGCTTGCATGGATGTCAGTAATTATGTTATTTATGAAAGTTATGTTTATGTCGTACTGCATATTGATTGGTTTTGCATTTTCGTATTTTATGACTTTGGTCGTCTTTGAACGTGAAGTAGGCATCTTAGCATATCTCGGTAGATTTAGCAGCTTGCTTATTTGGAGTAACATTTTTTATTCAATTGTTTGTTGCATAGATTTTTATTGCTAGTGCATCGATTGCTTTATTGTGATATACAGTATTTTATTCGCCTTATAAATTGTAAGAATTAGAATTGTGTATGCCTAATGATGCCATACCTCTTGCTTCAACTTAGTTTCAAACCAGTACCATATTGTTTAACAACTTCCAAAATTCATGGGAAATATAGTTATGCAGTAGTTTTAAAAGTATGACAGGTTAACCCCTTAATGGATTATCCCTATTATTTTTTCTATCGTCATGACTAGTTCAGTTGTAACAAGCTAGCCTTCAGTAGAACTTCAAAAGTTCAAAGTTGGAGCAAATGCTTTTTTGTTGACCAGGCGGACATAGTCTTTTTATAGTTTATTTATGACATATTTGTTTTTGATGTTGTTGATAGTTTATTATATGACGTGTGTTTTGACGTTGTTTCTTATTTTAGAATGATTTATTGTTAATTTGTTCTCTGCATTTATTTATTTCCTTATTTCCTTTCCTCACTGGGCTATTTTTCCCTGTTGGAGCCCCTGGGCTTATAGCATCTTGCTTTTCCAACTAGGGTTGTAGCTTGGATAGTAATGATAATGATGATAATGATAATGGATATGTAAGAAAGTATGTTTCGTGTTATAGGAATTTAATAATTTTTCTTTTTTAATATTTAAATCTTTTCAAAATTTTCAGGCATCAATTGAATACCGTTTGAAGATTCTGTGATCAAGAAGGTCCCAAAATGTTGGTGCTCTAAATGATTGCTGGATATGGGCAATATTTTAAGCTTCTTGACTAATTTTTAAGGTAGGACTGAGTATACTGTATAATAAATTTAGTTTCTGTGTAAGAAAATCTTTATGGTACTGTACATGGTAACTAGTAATGTAGTAGCATTTTCCTTATATAGAGTAGATTACTGTACTGCATTGCATGGTGTGCATGTGTGGTACACAAATTGAGGAATTAATCACATACATAACCATGTTAGAGAAGATTGTAGAGAAGAGTTTGGAATGTATCACGAACTGATAAGCAAACTGAGGAAATTGAAACCTTTGTTACTTAGAATGTTTTTTTTTTTCATTGAAAACGGTTTACCTAGTGATATTGAATTCTTATCTAGATTAAACATAATTAGAATATTTTATTTAAAAAGCTAATTACTTGTATGAAATCTATCAAATAGTCAACCAAAGTAAACATGTTTTTTATTCTATATGTATTACAGTACAGTAATACCTTGAGATACGAGTGTCCCAACATCCGAGAAAATTGAGATACGAGGAGAGTTCTGAGCAAATTTTTGTCCTGAGATATAAGGAAAAATTTGAGATACGAGGTAGTTCCCTATGCGGCCGCCAGGTGGCCGCATGTGCGAGAGGCTGCTCACGAGGACAGCATCGCTCAGTCTTTCCCGTCGGATCTCCGACACGTAAAGTTATCTCCGAGCATCGGCCGTATCGTTTTGTTTTATTACGTGTTTTTTGCGTGAATCAGTGCATAACTAAATAAATAAACAATGGGTCCAAAGCAAGGGAGTACAAACAAAGGTAGTGAAAAGAAAAAGCGTATGATGACAATGGAGATGAAGCATGAAATAATCGCAAAACATGAGAATGACGTAAGAGTGGCTGAGCTGGCGTGCCAATATGAGAGGAGTACATCGACTATATGTACCATCCTCAAGCAGAAGGATGCTTTAAAGAGCACCAAGCCTTCCAAAGGAGTAACCATCCTTTCCAAGCTGCCTAGTGATATTCACGACAAGATGGAGAGGCTTCTTTTAATCTGGATAAAGGAGAAACAGTTGGCAGTAGATAGCGTGACCGAGACAATCATGGGAGAAGGCCAGCAGAATCTGTGATGACTTGAAAGGGAAGCAAGCAGCCGAGAAAGGGGAGACTTCGATGTCAGCGGAAACCTTCAAAGCCAGTCGTGGCTGGCTGGATGATTTAAAAAAACAGACTGGGATACACTCGGTTGTGAGGCATGGGGAAGCAGCAAGTACCGACTCAAAAGCCGCGGCGGACTTCGTCACAACCTTTGCCTCGGTTATCGCCCGACATGGCTTCATCCCCCAACAAGTCTTCAACTGCGATGAAACTGGCCTTTTTTGGAAGAAGATGCCCCGGAGGACTTTCATCATGGCAGAGGAGAAGATACTACCGGGCCGTAAACCAATGAAGGACTGGTTAACTCTAGCCGTGTGTGCCAATGCTAGCGGTGACTGTAAGGTCAAGCCACTGCTGGTGTACCACTCGGAAAACCCACGTGCTTTCAAGAGCCAAAGGACTTGAAAGAAAACCTGCAAGTGATGTGGCGCACTAATGCTAAGGCTTGGGTTACCTGGCATTTCTTCACAGAATGGGTTAATCTGTGCTTTGGTTTGTCAGTCAAAAAATATTTGGCAGAGAAAAACCTGCCATTGAAATGTCTCCTGGTTCTCGACAATGCCCCTGGTCACCCTCCTGGTCTCGAAGAGGACCTTCTTGATGAATTCAGGTTCATCAAGGTCCTTTATCTCCTGCCCAACACCACGCCACTCCCCCAGCCCATGGACCAACAAATTATTGCTAACTTTAAGAAACTGTACACGAAGCATTTATTCAAAAAAAGCTTCGATGTCACAGACAACACCAATCTCACCCTTTGGGAATTTTGGAAGGAACATTTCAATATCGTACATTGCTTGAAAATTATTGACGATGCATGGCAGGGTGTCACAAGACGAGCTCTTAATTCAGCGTGGAAGAAATTGTGGCCAACTTCCGTCGCTGAGAGGGACTTTGAAGGGTTCGATACAACAGACCCTGGTGACCCCAAACCTGTTGTGATGGATGAAATCGGGACTCTTGGAAAGTCCGTGGGCTGGAGGTAGATGAGGCAGACGTGAACGACCTTGTCGAGGAGCATCAGGAAGAGCTCACGACACAGGAATTGATAGAGCTCCAGGAGATGCAACATTCGGAGATGTTGCAGGAGCTCAGTAGCAAGGTGGAGGTGGAAGACGAGGGCCGCCTTTCCATAGCAGAAATCAAAGACATGATAGTGAAGTGGCAGCAGTTTTCTAATTTTATGGAAAAGAGGCACCCGGACAAGTTGGCGAGTGGTCATGCGTTAGCCTATTGTGACGATACTTGCGTGCGTCATTTTCACAACATTTTGAAGGGGAGACAAAAGCAAACATCCCTAGATAGGTTGCTTTTAAAAAGGCCGTTAAAAAGTGCAGGTGAAAGCGAGGCAAAAAGAGCCAAGCCGGAAGAAGAAGAAAAGTAAAAAAATGAAAATGAAGGCAAAATGTAGAATTAAGTTTAGTGTAACGTAAAATAAACATTTTATTTTTAAGTCTGAGTACAGTAAGCTAATTCCCTTTAAGTTAAATTTAAAGTTGAATTTCATTTAAGGTGAATTTAAAGTTAAGGTTATGTTACGTAGTGTTACAAAAGTGTTGCGTACCGAATGTGTTGCCGTCAAGTCTCTCTCCTCCCCGTCCTCTCTCCCTCCTCCTCCTCCGCACACACCGCCGTTAGCCACTATCATCTGTCTCAAAGGTAAGAACTCCATGATAATGTTACATTTCATTGAGCATTTTAACCAGTTCATAGGTATTTGTTATTTTGTTAGCGTAGGATGTTGATTACAACAATTAGAAACATGTTTTTCCAGTGTAATATATTGTTTTTAGGGTTTTTTCAGAGGGTGGGAACAGATTGATTTTTTTTAGTCATTTTATATGGGAAAAGTTCATCTGAGATATGAGCAAATTGATATACGAGCTCGGTCCCGGAACGGATTAAACTCGTATCTCAAGGTATTACTGTACTCAATTTACAAATTATTCAAGTTGTATGGTATTAACATTAAATATACAGTATACTGTAATTGATGTAGAATAACATAAATGCTAGTCACAGATTAGGGTTTGAGAGTGTTGTATATGTAGATAGATGTTTTGAATGTAATAGTAGATAGATTAGTGGAGAAATAGTAGACGGATTTGTTCAGAGAATTATTATACAGTAATATCCTTTTTCATGGAATTGTGATTATTGATGTCTTCCATTTTCAGGGTAACATACTTTGATTATACGTACATTTAAAACAATACGTAATATTTTATTGACATTAAAAACTAGTTACAGCATAAGTTAAGGGTTAATAAGTCCCAAGCAGAATACTGTATACAATACAGTACTGTAATTAACTACTGGAGCAATACATGTATTTTATAAATAAAAGTGGCAAGTTAGATCAAATTCTAAGCCGTTTTAGTGCCTGTTCATCAGTGCCCTGCTATATGAATGAGTTCCATTCCTGAAGAAACATTTGTTAATTAGAAATTCGTTCATCAAAGTACATTTTCCAATTTATTTCCATTATAAACATTGAGATACATTCCTACAAGCTCTTAAAAGTTCACCTATTTCCCTATCCAATGTTCATTATACAGTAGTGAAATAGAATACCTGAACAACGTTGTTTTACTAACATTAAGTAAGGTAATAATAACCAGTTTACTTATGTTTAGAATGTGTATTTTGTTCCTGTGAGTAGTAAAAAGGAAAAATTAAAATGCTATAGTAATATTGTCAACACAGTAGTGTCCCCTTAAAAATAAAAGAAAACAATACTTACGTATTTTAAAAAATGAGGTTAGTTGCAGTGTGAAATGTACTAGCAATGCAAATACAGTATAAACTATACTTGTAATTGACAAAATTTTATTCTAAAATTGATAACATAATCTTACAGTTATAAAGTACCAATCAAAATGACTTATAATTTCACAAAATGAATTGATTATTCGAAACCCAAGCACAGTGAAGGAATGTAAAATGAATGATGAAAAGCATGAGCAGTTAGATTGGGGTGTGAAACATATTAGGAAGGCAAATGTAAGTAAGTACTTATAATTACCAAAATAAAAACGTACTATTTGCCTCAATAATAATTCTAAAGTTAATAAGATAATTTTCAAAACCTATATCAATAATAATTCTAACGTTAATAACATAATTTTTCCAATCTTTAACCATTTCTTGGGTCAAAACTACAGCTGTATTTAATATAAACCGGATTTTGATGAAATAAGTTTCACTTAACTGTATAAGATAATAATGCATGTAATATTCACATAGTACTGTATCATATTGAAAAATAAAAAGAGTGAATATTAATGTTTTCTATTGCTTTCTTTTATAAGTTGATCGACGCTACTGTCTATGCTTTCCAGAACAGCCGATTAAGGCAAACTACCGAAGAATCTCTTTTATTTCCTAAAAAACAGTTAATGCTTAAACTGTCATAACAATTAATGCTTGTACTGTTATATTCATTTTAGCATACAATGGTAAATAGTTTTATTCTGAATACATTTCTCTCATTTTATTTACTATTGAGTTTAATGGCATATCAAAGTTATCAGAGTTTCATCCATGTTGCTGATGCACGGCAGATTATAGTTTTTAGGTTTGCAGTGCTTGATTATACAGCTTAGGAAATTATTAATTTTTCTTCCAATTATTTAGTTAGTTTTATGCAGTTTGGTTTACCTTTTCATAAACCAAATAAACCATCCTGCACTTGCTATAAACTCAGGAATTGCCATTTTTCTCACTTCTCAAATATCATTAAGTCTTAAATTAGATCATGGTTTAACATACAGTAATTATTTTCTTGGTTTTTAGATACTTTCCCACATTATCTAATAAATTGGGCTATTCACATTTCATTCTGCGAATTGCACATTAATAAAGAGTTCACATAATTTTTTTTCTCAAGTTTTGAACACTGCTCTCCCTGATTCCAAACAGCTTAGCAGCTATGAACATTGTTTTTATCTCACCTTCAGCTACAGGAAGCAGACGTACGTCAGAGAGTGAATGAAGGATGCAAAGTGTTGGGGGCAGTTAAGGGAGTAGTAAACACTAGAGGGTTAGGCATGAATTTTAAGAGAGTTCTGTATGAGAAAGTGATTGTACCAACTGTGATGTATGGATCGGAGTTGTGGGGAATGAAAGTGACGGAGAGACAGAAATTGAATGTATTTGAGATGAAGTGTCTAAGGAGTATGGCTGGTGTATCTCGAGTAGATAGGGTTAGGAACGAAGTAGTAAGGGTGAGAACGGGTGTAAGAAATGAATTAGCAGCTAGAGTGGATATGAATGTGTTGAGGTGGTTTGGCTATGTTGAGAGAATGGAAAATGGTTGTCTGCTAAAGAAGGTGATGAATGCAAGAGTTGATGGGAGAAGTACAAGAGGAAAGCCAAGGTTTGGGTGGATGTATGGAGTGAAGGAAGCTCTGGGTGATAGGAGGATAGTTGTGAGAGAGGCAAGAGAGCGTGCTATAAATAGGAATGAATGGCGAGCGATTGTGACGCAGTTCCGGTAGGCCTTGCTGCTTCCGGTGCCTTGGTTAACCGCGGAGGTAGCAGCAGTAGGGGATTTAGCATTATGAAGCTTCATCTGTGGTGGATAACGGGGGAGGGTGGGCTGTGGCACCCTAGCAGTAGCAGCCGAACTCGGTTGAGTCCCTTGTCAGGCTGGGAGAAATGTAGAGAGGAGAGGTCCCCTTTTTTGTTTCATTTTTTTTAATGTCGGCTAACCCCCAAAATTGGGGGAAATGCCTTGGTATATGTATGTATGTATTTTCAGCTACAGCTTGTTTATATTTAGCAGTACATATCTTTGAGGATCTTTTCTCCATAACAAATAAGGGTATACTCTAAATTATGGCAGTTTTATTTTACTCAACTTTTTAACATTACTGCAGCAATTATTACAATAGTTAAAATACAAGGAAAACAGCTGTTGTCTGATTTGATTGTTCATAACAAAACAGCTGTTTTTAGCTCGGTTCTAATGTAGCTGCATGCGTTTATACAATGATTATAATGTTTCTAATGGTACTCTTATAATTTTCTTTTACTTTTATACATTTGATAACAATTTTAAAGTTATAAATTACTGCTAAAAATACTTGTAACTAAATTTTTGGTGTGCAAATAGAATAATGGACTAAATTATTTTATTTGCATCTTTGAATAATCGTTCATGGAATCTTTGCATACTGGATCAATGGTGTATATCCATTTTCGTAGTACTGTATCTATTAGCAATATTTTCCTTTTTAAACACAAGACTTACCCGGTAGTTAAATGTATAGCTTACGTCCCCGACGTCAACGGCAGAAAATTCGAAACTCGCGCCAACCGCCAGTTGGATAGCCAGGTGTACCACCCCTGCACCCTAGCGAGGTACCTGGGAACCATTCCAGTGACCCTCATATATTCCCTGCCGTCGCTAGCGGCGACACGTGAATTCTACTCCGTCATTACTGATCGTTTTTTTGGTGAAGTACAAATCTTTGGTTATTGACTTCCGCTTGTTTTTTATCTCTCTTTGGATATTTCTTGATTTTGTTTGGATTGGATGATTTTTGACCTTTGCTTGTCTGAATTCTCTTAAATTTTCAAAATGGCCACCCCCCCCTATAACTTTTAGGTTATGTGTGACTAGTGGGTGTAAGACCCATATGGCTAAAGCCTCTCTTGACCCCTATTCTCTCTGTGTTGCATGTAGAGGTAAAGAGTGTGATTTAGGTGATAGCTGTGACGAATGTGTTTTGCTGTCGGAGCATGAATGGGTTGAGTTTGATAGATACAGACGTAAACTCAAAAGGGATAGATTGAGGCGTAGTTCTTCTCGCTCATCTAGAGATATTTCCTCTTCCCATGTCATTAATCCTATTCCTTCACCTGTAGTGGTTGATCCCGATCCCACTATTGCTATTGCTAATGAACCTTCACTAAAAGATATGTTAGTGGCGATTCAAGCTCTCGGCGCTAAAGTTGAATCTTTGGCTGCGGACAGGACACAGTTGATGTCCGATGTGCGACTATTAAAAGGTGAAGGTGCAAGTGCAAGTGCAGTGAAGTTAAGTGCAGTGGAGGGTGCGCCTGCTCGTGTCTGTCGTCCTCCTAATCCTAGACCTCTTCCAAGCTCCCCAACCCCTGGGAGAAGGAATGTCGAAAGGCGAAAGGAGACGTACTTGTGGGCGCCTCCCAGGACGTTCGCCCTCACCATTGGATAGGTGAGGTTAAGTGTTTTTCGTCGTCTTCGGATGACCCCTTGCTTAAAAGAGGCTGGAAGCTCGCTTCCAGATCTCTTAAGAGGTCCTATGATAAGGCCTATCGACATCCTGCTAGTTCAAAACCTGGATGTAGTCACTGGGATAATCCAGAGCCTCTTGAAAGTCCCCCGATCAAAAGTCCTTTTAGAACGCTGGACGTTTCCAAGGATCCTTCTGTGCACTCAGGACCAGGCTTTACCTCATTCCAAGCTCCATAGCAGCCCTCAGACTGGTTTTCGCCTTGTAGGCACTCTGTTCCGTTTAGCGATGAGGAGAACGTTGTGATTTCATCACCGATTTCACAACGTTCGGATCCTAACTTTGTTATTCTTCAAGACATGCAAAGCAGGCTCTCGTCCTTTATGCAATTATACCAGCGTAGCGACAAATCTCATATCAGTGGTCGTGATCGAAGCAGCGAGCCAGGACGCGTTTCCGAACGCCCTCGTAATCGGGGATCTAAGCTTCCTGCTAGCCGCTACGAACGGCCTTTAGGAAGTGATCGTGATCGTTCTCCTAAGTCCACAGTCCACAGTTCTTTTATTGAACACGAACGAGACAGTGTGCCCGTGCGTTCTTCTAAGAAAGACGTCGGATGTCCTGTTAAACAGGTTATTGAACGTCCTTGCAAACGGGTTACCAAACGTCCTGTTGTACAGGCTTATGTTCGTACTTTGGATAAGTCTTTCGAACGTCCTTCGATTCAGGATCCTGGACTTCCTTCTGCTCAGGCTGCCGATCCTACTTCGGAACAGGCTACCGAACGTCCTTACAAGCAGGCTGCCATACGTCCTATCATTCAGGAAGTTTCTCTCTCCGCCAATTATTTTAGTGAGCGTCCTTCAGATCGTGTTTCTGGGAGGATTACAGTTGAACGAGTCGCTGAACAACAAGCGGTTCGTAGTATCGAACGCTTGTCAGCAGTTGACGGCAAGCGTGTTTCTGAATATGATCCTGAACGTCCTATCCCTTGTCATATTTCGGATGTTAGTTTGGATTACGATGAGGAGGCTCATTCTTTTCAAGACATCGATACGGTTCATGTACAGGATCTTCTCATCTCCGATCGAGCTGATCGCGAGCGTTCGGATGAGCCGCACGCGACTCTGCCGCCTGTTACTATTCGCAATGAGCCTATTTCTATTGCGGTTGGCACTCAGGATTTTTCTGAAATTGAAACCGCTCTTATCCCTACTGCTCCCGAAGGAATGTTGCAAGAGAAGGAAGTAGAAGGCCAGCTTTCTCCTGTGGAGTTTGATGACGTTTCAGAGGACGAGGACTCTGTTTCTTTCCGTCATTCTGCCGATCTTAAAAAACTAATTAAAGTTTTTACGGAAGAGTTTTCAGACTTTTTTGTGCCTATAGCTCCGCGCTCGCCTCCGTCTGAGTTTACTCTCGGGAAAGCCTCTAAGAAAGTCCGCTTTACTAAGATGGTACTGTCGGGTTCGTCCAAGAGAGCTCTCAAATTATTGGGTGACTGGTTACGGTCTAAGAAGGCCTTAGGAAAGACGTCTTTTTCCTTTCCTCCAGCTAGACTGGCTTCGAGGTCGAGCATCTGGTACGAGACAGGAGAAGTTCTCGGCTTGGGGATTCCTGCCTCTGCCCAGGGAGATTTCTCAAGCCTAAGCCTCGTAGACGCTCTTCGTCGGTCGGCCATGAGAAAGACCAAGATTTTTTGGTCTACTGTACTTCAGAGATGGACCATCTTCTCAAGGGAATTTTTCGAGCCTTTGAAGTTTTTAACTTTTTAGACTGGACACTTGGGGCTTTGGGTAAAAAAGTTGAGACTTTTAAAGAGGGGGATACCTCTGCCCTGGTCCATTTGATGTCGTGCATGGACAAAGCCTTGAGGGATGGCTCTAACGAACTTGCAGCTCTTTTTTCCGTAGGCATCCTTAAGAAAAGAGATCAACTTTGCTCTTTTCTTTTGCCGGGGGTGACTCCCTTCCAGAAGTCCGAACTTTTATTTGCGCCTCTTTCCCCATTGCTGTTCCCACAAGAACTTATCAGGGAGATTTCTGCAGCTTTAGCTCAGAAGGCTACTCAGGATCTTGTCTCCAAGACTGCTAGAAAGGCTCTTCCTCCTCCTTTTACCAGCCGCAAGCCTAAGGAAGATACTTTTGCCAAGTTTTCCCAGCCCTTTCGAGGGAGATCTTCCACCAGGGGTAGTTCCAGACCTGATGCTAGAAGGAGTAAGAGAAGAGGTTTCAGAGCAGGGCGAAGCAGAGTCTGACTGCTTTCGCCTTCAGGCAGTAGGTGCCAGACTACTCAAATTCTGGCAAGCGTGGGAGAAGAGAGGAGCAGACCAATGGTCTATTCAGATCTTGAAGGAGGGTTACAAGATCCCCTTTCTAGGGAGCCCTTCCCTGGTCTTAGTTCCTGTGGATCTCTCTCCCAGATACAGAGAGGAGGCAAAGAGACAAGCTCTTTTGAACCAAGTGTCTCTTATGTTAGAAAAGGGGGCCATAGAGAAGGTTCAGGATATTCGTTCACCGGGTTTCTACAACCGCCTACTCCTGGTACCCAAGAACTCGGGGGGATGGCGTCCAGTTCTGGACGTGAGTGCGCTGAACAAGTTCATCAAAACGAAGTTCACCATGGAAACTTCGAAGTCAGTTCTAGCAGCAGTAAGGAGGGACGACTGGATGGTCTCATTAGACCTTCAGGACGCCTACTTCCACATCCCCATCCATCCGAGCTTCAGACCCTACCTAAGGTTCGTTTTCATGGGAGATGTCTTCCAATTCAGAGCCCTATGCTTCGACCTTTGCACAGCACCTCAGATCTTTGCGAAGCTCATGCTGAATGTAGCAAAGATCCTACATTCAAGGGGCATAAGAGCCTCCCTGTATCTCGACGACTGGCTTCTCAGAGCGCACTCTTACGATCACTGCCTGAAGGATCTTCAGACAACCTTGGACCTTGCGAAAGAACTGGGTCTCCTTGTAAACAAGGAAAAGTCTCTCTTGGTTCCATCTCAAGAGATTTTATATTTGGGGATGACGATACGGATTCAGATTTTTCGGGCTTTTCCGTCTCCCTTAAGGATAGAACAAGCCAAGTTGAAACTAAGATCGTTTCAAAGCAAGAAAGTTTGTTCAGCAAGGAAATGGATGAGTCTGATAAGAACCCTCCCCTCCTTGGAACAATTCGTCCCACTGGGAAGACTGAATCTTCGTCCTCTCCAGTTCCATCTCAACAGCCATTGGGACAGGGAGAGGGACTTAGAAACGATGTCCATTCCTATCACGAACCCCATCAAAGACTGCCTTCGGTGGTGGGAAGAACCAGACAAGTTCCAGGAAGGTCTCGACTTGTCAATAAAGAGCCCAGACCTTTTGTTATGCTCCGATGCCTCGGACACAGGATGGGGAGCAACCCTAAACAAGTTAGAAGTCTCGGGTCTATGGTCAAAGCCCCAAAAATCCTTGCATATCAACCACAAGGAGTTGTTGGCAGTTCTTTTAGCCCTCAAAAGTTTCGAGGAATTAGTCTCCAACAAAGTAGTTCAGGTCAATGCGGACAACACGACAGCATTGGCATACATCTCAAAGCAAGGGGGAACACACTCGATATCTCTGTACGAGACGTCAAAGAATATCCTGGTGTGGGCAAGAGAGAGGAACGTTATACTTCTGACGAGATTCATTCAAGGGGAGAAAAACGTAATGGCAGACAGTCTCAGCAGACGGAATCAGATCCTTCCAACAGAGTGGACCCTCAACCTTCATGTGTGCAAGAGCCTGTGGCGTCTTTGGGGTCGCCCTTGCATAGACCTTTTCGCAACCTCGAAGACGAAGAGATTAGAGGCGTATTGCTCCCCTGTTCCGGATCCAGAAGCAGTCCACATAGACGCTTTTCTGTTGGACTGGTCCAATCTAGATCTCTACGCCTTCCCACATTACAAGATCCTGTACAAAGTAGTACAGAAATTTGAGACATCCAAAGGAACCAGGATGACCCTAGTGCCTCCCTATTGGCCGTCAAGAGAATGGTTCACAAAGGTACTGGAATGGGTGATAGACACCCCAAGAATTCTTCCTCTAAGAGTAGATCTACTCAGACAACCCCACTTGGAAAGATTGCATCAAAATCTCCACGCTCTTCAGCTGACTGCCTTCAGACTATCGAAAGACTCGCTAGATCTAGAGGCTTTTCGAAGGCGGCAGCTCAAGCTATTGCAAGAGCAAGAAGGACTTCAACCATCAACGTCTATCAATCTAAGTGGCAGGTTTTCAGTGAGTGGTGTAGAATCAACTCTCTTTCCTCATCCAGTACCTCTGTAGCTCAAATTGCGGATTTCCTGCTATATCTTCAAAGGAAGTGCAATTTCTCCTCCTCTACTATTAAAGGCTATAGGAGTATGCTAGCTACTGTGTTTAGGCATAGAAACCTTGACCTTTCTGGCAATAAGGATCTGCAAGAGCTTCTCAAGTCTTTCGAGACTTCAAAACGACGGAACCAAGATTCTCCAGCCTGGAATCTGGATATTGTTTTGAAGTATCTCATGAGCGACAGGTTTGAGCCGCTGGGTTCAACTTCCTTGAAAGACCTCACTATGAAGACTTTATTTTTGGTCAGTCTTGCGACAGCCAAAAGAGTGAGTGAGATTCATGCGTTTAGCGAAAACGTTGGATTTTGTAATGGTAAAGCTGTCTGTTCCTTACAATTAGGCTTTCTTGCCAAAAACGAACACCCTTCTCAGCCTTGGCCCAAAGCATTCGAGATTCCAAATCTTATGGATCTGGTTGGAGATGAGGTAGAAAGAGTCTTATGCCCAGTTAGAGCTCTGAGATGCTATTTGGAGAGAACTAAAGACTTACGAGGTAAGTCTGAATCTGTGTGGTGTTCAGTCAAAAAGCCCTCTTTACAGATGTCTAAATATGCCTTGTCATATTTTGTCAGGCTTTTGATTAAGGAAGCTCATATTCATTGTAATGAATCAGACCTTGGACTTTTAAAGGTCAAGTCTCATGAAGTCAGAGCAGTGGCAACGTCGGCAGCATTCAGGCAGAACAGATCTCTACAAAGCATAATGGACACGACCATCTGGAGGAGCAAATCCGTGTTCGCGTCATATTATTTGAAAGGTGTTTAGACTTGTTATGAGGACTGTTACACTCTGGGTCCATTAGTAGCAGCGAGTGCAATAGTGGATGAAGGATCCACCACTATGTTCCCATAATCCCAATAACCTTTTCTTCTCTTGGTACTTTTAATTGTTTTTATGGTTGTTTGTGGAGATTGTGTCAGTCTTCCACAATCATTGATTTTGTTAGGTGGTCATGTTTGTTCCTTGAGAGCACCCGGAACTGGTTATTGGAGGAGGTTCTGTCATGATGAGGATTTGACACCGGTTTGACAGTCCCTTTGAGATCTTCAGCCCCCTGGGAGGATCGCTGGATCTCATAAGGCTAGCAGACATAATGAGGCAGAGTATCATTGAAGTCAGCTTCCTTATCAGGTACGAACCCTTAAGTTTTGTTTTAATTAACTCTTAAGTAGAATTCCAGATATGCTAGCTGTCTCTAACCCTCCACCAAAGGTGTTAATCAGCTATATATATAACTACCGGGTAAGTCTTGTTTTTAAAAATGATATTTTAATTAATAAAATAAATTTTTTAACATACTTACCCAGTAGTTATATATGATTTTAGTCCCACCCTCCTCCGCTCCAAGAGACTAGAGGCATGGAATATATGAGGGTCACTGGAATGGTTCCCAGGTACCTCGCTAGGGTGCAGGGGTGGTACACCTGGCTATCCAACTGGCGGTTGGCGCGAGTTTCGAATTTTCTGCCGTTGACGTCGGGGACGTAAGCTATATATGTAACTACCGGGTAAGTATGTTCAAAATTTATTTTATTAATGAAAATATCATTTTCATACTGTGATGAAGGAACTTTTATTTTTATTTTACAAAGCAGTAGAAAAACTGTTGATGTTGGGATTTATTGATATTTTTATTAGAAGACAGATATTTATCATGTGATAGGGATTTCATAAATCATAGGTTGATTCAGCTTATTTGCAAATCCAGAGTTTCTTAAGAGATACGAATGTAATCCCCGAGTCTTATAGGAGATACAAATTAATCTGTAAATGTATGGCTCTGAGATTACGTGAATTTATTTTGGTGAGAGGATAGGTTTCATTGGTAATTTTGTTTTATGAACCAATTATCTGATTACATTTAGATTGTTGTTTGAAAGATATTGTTTACTATTTGGTAAATCCTGATAATATTTGATGAACTCCAATGCATTTATGCAGGCTTGCTTTGGTCTATTGGTCTTTTTTTCATGTTTCAACTTTTTATTCGTTTTGCAGTCATTAAACTTCTAGGTTATGGTATTTTGAATTTCATATTTAGCTTTTTTAATAAAATGCTATGAATTTTAGCTGAGAGGTTATGGCAGTCCAGTAAAACAATATAAATTTAGAATTTAGACATTTTTATATTGTCAGAAATTTGTGATATAAAGTGCTTCAAATATTTACTTCCATTTAGAAATATTTTGTTAACCCTTTGAGCACCAACCCCATACCAAATAATTTAGTATTCAAACCCTAGGCTCTTTTTTATTTACTGTACATTTTACATAACTCAGCAGGAAAAGTATAAAAGATAAGACTTTATAACACTTATCTTTTAGCTTCATGAATTTCCTTTCCTTTGATATATAATCTTACTTAGTTTGTAAAACTTTCGTATACATAAATACAGTAACAGAAGAAAGAAGAACTAACAGGTAATTATTGGATGTAAAGTAGGCACGAGTATAATGGCACTGAGGAGTAGAAAAATCGGACATAAAATACAGTACAGTATTTAATGGCACTCAAAGGGTTAAATGTAACAATGTACTGCCTTTCTTGAATTTTAAGGAACTGTAGCACCTATATCAGTATGTACTTCTTTCTGGGAATCCTCTGGTCAAACAAGGAAGGTGAAGATAATTCACATGTGTTAGATCATGTAACACTTTAGGCTCATTTTTGGAAATTCTCTTTGTACAAGGGATGAGGGGTGTAATTTTCATCTGTTCAGAGCAGACTTAAAGACTAGAGGCCTTAATTTCTTGAATATGATTTTATATGCAAAACTTTTGGGGTCGGAGATTTATTTGCCCTGAATCCCCTAAAATATTTCCCCTCTAGAAAATAAATGAACTACTAAAACTAGTTCAGTAGTATTTGTTTATTATTATTACTACTATTTAAGCTACAACCCTAGTTGGAAATTCCAAGTGCCATAAGCCTTAAAGGCTCCAACAGGAAAAAATAGCCCAGTGATGAAAAGAAACAAGGTAACAAATAAACTACAAGAGATAATGCACAATTAGAATATAATACTTTAACAACATTAACAACTTTGAAATATATCTTTCATATATAACCTATAAAAACTACAAAAAAACAAGAGGAAGAAAAATAAGATAGTGTGGCCAAATGTACCCTCAAGCAAGAGAACTCTATCCCAAGACAGTGGAAGATGTAAAACTAGGGGAAGAAGCAGAAAACATTTCACTTTAAAAGAAATAAATACTTAAGCCATTGGTGGCATTCATTACAATGCAGAGGAACCTCTACATACGAATGTCCTAACATACGAATTTTCCAACATCCGAAGTAAAATTCGACCAAATTTCTATCTCGACACCCGAAGTGCTGCTCCAACATACGAAGTAAACATTACGCATACGCATGGAATTTTCTCAAAAGCGTCCTGCGTCATTTGTTGTTGACGCCGCTAGACGGCAGCACATCGGAGGGACGCCAATTGAGTGTCACCTTGATCAGTCCTCTCGTCTCATGCGCATCGTGTGGTTGTCCTCTATTCGCTCAGTTTTAACAGTGTTTTTTATCTTCCATTGTCACGTGTTGTTTTCTGTGTTCCGTAATCATGGGTCCTAAAAAGCTTAGTTTCGGTTCAGGAAGTAGTAGTAGTGGTGAGAAAAGGAGGAAGTCTATGCT
Organism: Palaemon carinicauda; assembly: GCF_036898095.1. Classification (NCBI taxonomy): domain Eukaryota; kingdom Metazoa; phylum Arthropoda; class Malacostraca; order Decapoda; family Palaemonidae; genus Palaemon; species Palaemon carinicauda. The sequence continues at coordinate 82,052,679 of NC_090742.1, read as the reverse complement.
TTCATTAGAATTAAAGCAAGAAATAATAGAAAAGCATGAGCGAGGTGTACGTGTTAGCGATCTGGCTAAACAATATGGCCGGAATATGTCTACGATCTCGACGATCATAAAACAGAAGGCAGCCATTAAAGCAGTGAAACCTTCGAAGGGGATCACGATTATTTCCAAACGTCGTAGCCCCACCCTTGAAAAGATGGAACGACTTTTTTTAATATGGATCAAAGACAAAGAGATTGTTGGCGATACGATCACGGAAACGATCATTTGTGAGAAGGCCAGCGCGACTTGAAGGTGGCGGGTTCTTGTGGTGACGCGGGGGAAGAGTTCAGCCAATCCTACGACGGAGGAATTCAAGGCGTCTCGAGGTTGGTTCGAGAAATTTAGGAAACGGACCGGGATTCATTCAGTTGTTCATCATGGAGAAGCTTCGAGTTCGGACACCAAGGCTGCTAAAGACTTTGTTAAAAAGTTTGAAAGCATCGTGGCGGAGGAAGGTTACGTAGAGCAGCAGGTGTTCAACTGTGATGAAACCGTCTGTTTTGGAAAAAGATGCCTAGTCGAACGTTCATTACCGCCGAAGAGAAGAAAATGCCTGGACATAAGCCAATGAAGGATCGGTTGACTCATGCGCTTTGTGCCAACACCAGCGGGGACTGCAATATAAAGCCGTTATTGGTTTACCATTCCGAAAACTCTAGGGCATTTAAAGCACATAGAATTAATAAAGACCTGCTACATGTTCTATGGCGTTCTAGTTCTAAGGCTTGGGTTACTAGGCATATCTTTGTGGAATGGGTAAACATAGTTTTCGGCCCTGCTGTCAAGAAGTATCTTCAGGAGAGGACTTTGCCTTTGAAGTGCTTGCTTTGTTTGGACAATGCACCTGCTCACCCCCCCCGGACTCGAAGATGATATCATCGACGAATACAAATTCATCAAGGTGTTGTATCTTCCACCGAATACCACCCCTATCCTCCAGCCCATGGACCAGCAAGTCATCTCTAATTTTAAGAAGCTGTACACCAAGTACCAAGTACTTATTTAAGCAGTGCTTTAATATCACGCAAAGCACCAACTTAACTTTACGTGAATTTTGGAGGAGCCACTTTAATATCGTGCACTGCTTAAAGATCATAGATCTGGCTTGGGAGGGAGTAACTTGTCGAAACCTGAATTCCGCTTGGAAGAAGTTTTGGCCTGATGCTGTTGCTCCCAGAGATTTCGAAGGTTTTGGCCCCGAGAATGAACCTGTGGTTGCCGCCGAGGAAGACGTCGAAGAGATTGTATCCCTTGGCAAGTCCATGGGTCTGGAGATGGATGAAGATGACATCACCGAACTCGTTGATGAGCATCATGAAGAGCTCACCACCGAGGAACTCAAGGAGCTGCAAGCCATGCAGCATGATGAGTTCCAAGCGCAGTTGAGTGAGTCAGAGGAGATCGAGGAGGTATGCCAAATCTTAGGTACGGCAGAAATAAAACAGATGTTGGCATATCATCAACACGTGGTTGATTTCATCGACAAGCATCACCCACAGAAACTTCAGGTTTGTTGTGTTGTTGCGCAGTTCGATGATGTTTGCTTAACGCATTTTAGAAAAATCCTCAAAAGCCTTACCAAGCAACTTTCACTCGATAGTTTCTTTAAAAAATCTTTAAAACGTTCTAGTGATCATGATAAAAAGAAAGAAAGTGAAGCAAAGAAAAGGAAGACCGAATCGAGTGAAAGTGATGAAAATTAAAAATAAGAAAAGAAAAAATGTAAAAAAAAATATAAAATTATAAAAATGAAAAAAAAAAAATAAGCTAAGTTAAGTTAAAAGTTCACGTAGTAGTGTAAGATAGCGTAAGTTATCGTACTCGTTATCGTACAAAGTCACCATCCCTACCTCCTCGCTGATCTTCCGTCTCCTCCTGCCTAGCAGTCCCTACACCTGCGCTGGCCTGTCGCTAAGGTAAAGTGTTACATTAAAACCCCTTTTTTATTTATTATTTCATTATTATTATTCTTTTTTTTGGTTTGTATGTATTTATTATATTGTATTAATGTTATGTGTAATTATGTGTAGCCATCATTTATTATGGGTTTTTAGGCTGAGGAATGAATTAAATAAATTACCATGTATTCTTATGGGAATATTCGCTCCAACATACGATCGTTTTAACATACAAAGCAGTTTCTGGAATGAATTAAGATCGTATGTAGAGGTTTCACTGTACAGTACATGTAATTAATATAAAATCAGATCTTAGTTTCTTGGTTTGTGAAGGCATCATTTTATGAAAGGATAAGTCATTTTATAGATTTGTTTTCTTAGCATGCTATTTTATGAACATTGTTCATCGTCAGCAGTGCATAACATATAAGGGTAAGAAATAGACTAAAAACTCCTTATCTGCAGTGCAGTAATCACATTTCATGCCCCACTCCTGCAGATGCCTTACCCTCAATTCGTCAAAGGCGTGACAAACTATTTAATAGCATTGGGGCCTCAGCTCTTCGTCTGGGTTTTGATACTGTATTTTCGATCAAGTAACCTTATCTAATCTTCTTTATTCTTCATATTTGAAGGCTATTTAGGTTCGTATTAATATATTTCTGCCTTTTCCTATCTATCAGCTTGGTAAGTCATGGGCTTGGACTAACATACTGTACTTGTAGTTATGGAAAAGAGTACAGTATGGCCTTCTTTTCTTACCCTCGATTCGTTGAAGCGTTAACTATCTATTTAATAGTTAGGGGATGGGGTTGGCAATTTCTGACCCTAATTTGTCATATATGTAGTTCTGACTACTAGTAAGGTTCGTGAGTGGGAGGTAGTCTCCTCTCTGTAGATACTGAAGTAATTGATGTTCCTAATTAAATTTTTTTTATTTCAGGTGAATGAAGTCAAGGTTATTGTAATCAAAACAAATGTGATAATCTGGCTAACCCTAAGTTTGTGGTCAATAACTGTGTTTCTGTTAAAGTGACTAGTGCTCCTTTTGGGGCAGGGCTTGAGACCCTGTAATCTGATCTGTCTGCTCACAGTGGGTTTATTCTGCTCAGAATAAAGATCCATTAGTAGCAGGCATCAGAGAAAATGCCTCTTATCTCCATTCAATATGGAGGAAAGGACTTCTAAGATCATTGGTTCCGCTGAATATATACCCAATAAGGAACACGGGGATCTATCTTTCTGATAGCATTAAATTTTTCAGTAAGGGGTTTTGGTAGAGTGGTCATGGTAGACTAGGGCCCCTTCAAAGGTATAGACTTTTGGTCAAAGGATCATTTAGACCCTGAAGAGGACCCTTCCATACTTCAGGAGTCAGAGGAGACATCGGTCTTTTCCTGATAGGCATCCATTGGGTGTTCCCCTTGGGTTTGGTCAGCTTGCTAGGTCGGCTCTAACCTAGAATTTTGCTAGACAAGTTATCATTATGCTTGGATTCAGGTAACTTGCATCCTCTGTGGACGTGTTTGTATTGCAAAGATAGTTGAAGCTTTGATCCGCTCCCTCTTTGGTGATCCTACTGAAGGCTCTACCATTCCTGGGAGTTTTTGACCACTCTTTGTCACAGCCTGATTACTTGGTGGTGGCTAGACCTTCTGGCTGTCTGGCTCAGGGAAAAGCTCTGGTGGGAGTGTGACCTTCTAACGTGGGTCAGGGGAGAATTGATGGTGTTGGCTACTTTTTATGGAGTTTTAGGTCTTGTAGGAGGAAACGCTTGCTGATTTTTTGATGGATGTGCTTTCTAATCTAAATTAAATATTTTTCAGTTTAAAGGTGTTGATGTTCCATTTGATGATATAGAGTTTTAAAACTTTGCAGCAATCCTTGAATCACATTGGAGGATTAAAGATCCATCCTTTAGAATGTGCCCCAAGCTAACCCCGAAAGAATTTATCCTGGTTCCCTAGACAGTTTGGCCGAGGCAGTCTCAGAGCCTTTGTGTTTTGTTATAAGCCACAGTTTGCTTCATGCTTGAGTAGTGGAAATGACAGTGCCAGGCCAAAAAATGCTCTTGTTGACCAAATAGTCAAGATGGGATCAGAATCAATGGGAAACTTGGTTGAAAGGAAACTTCATCCTGCCCAAAGAATTCATCCCCATTTTAGGGTTCACAAAAATTACAAAATTTTGTGAATTTTTTTCCGCAAGAAATGGAACTCTCAAGTTAGGTACTAACCAATTGGGTTACTTTTCCTTCCATTTCAAATGAACTTAGGATAGCAGAATATAGTGCCTATCAGACCTTGTTCAATCTAGTGTCCGCCGTGTCCTCTTTGGAAGCAGTAGTTGTAAGTTGACCACCTCAGAAATGGCAAAGTTCCAGTGATTCGCCATATGTTGGCGGCCAGCGATATGGATAAAGTTGAGGTAGAGGAGTTTCTATATAGTGAACCTTTATGTAAATTTCTTTTTCCTCAAGCTTCAGTGGATAAAGCTAAAACTAACAGAAATACAATTGGCACTTCACTTCCAGAGAAATGGAGGAAAGGATGTCAGGCCTACACAATAAAGAAAAAAATCTTTTATTCACAAGGCTTTGGCTTATAGGAGGAACCAGCAGCAGGCACAGAATCAACTTGAAAAGAGTCCCAGAGGTAACCAGCTAAGAGAACAGTGCATTATACTCATCCCAAGGCCAAGGCTCTTCCTGCACCTAAGTTCCCCAATAAGAGCAGAGACAGCAAAGACTCGGTCTTCCAGAGGCAAATGTCCTTAGGTCGGTGGTTTTCTCCATCATTTTCAAGGATGCACTTTTTCCTTGGTGGGGACAGAGCATAGTCTCAAAAGATCTGTTGGTCATGGATTTCAAAACCACCTCCACGACACCATTTTATTCAGACCAAAACCCTGAAACTCAACTCCTTTATAAGCAAAATGCTGAAAATAGGAGTCAGAAAAATGCAGGCCTTTAAAATTTAGTATACTGAAGAAAGACCCACCTGAGAGAAGAGTGATTGTCAACCTTTTTCGTCTCGGCAAACACATCAGATGTGACACATTCAATATGATGACCATGATGTGGGTCTTAGACCTGTACCGTAGATCTAAAAGATGTGTGTTAGCACATCCCTATTACCCCTTGTTTCTGACCCAGTTGTTGCCAAATAATTCTCAGGCCATGGATCACAACAAAGCCCCTTTCAATGTCGGTCCCTTTTATCCCTCCTCCAATTTATGATATCTTTCATACAGATGCACCCAGGTCAGGTTGGGGAGGTCATTCAGAGGAGAACTATGTGTTTGGTAAGTTTCCCCTCGGTTCTCAGCATTGAACATAGATATGTTAGAACTAATTGTGGCCTTCCTGCAGCGAAGAGAAACATTCCAAGAAGGGAATCTCTTATCAAGATTTTCATAGTGGCAAAATGTTGCCTCAGGAGAAGAGGATCCTGCTCAAGAATTTTATATTGATTGATTCTTCCCATTACGAGGTTTATTCAGGAGAGGAATCTGTTCCTCTCCCCATTCCATCTTCGGGCTTTTTCAGTATAATAGCAGATGCCCCACCAGATAGCTCTAGACTCAGAATAGACCTTGAATCAGGGCTCTTTCCAAGAAATCCTATAATTGGTTGTGGGTCTCCTAGTAGATCTTTTTGCAATGAAAGAGAACCACAAGCTTCTGCTATATATTACTCCGAATGTGGATTCTCAGGCAATGGTAAGAGATGTGCTGAATCTGGACTAGAACAGAGGGTCCTTGATTTCCTCCAAGTTTGATTTTGAAGACTTTGAATATACTTCAGGACTTTAGAAGTACAGTTATGCTGGTAGCTACACATTAGCCAAACAGCCCATGGTTGGTACTCATTGCTTCAGTGTCTTAAGGCTGAGATTACACCCTCTTTAGTCGGCACAGCTGAAACAAAATGTCGGAATATCTTTGCTTTCTTCTTTCTTACCTAGAACCATCATGCATGGATTTTCTCTCTTGCATATATAGTAGAAAATCTTCACCTCTCAACATGACTGGTTTGATATGCAGTAAGAGGGCTTCTTCCACTAAACAATATTCGTGCCAGATAAACCTGGACTTCTTTGCTTCCTTCCTTTCAGTGGTGGGATCCTTATTATATTACTGTACAGTTTTAAGACTTGGAGATAGTAACCTCTATCCAGTGTCTACTCTGCAATTTTGTTTATAGAGATCCACATCTTCAGAATGAATTTTTTTTATTTTATCAAAATACCCAGACTAATAAGCCCCTTTCAATAGGGGCCATCCATATTCTAATACTCTCCCTTATCAAGAATGCTGATCTTCTTCCCATCCTTAAAACCCATGAAGTGAGGAAAATTACTTCCTTGTTAGCTTTCTTCGCTAATATGCAATTTCAATGTATCCAGAGCCTATGGACATATGATGTTTATAAGATCATGCCTGAAATATCCAAATAGTGCAACATACATGTACTATACACTTTGTTTGTTTAAGGCACCTTAGGGGAAATCAGATTGAAGAAGGTCCAGATTATCCAGGCCATTCAACAGAAGCATAATGGCAGGCATCCAGCTTCTTTTCTGAAGTTTTTCTCTTATGAGAAGAGTGTCAGACTTCATACTTTGTTTCTATGTGAAATACAAACCATCATTATTTAAATGGGTTTACTGTACTGTACTTTGTTGCTGTTTGGCTATGACCAGAAGTAAGGAAATTGTGGGATTATGGTAACATTGTATGATTACCAGTATCTCCCCATGCAGTGTAGGACTGGCTGAGGCAGCGAGACTTGCATCGCTTAACTTCTGGTCGTTGTTTCTGTCAGACATCTGCCAATTGGGGAAGCAACCTTAGCGTTCAGCAAAAACCACTCGGTAACTCAAGTCCTTAGTGCAGTTGTTTGGAAGAGACAGACCACCTTCACTGCACATTACTGAAAAGACTGCACCTACAGAGCACTGGATACTTGGTTTTAGACGTTTATCCCTTTTGATATAAGAGTTTACTTGGTTATTGTTTGGGTATTAGTCTTTAGAGACCACACATCACATTAACCCCAAAAAAGAAGTTTTGACGAAGAAAAAGTCTATTTTTGGGGAAGTGCTGCATGATCTCCAAGACCCTCCTTCCTTCCTAGCCTTGTATAGGAAAGGAGGCCATATGATTATCACTCTGAGTATGGAAGATAGCTGCTTGGTTTAAAGTAGTGTGCAAGTACGTTGTCTCCAGTACAATAGTTGCATTGGTTCTCGGTGATGACGTGTTACTGGTTGCCATAAGATTTCAGCATTGGAAGTGCTGTGACAGGTTAAATAGTGCCAGAACCCATAGGTCTACCTTATGCTCATTGAGTGTGTGCAAGTACAATGTCTCCAGTACAATAGTTGCATTGGTTCTCAGTTATGACATGTTACTGATTGCCATAGGATTTCAGTAATGGAGGTGCAGTGACAGATTAAATAGTGCCTGAACCCCTAGGTCCCTATACACATAGAGTCTGTGCTTTTGTACATTGAAACACTGGCCCTAAAGCAGGGGAGACATTTCTTTTGTAATTTATCTAGTACAGTATTGGATTCGCTGTTCTAGCATTTTTCATCAAAGTCAGCGGTGATGAAACAGCACCTCTCTCCATGAATAGGTTTTTCTTTCAAAATTTTTTTTTGGGTAATATCTAAAAAAAAAACTACCTAAGAGAATTTAGATACAATTAAATAAATATTTAATTAAATGTATAGTACAGTACCATGTAAGCCAGATACACAGTTTTGGTATGCTCATTGCAAGTGTATTGACATACAGTATTGACTTTGAGCTTTACAATTGTACTTTATACAGTACTGTACTGTGTTATTTCACCTTATATTTTTTATCTAAAGCATTGGAGAGAGACTACAGCTTTAAATATTAGTTAACTGACATAGGCCATTTGTAAAATTGTTTGTTCCATAACTGGAATACAAACCACGCTATTTATTAGTGATTATACTTTCGGCGGAGCTGAAATGATGAGCCATTAAAATTTTAGCGAGGGTTAACTACCCACACCACTAGTTAGCGGGGGTAGGGGGGGTTAGCTTGCTACCACTCCCGTTCACACACCTGTGATTTAGTCACTTTACTTTTGGCTTGGATAGAGAGCGGTTGTTTCCTCTCTCCCTCCTCACCTATTCTGGACTGCCATAAATTTTTGTCTTTTACTTACTTTTTCTTATACTTGTATATATATGAAAATATTCTTAATGTTTATGTATATATATGTGTATAGAAATGTGGTAAGTTTACTTTTCAGTGTTTGTGCTGTGTGCGTGATACACATACGACAACGACACTTGCGTAGTAGCAAGGCCAGCACAGTTCCACTTCGTGGGGAATGACTTCTCCCTCTCTGGTCCTTCGATCTTCCCGTTGGCATATAGCCGTTAACTCGGCCGCCGCAGGGGAATCGTCATCGCCTGGACCATCTTCATTCAACTATTGTCTTCGCCTTTTCCTTTTTTCTTATGGGAAACATGGATTCTGAGCGAAGGGAATGCGGCCTTTCAAAGATTGACTAGGGTCTCTCTCTTCTCAAGGTCGTTCACCTTTACTACAACAGCGTACTATTGGGGAAGCTCCTTTCCCGTGCACTGGTTAGGTTGCTCTTCCGATTGTTTGTCTTAATTATTTTTAGTGAAAATCTAATTATATTTTAACTTTTCAGCTTTCTCCGTGGGGAACACTTCCCTTCGGAGGGTCAGTGGTTCTCACTATTAGTGAATTTTCTTAGCTGATTTAAATAATTGTAATTCTGTTTTTATTACAGTTACTCCGCTCCCCCCTTCTCCCGTAGATGTCGACTGGGGAAGGAAGGGCGCAATACTTAATTTTATTCTTTCCCCTCTTCGGAGTTCCTCCCTAGGGAATTTCTGTTAAATAATTAATTTTATTTTTTCCCAGTTAACTATGCAGTTTTTCTTCGTTCGACTAAGAGTGCCAACGAAGCAGAGCTGTTCTGTTCATGCGTGGGGAGGCTGCTGTTACTGCCGTCCCTCAGAGGACATCGTCGTGGGCGTCATCCCTTCTCTTAGAAGTACTCCCGTGACAACATGACCAGCACTTCAGATCATCTTAGAACGCTAAAGGAGGTTCGCCTCCTGGGGTTGGACAACTTCCCTTCCGACTGAAGTTTCCTCCCCAGGTGTGAGGTTGTTTCTCCCTTCAGAAGGAGAACTTCCCACATCTTAATAAATTCATTGTCTCCGACTGCTGTTGCTGCCTTCGCCCAGACTTCTCTCCCCCCTTGCTGAGTTTCTCTTCCTTCAGGGGCAGAGCACTGTCTTGGCAAGTCTCTTCTACGAAGTGTTCACCTCTCTCGTTCGCGAGAGGGACCCCTCATAGAGACTCCTCTTCAGAGGATCGCCACTGTTAAGGTCAGCTTGCTGATCCACCGGCCCCCATGGGGCATCATCATGGGCGTCTTCTAGTCTCTTCTATGAAGTGTTCACCTTTCTCGTTCGCGCGAGTGGCCACTCATAGAGACTCCTCTTCGGAGGATCGCTACTGTTAAAGGTCGGCTTGCTGATCCACCGGCCCTCATGGGTATCATCACGGGTGTCTTCAAGTCTCTTCTACGAAGTATTCACCTCTCTCACTAGCGAGAGAGGCCACTCATAGAGACTTCTCTTCGGAGAATCAAGCAGACCTCCAGCGCAGCAGACCTACGAGGACCTCATCGGTGGATGCTCGCCCTTCCAAAGGGCACACCTCAGTTCCTGATCGTCCTGCCAACTGACCTACCGATCTACCAGCGCAACCTTGTGCTGCAACGTAGTCCTTTGGACTTCTGTCCTGGACTCTAACACGGACCTTTCTTACGGTCCCCATCGGTGGATGCTCGCCCTTCCATAGGGCACATCCCAGTTCCTGATCATCCTGCCAGCTGACCTACCGATCTACCAGCGCAACCTTGCGCTGCAACAAAGTCCTTTGGACTTCGGTCCTGGACTCTAACGCAGACCTGCTTACGGTCCCCATCAGTGGATGCTCACCCTTTTTAAAGGGCACATCCCAGTTCCTGATCGTCCTGCCACTGGTCATCCTACCAGCTGACCCGCCAACTGACTAGCGCTACTTTCGCGCTCGCTCTCCGACAGTCTTACGCGCGCTAGCACCGACGATCTTCCGCGCGCTAACGCTGACGATATTCCGCGTGCGGGTGCCGATGGTCTCCCACGCGTGCGCCAACAGTCTTGCACGCGTGCGCGCACCAACAGTCTTGCACATGCGCGCGCGCCAACAGTCTTGCACAAGCGTGCGCGCCAACAGTCTTGCACAAGCGCGCTCGCCAATAGTCTTCCGCAGGCGCCAACAGGCTTGTGCGCACGTGCCAATAGTCTTCTGCACGCGCCAATAGTCTTGCGCGTGCGCCAGTAGTCTTACTCGCGCGCGCCAGTAGTCTTGCTCGCGCCCGCGGGCGGAGATGGTCTCCCGCTCGCGCCCAGATGATTTCCACATGCGCGCCAATAGTCTTACGGGCGCGCGCACCGACGATCGGGTGCCTATGGCCTCCCGCGCGCGCCGACGATTTTTCACACGCGCGAGCGCCAATGCTCTTTCGCGCGTGCCAATAGTATTGCGCGTGCACCAACAATCTTCTCCTCGCGCACGCCGACGATCTTCCGCCCATGGGCGCCGATGGTCTCCCAAGCGCGCTAGTGCCAATGCTCTTGCGCGCGCGCCGAATAGCTTCCGCGCACCGACGATCGGGTGCCTATGGCCTCACGCGCGCGCCGATGATTTTGCACGCGCCGACGATTTTTCACGCTCGCGAGCGCCAATGCTTTTCCGCGCGTGCCAATAGTATTGCGCGTGCACCAACAATCTTCTCCTCGCGCACGCCGACGATCTTCCGCCCATGGGCGCCGATGGGCTCCCAAGCGCGCTAGCGCCAATACTCTTGCGCGCGAGCCGACGAGCTTTCGCGCGCGGGCGCCAGTGGTCTCCCGCACGCGCCCAATGATTTTCCAAGTGCGCAAGCGTCAATGCTCTTGCACGCGGGCCAATAGTCTTGCACGCACGCCAATAGTCTTTTACGCACGTGTGGCAACAGTTCCACTCGCGGGCCGACTTTCTTCTGCTCGTGGGCGCCTAGGGTCTCCCGCGCGCGCACCAACAGTATTGCACGCGTGCGCTCCGACTTTCTTCTGCGCACGGGCGCCGATGGTCTCCTGCATGCGTGCCAACAGTCTTGCGGGCGCGTGAGCTCGCCACCAGTCTCCACGTAGTACTCTCACGCACTCGCCAATGCACCCACCCTTGTGCAACCAGTCACACGCTTCGACGCATCCTAGAGAGAATGCACAAAACTACACAGTGCCTTACTGAGCGCCAGCGCTCTCCCTCACTTTCCTGCACCCTCCTGCACAGTTACGGTCCCGGATCCAATGCGCCAGCTCTTGCCAAAGAGTCAAGGCTCGCAGATCCAATGCACCAGCTCTTGCCTAAGAATCAGCGGTTGCCTGCTCTCCAGGCAGGTATTAAGCTCCAGAATTATCCTGCCCCGTTCCTCCCCGCAAACATAAACATTGCCACTGGGAAAAGAGGAATAAGGCTTCACAGAAGGATTCAAGGTCCCGAAGATTCCATCCTACAAGGGGAATCAAAACTGGGAATCCTTGGTCCCTGTCTCTTCTGAAGTTTCTTTTTCCTTGACAGACCACCATCAGCAAACAGGAAAGCATCAACAGACTGATCTCTAGACCACTGTTTGCTGATGGCTAGTTCACAGTTTACTGATCGCTAGGTTGCCAATCACCAGATCGCCAATTGCTAGCTCAATGCTGATCTTTGACCTCTAGTCCCTCCAATGACTAACGATCTCCAATTGCTAGCGTTTCCAATCACCGATTGCTAGTCAATAACCAGTCATCAGCTTGCTGATCACTAGATCACCGATGAGCAGCTCATCTTTCTTTGATCATTGAACTCAGCTCGCTGATCTCTGACCAGTCCATCTTCAGCTTGCTCATCTCTGACTAACCAAGGGGGACCATAATCAGCTTGCTGATCTCGAACTCGCTATCGGCTCACAGACCACCGATTCATCGGTCATCGGCAATTTACCAGCAGTTCGTGACTCGAACTTACTAGTCAACTGCTTCCTGTAGTTCCTAGATCAGAAGGTATACAACATGCTTCTTGCTACTGGCCGTTCGCCATCACACTAAAGTGATCGGCAAACATTCGACAACCCTCATCAACAGTTTGCCAACAGGGAACTACTTGCGAGCACTCTCCAACTGCACAGTAACCACGATACCCAACGGTTAACCATTGATTAACATTCGCTAGATTGATTCTATTCTAAGGAATAGCATTAATCCCATTAGGGCTCATGGTAAGGCTAAGCGTTGCCTTCCTTCTGTTAGTTAAAGAAATTCTCTCTCAGAGAAGAATTCTTACACTGGGTGTCGCGCCTGATCCTTTACGACACGAGTCAAGACTCCAGCGTCGACAATCTTCCATGCAAAAGGATCAGCAAGGAGCTGTCCCTTTGGGTTGATGTCCACACCATATTGGAGTTCGAACAAGGGCTAAGACTTCAGGTCTTCATTTGCACACTGGACCTAAAGGACACTTACTCCCAGGCCCAAACCATCCATCTAGGAAGGTTGGAAGATTCAGTCTAAACAAACAGGAAACACCAGTTCAAGGCACTGTGCTTCGGTCTTTCCACTACACCCATCCTGGTCTCACAGGATCGGCTTCTGTTTCCTCTCTCTCGGGACGACTGACTGACCTTAGCAGACTCAGTGGCAACCTTGCATTAACACTGGAACTTCTGAAGTCTTTTTTACCAAGATCCAGTGATCAGGGTAAACTTACGGAAGTCTTCCCTACTTCCCTCCCAGGAGACTGGTGTATCTGGGAATGATTCTAGACACCAATCTCCACAAAACCTTCTCGAAACAAGAATGACTTCCATTCCAAGAGACTTGAGTCAGAAAAAAGAAGAAAGGAGGGACCATAGTGCTGCACCACACGACCTCAGTCCTCTGGACAGAGCCCGAAGGTACCTTCACTTAAATCTCTTAAGAGATGAAGTCCAACTTTCCAGTCCTTCAGCAGCCTCATCAGTTCCTAACAGACCTCTCAGGGATGTAATGGACGACACACCACACACCACATAGAGACTCACATCAACAAGCAAGAAGGAACTTGCTTGTAGCCTCTTCCCATCTAATAGTATAAACACTAAGATGGACCAAAGTCCGTTCGGTACCACTATCAGCCCGCTTCATTCCAGACTGGGCGAATGTGTTCGCCGACAATTCTGTGCACAGCATCTCAGATAAGGTATACCGAATAGACTTTGGATCGCCATGTAGCCAACAAAGTCCCAACTTTATGAGGTCCTCCAACTAGTGGGTCTGTTCGCAACGCTCCTGAATCTCAGGCTACCGTTGCTCACCAGCCCTAGACCCCAAGGCTCTCTGGCAACAACGGTGGGTACAACAATGACGTTTACATCTCGTCCCTGTTTTATCTGGAGAAGGGCACTTAACAAGGCTAGAACATCGGTCAACCTCTCAAGGACTCTCCTAGCTCCGCTCTGGCATTATGCAGAACGGTTTCCAAACTTTTTGCAGCTCCTGATAGAGTCTCCAAGAAAACACTCTCCACATAACAGACAACCCACTTACTCACCTACCACAAGCTATAGCTTTGCTATGATTGTACGCCTGAAGACTACCCAATACCTCTTTGCAAAATGGTTGTCTAGATATCTGAGGAATTCCTCAGCATCAGTCTACCAGGCAGTATCGCGTCTTGTGTGGTTGGTGTCACGTGAAAGTGTCTCTCCACTCGATACCTCAATTCCATCAATAGCGTAATCCTCGAGTATATACAAGAGGAAAAGACCTCCTATTCAGTTCTGACAGGTAAAGATGATCACTCAACCTTGATCCTTCCCCTTCAAACTGAAAGAAAGGGACACCCTCTCATCGATAGACTTTTCCTAACTCATACGGACTTACAACTTGCCTTTCCCCAGTCGGAATTGAGACCTTCCTCTCGGAACATGGTTCAAATCTCCGATCCCTAAAGGGACCTCCTTATGTTCCACTTCACCAGGCAACGACTTTTCTCCTGATTTAAAAACACAATGTTCCTACAGACTCGGACAGCAACCATACGAGTCAAGGAACTTCATGGTCTCTCTTTCGACATCGCCCATTATTGAGAAGGGCGAAAGACTGTTCAGTTTCGTCCCTGAGTATGTCGCCAGACAGTCTCCAGAGGTGACGGATCCTACACAAGTCTCAACTAGGTAACGGACGATCCAGATCATCTGTTACTGTACCCAGGGTAAGGTATGAGACTTTACCTAAAGAAAACGGCAACAGCCTGCCCGGGTCCCTCCTCTTGTCAGCACTGGGAGAGACTAGAGGAGGATCACCGAAACATCATCTTGACATGACGACTCAGTGTCCACTCTGTGACGCAGGTTTTACAAGAAAGGATGTGAATGCTCCATGTGACTTTCACAACCTTTCTCCTGCAAGATGTGACCCACAGGAACTCGATACGATCTCTGTCGGTCCGGTGGTGGCTGCACAACAGCTGGTTGTATACCTCAAGCTCCTTATTGGACAAGTAGCAGAAGGTTGAGGGCACTGTTACCCGGTTTTAGTCTGCATGAATGAAAAGATTTGACTGGCTCTTATTCTTTTCTTCATCCTACCCACTCGTGGGGAAAGCAGCATCCTAGGTTTTTTGCATAAGCTGACCTCAAACCACTGCAGGTAAACCATGCTCCCTTGTGTACCTAGTATTAAGCTAATACTGTTGCGTCCCCATACCCTGGTTAGGTGGTATTGGGAAGTCTTGGTTACGTCAGGTGTTTCCTACATAGACTCGGAATAACTTTACCTAGACAGTCACACTTCTGCACGTCTCAACACACAGCTTGCGTAGGCCGCGGACCTTGCATAGCAAGGTTTAGCGAGGGCAGGGACTCCTTATTTTTGAGTACTAACATACTCTGATAAGGAGTCCCCGGGCAAAGCCAAAAGCCAGATTGGCAGGGATGTCCACCCTTCCTAATGGGTGAGTCACCCCTAATGAATAGTGTGGTTTGTATTTCAGTTACGGAACAAATGACAAATTCGTAGATAATTTGTATATTTCCTAACTATACAAACCTTAGCTATTTATACAAACTTGCCCGCCATCCCTATCCCCCTTGAAGTCCTACCTCCAAGCAAAGTGACTAAATCACAGGCGTGTGAACAGGAGCGGTAGCAAGCTACCCCCCCCTACCCCCGCTAACTAGCGGTGTGGGTAGTTAACCCTCGCTAAAATTTTGATGGCTCGTCATTTCAGCTCCGCCTAAAGTATAACCCCTAATAAATAGCTAAGGTTTGTATAGTTAGGAAAAATACAAATTATCTAAGAATTTGCCATGTTGTTAGAGAATAGAGGATCTGTCAATTTGATACATTTTCCCTCATCTTTTTGTATTGTTCCTCCAGGTCTTACACAAAGTATCCATTTTGGTGGCAATACTGAAGTCACTTATATTTGGCATCATGTTGTGTAAGACTGGCCTCTTTCCTTTTGGCTAAAGAACAATATACCCAAAATGTTCCCAACTGTCAATCGTGAAGATTACTTGAATTCAGTAGCACGATAGAAGTATCATTACCTAATGCTAGCAGAGCAAATGAATGTAAGTGACAAGATATAAGTAACATTACTTTGATTAAATATATTACACAGTTATGTATTAAAATGTAAAATAAATGAAAATATTAATTTGACCAAGTACATCAGTAACACATACCTGTAATCTTGATTTTGGAATTGGTAGAGGGCTATATCTTATAGTTTTAAGGTTTTAGAAATGCTCAACCTTTGCCTCTTTGTGAACTCGTTAAACTTTAAAACTATATGCATATTGAAACGAACGTATAGGAGTAAAAGAGAAATCAGGGATAATTATGAACTACAATTCCTAGAGCAAGATATATGCTAGTATTTACAGTTCCCTTCTCATCGATCACAGTTGTCTTCTTTCGGACTCATTAACCCCTCTGTGGAAGGGGGTCAACTGCTTGGTTTAACTTTCTCCATCTATTTCTATGCCTTGCATTTTATTCCCTCCGTTCCACCCCACTCCTATCCCTCCTCACCACATCCATTCATATGATCCACTGGTGCCCCACACTCTTTCTCAGCATCACTTGCATGTTCTTAGTGTTCTTGATTGGGTTCACCTCCTCCCTTCTTATTACATGGCCATAGTATCTAAGAAGAGCTTCCTTAGCCTTACCTTTTGAATTACATATACCAATTATTTTTATATCTTGACTCTCCTCCCTACTTTCAAGTAATGATGTTCCTACATCTCACCTTCTTTATCTCGATTCTTTGCAAGAGTCTCTCCTCTTTCCTCTTAACTGCCTAAGTTTCTGCCCCATATAATAGTGTGGGCTTGAAAACTATCTTGTAGATCTTAATTTTTAGTCAATGGCATTTTGTTGTTTGTCTAAAACAACTTCAGTTACTTCTCTTCATTTTTACCATATTTCTTTCACTCTCTGTCTCGTTGTTCTATTTTAGCACTATACCATCTTCCACTTGAGTGTTTACTTCTTCATGTCCTTCTCTACTAATAACCAGTAGCTTTGTGTTATATAGAAGACTTTCTACTGTAAATTTAAATGAATAGTTGTTCACAGTTTACTCTTCATAGTCAATTTGGTGATAAGTATAGCAAGGTGTAATGGACAGGACTTAAATTATCAAGTTAGTGGGTGCAGGAATATACCAACCCAACAAATTTGACGTGAGCACAATTATGGTCATAATTTGATTCTTGGTCTTTCAAGCATATAATGGAGTCTTAATGATATTTAGTACCTTAGTTGTCTAATTCTGGAACGAAGTAGTAAGGGTGAGAACGGGTGTAAGAAATGAGTTAGCAGCTAGAGTGGATATGAATGTGTTGAAGTGGTTTGGCCATGTTGAGAGAATGAAAAATGGTTGTCTGCTAAAGAAGGTGATGAATGCAAGAGTTGATGGAAGAATTACAAGAGGAAGGCCAAGGTTTGGGTGAATGGATGGAGTGAAGAAAGCTCTGGGTGATAGGAAGATAGATGTGAGAAAGGCAAGAGAGCGTGCTAGAAATAGGAATGAATGGCGAGCGATTGTGACGCAGTTCCGGTAGGCCCTGCTGCTTCCTCCTGTGCCTTGGATGACCGCGGAGGTAGCAGCAGTAGGGGATTCAGCGTTATGAAGCTTCATCTGTGGTGGATAACGGGGGAGGGTGGGCTGTGTCACCCTAGCAGTAACAGCCAAACTCGGTTGAGTTCCTTCTCAGGATGGGAGGAACGTAGAGAGGAGAGGTTCCCTTTTTTGTTTTATTTGTTTGATGTTGGCTACCCTCCAAAATTGGGGGAAGTGCCTTGGCATATGGATATATATATATATATATATATATATATATATATATATATATATATATATGTATATTATATATATATATATATATATGTGTGTGTGTGTGTGTGTGTGTGTGTGTGTGTGTGTGTATATTGTACTGTATCCCATTTTATTCTAGTTTTAGGTTCTTATGGAAGTGAAAATTTAACTTGTTTGGTTATGGCCCTCACATTCAGAGGTACAATAGTGTACAGTGCAGTATAGTATTTGTATATGAATCCTTGTTACACTGATTTAAAGAAGTTATAGGCGAAAACATATTTCATACTTATTTTGTATATTGAAAAATCATAGATGGTAACTCTTTGGGAGATTTTGATTCAATACATTAGATTGTGACATTTTAACACATTAATAAAGAATCTGAAAATATGTCAGGATTATTAGGACCACTGTGATATCTGTGATTTACAGTTCTTTGCTATAAGTCTCAGTTATATTTATGTTTTAAAAAGGTGTTTATTTCCCTTTCTTGTGGTTATTGTTTGGGTATTATGTAATCATAGTTTTCACCCATTTGTTTAATACTGTATATAGAAGTTAGATTTTTAAGTAATATAAAGAATATGTATTTTGAAAGTTTATAAAATTTGTACTCCTAGAAACTTGGAATACATAACATTGTTGTTAATAATTTAAGTAAAAAACTAATTTACTCAAATATGTATTAAGGTAATTTAAATTTTTTTAACGAATTTTATGCACATACATTAAATGTTGTTATGCTGCCTGCTGAGTGATAGCAGACAAGCAAACTAGGATTAAGGTTAATTAGTCATAAGAAAGCAAAATGGCCTCAAAGGCCGTATCTGTCTGCCATATTCATTGGATGAGATATGGTTGCTCTTCTGTAATGACAGTAAAAGGGATGTTTTAAGGAGCTATAGGTTAAACTATTCTGTATAAAGTATATTAATTTGTTGATCTCAGAAGTTTGAGATATGTTGATAGTTGGTATGGAAACATTTTAGAAGGTAATGTACAGTGGAAAATATCTTTCAATGTTATGTATATTGTTGTTGATTGAAGATTCTCAGAATGAGTTGCTGACCATAATTTTGATAGACAATAATACAAATGGTCCATTTTAGTTATACCAGAGCCCTTATGTTATATATAGAATAGAATCTCTTCAGAATAATGTTCAAAATATTAACTGGTTATGCTTTACTTTCTTAAAATAATACATGTACTGTAAAAAAAAAATCTATGTTGTTGATTAACCAGGGCAAATCTTGTTCAAGTCATAAGGAGAGTAATGGGTTTTTTTGCTTCATGTGCTTAAGCCCTCCAGGATTGGTGGTATATATAAGTCCAAATATTATTTGGTTGATCCGCGGGTAGGAACATATTTACTTCTATAAAGAGATTTGAAACCGGTTGTTGAAGTGAGCACATGACTCCTGCCACTTGCTGGTTAAGAAATGGCTCTTTCAGAAAGTCTGCTTTATTTTTAGTTTTAGTAACTATACTTTCTGTGATGAAATACTCTTTATCAGTCAGTTAATGCACTATATTCTCATAAAATGAGATAAAATATAAATCTATTGTATGCTCAATCCCTAATGTAATTTTCAATGTTTACTTGGGATTTTCATATTTTTTGGAGGTGGGATATCTTTTAGAAATCCTTATTAATGCTATTGATATACAGTATAGTATAGTACTGATGTCAAAAGGGAGGAATGTGAAGCAGTTGTTTGTGCTAGTTTTTATTGGAAATCATGAGCTGTGTGATGTGCAGTTTAACTGAGACTTGCTAATTATCCTTCAAATTTGGGCTTTAGGGTGTACATAGCAAAAGAGACTCATACGTTAATATTTTTAAGCTAGTTTGAACCTATATCCTAGACTCATCTATTATTCATAAACTTGGCCTGTTTGTCCTGAGTTTTCTGAGACTTTTAGTTATACGATAGGTAAATATGTAAAGGAAGTTTCTTGGATTCTGCAGTCTTTATTCTTTATGATGCAGGATAAATTTTCTACTTTATAAATTGAAATATTTTCCTGTCTTGTAACAGCAGATCAAACGGTGTTTATCGTCTCAGGTTTTTGTAAGAGAAAAATTTAAAGCCATTACAAAAAAGAAAATGATGAAATTTTGTTAAGGTAGAATTCACATGTGAGATGTTAATTTCAACTTTCCATGGTACATTGTTTGTCTATCATTTAAAAATAATCCTTCAGGCCAACCTTATGAACTTCTTAAAATGCAATTTAGTGGCCTGATTAATTTCATAATGAAAATATCAATAATGATGATAGGAAGTTTACTAAGCAATGATCCTTGTGTGGTCTACACTATAAAGGATATTTCTTTATTGCTGTACCCATTTGACTGCAGGTCCATTGCTTTTTGCTTTTCACTTTTAGTCCCTTCTTGCATCCTCTCTCTTAACTGTTAAGCTTCAACTTTGTTTTGTCCATTTTGGATTCTTTTTCAAGGAGGAATTCTTCAGGTAACTCCAATGAGAGTCAAGCAATGTAATTGAGTGATCACATCTAAGTACTTTATGATAAAGGTTATACTGTAGTGTATCAGGCACAAGCCACTCGATCAGAATGGTAAAAGCTATGTGGTACATGACATATAGTGTGTATTTTTGTTATTAATTTTATAAATACATATAGGTAATATTTGATAATGATGATAATATTAGTAATAATGATAATAATATTAATGTTAATAGATGCTTCTGCAGCATTGATTATATTTTATATTTATTCTTTTGCTCGTATAATGCTCTTTCCTCTTTCACTTTCTGTTGGTATCAGATTACCAATGCTCCTCACTTCTGAAAGAGATTATGGATATTCTGTGGAGAAAGTTTTCTTAATTCTAATATCAGTAAACCAAGAAAAAATATAACAAATGTCCAGTCTGCAGGCAGGGGTTAAAGACTAGAAGAATTGTACAATAAACATAGTGTTTATAGCTCATGTTTGTAATATTAAGCACAAGCCACTTGATTAAAATGATAACAGCTACATGTTATATGAGCTAGTATATAGTGTGTACTTTTGCTAACCATTTCATAGCCATGTTTAAATGATGTTAGATGATGATAAATGATATAATAATAATAATAATGATAATAATAATAATAATAATTGTATTAAGTATCATATTGATAATAATGGTAACAATGATGATGATGATGATATTAATGCCGTATTGAAAATAAACCTTCTTTTAACCAAGATTTGTTGAAGATGAATGATTTTTCTGCAACATTTATTCTCTTGGTTGTATAAAGGTTTTCTCTTTTTGAATCCCTGTTGGTTATAGAATATCAGTAGTCATTACTTCTTGAAGAGATTATGAGTATTCTTTGGAGAGTTTTCTTTATTCTAATTTCAGTAAACCAAGAGTAAATATTACTTATGCTGCAGTGTGGAGGCAGAGGTTGAATATTATAAGAAATGTAAAGTAAACATATAGTGTTTATAGTTTGTTTCATCCCATCTGTGTAATTTATCGTCATAGTAGAGGTTTTTGTAGACTGAATAGAGAAGGTCAAAAGTCAGTTATAAGGCAAGATTTGTGATCAGAATTGTGGTATGTGTGAGATGTCACATCAGCAGTTACTGCAATGATCACATAGTATGTGATGGTGCAGCCTTTCTGAACAGCTGAATAGGGACTGTGTGATATTGGGTGAGTTCTCATTAGCTCTCTGGGGCACATAGGTTGTTGTATGTAGAGGCAGTGATTCATTGTCGCCTGATGAAGGTAGGGAGGATTAAGGGTTTTTGTGTCATGTTGAAGATTGTTTTATATTTGTTTTATGTATATAGTATAACCTACACAATTCCAAGAAACTGCTTATCAAGTGTTATCAAAGAAATATATACTTTAACGAAGGAGTTCCATTGGTTGTGTTGTTATGATGGATGTTGTCCATGTTCTTTTTGTACACTATCATGGTCATACCAATGTATTTGTTGGGTATTGGAAGTGGTAGACCACATTACATCTTTTCATATGATTTTACTCAAGGGAAGCCAGGTTCTTCTTCATGACTTGAAGTTTTCCCTTGTTATTCTTCTGTAATGCATGCTATAAAAGTGCATACAAGGTACTGTCATCAGAGGTGTCGGGGTGATGTTTTTCGTTATTGTTATACAAAAGGCTAGTTTCTCCTCTTGGTATTTTGCATGCATGCTGACTTTGTAGTAGATCTGTATATCATTTTCAGAAGAGTTTGATATCTGAAGCTTGTCCTCATATCATCTATCGATTGTGTAGTTCTGTTTACTTAGCTGTAGAAGTATCTGTTGCTGACCTAGACAGGTTATGTGCTCCTATTCTTGGAATGTTTGTTACTCCTTTTCACTGATAGTTAATCTTATGCCTTTTAGAGCACTCATTTCCTCATTCATGCTATTTAGGCTGAGTCCCAAGTTTGTTGGTTTTGTATGAACACTAGTTGTCATCCTGCTTTCTTTGTGTTACAATTACTACCAAGAAGGGAAGTTTTCCATTGTTGTTGTTCTTGACTGCATATTTGAGAACAATGTTCATTTGGAATGCCTTGCATAACTCCTTGACCTTGTAGGTATCTTTAGCAAGTGCAAATGTTTTTTTAATATAGCCTACATATGAGTATGTGTAATTTTTGTTGAGTGTGAATAATTGTCTTCCACAGTTTCCATGTGGAAATTAGTTTAATTGTCCGGGACCTTTATAAAGCCAGAGTCTCTACAGAATATAGAAAGGCAATAATACCCTCCAAAGGGAGTTCCTCATAACTTGCAGAAATTTGGTGGAGAATTTCATTCAAAATCGATACAACACATAGGTTGTTAGTATCCTGTTGAGGTACTGTACTGCACTGATAAGTGAGAACTTGTACAATATTTTGCTTTTTATAGGATGTTTCCATGTTTTGGAGCCCTAAATATAACCTAAATCATTGTCCCCTATAATGAAAGTTTGGTGATGGGACCCCATTGGTATTTACCATCTCACTGTGCCCTGTTTCAAGTTTCATGCCCACTACAAGATTTTTTGATAAGCTTTCTAATTTGGATCTGTCTTTGAGAATTCCATCTAATTTTTGGTAATTATCTTGTTATTATTTAAAGAAATGTAGCATTTTTTTGGGGGGGGGGATTTTTGATGGAATATCCACATTTGCCCTTAGTTCCTTAACAGTAATCTTCAGATGATAGTGGACCCACAATTTTAATAATAATAATTTTAATGATAATAATTTTGATAATGAAGCTTCTTGTGGGGGAGTCCTCTTGTGTAGAAGTATTCATGTAGCAAAGTCCACTTGCGGGGAAGTACTCATGTGGGGGAATCCTCTTGCGTGGGGAGTCCTATCGAGGGGAGGCCTCATGTGGGGAAAGCCTCTTGTGGGAAGTCCTCTTGTGGAGAAGTACTCATATCACAAATTTTCCTGGGAGTAATTTTTACATTTTGTAAGGACCTCAGAAAGCAGATGTAACTGTAGGATGTCAGTTGGTTTTACTGTTCCATTAACTTTTAAATATCTGTATAGAGTCTAGGAGAATCTCTATTCCCAGGCCTTTTCAAATAGTTTTTCCTAATATATAACATTTTAGACCCAAATAGAACTATTTGTCTTGTTCAGCTCTAGTTGAGTTATTCCTGTTGGTGCTTGGGGAGTCTAGTTTACAGCTAATAAGGGTAATAAGTTTCTTGATGATGGTATGGATCTGTTTCTGGCTGTTCTTTCAAGTATAAATGTTGTAAGTGTACTTTTATTTTCAAGGGGTAATTTGAGATTTTTGGTTAGTGGGTCTCCTTTGTCTCTAGGTTCTTCATCATTTTCATCATTGTGGGGTTCTTTTGTGGGAATGGGGTCATTATCTTTTTTCATTGAGGTCGTTGATGGGGGAATCATCTTTGTTACTGGTATTGCTACCTTTCTTAGTGTAGAAGTTGAAGTTGTTTGGTTAATTTGTCATTATATGAGACATTTTATGAAAGTATGCATGTTTCCTGTATATTCTGTGCAAATGGATTATGCTATTTGCTATTAGTGAGTATTGGAAATTAGAACTTTTTTTAAACTAAATTAGTTTTATTAAAAAAGTCAATAACTACTAGAATAACAATAACATAAATACTGTATTTGCCTTATAAGCTTTCAAGAAAATCATACTTGTTCCAACACGATATACAAACCTCGTAATCATTTAATATAGGAATTTGCTTCAGCTCGGCTGAAACAGCCGAAGAGAAAGAAAACCAGGCAGTTGTGCTGATTGGTTGGCTGGCGGTATGGGGCAGAGCTAAACCCCCCCCCCCACCGCCAGCCCGCTTTCCTCATTCACTCGTTTCGGCTCAATGTGGATGGTTGTGCTACTCTCCGCTCTCTATGCTACAGCCCTTTGCCTTCTCTTGTGCTCGTGTACTAGTGATTGGTCATTGTTATGAAGGAGAAAGTTGCTCTTTAAAATGCGATGTTGTGTAGGCCGTGGCGGGCGTTGCAGCGGGTTGCGTTTGTCACCTTCTGTAGACCCGCACACGCTCTGCTCGACATGCAGGTAAAACCTTACTCCCAAGGTTCTCCTTGCCGTAGTGTGAATCCTAGCCGCCATTTTGGGAAGCCCGGATTCATGGCATGTCGGGGTTTTCTCGGGTTTCGATGGGGAGCGGTTGACCTTAGCGCTCCCGTTATTTTGGCGATCCCGAGAGACACCTAACAGATTGCTGATACCGATGACGACACGTTACCTAGTAAGAAAGGGGAATTTTGGGCGTCTCGGAATTTCAGGTAAGCTTGACTTGAATTTGTTAAGACGCCGTTTTAATATAGCGGACAAGCTTCAACAACGTCATTTGAATGATACGATTGTTGATGAACTCATGAATGTAATCGAGTTTGTAACAGGGTTCCCAGGTTGGCCTTTTACAGCTAAAGACATAAAATTTGGCATTTTTTATTTGAAATTGGTTAGCCTTTAGCAATATCATAAAAGGTTGGCCTTAAAAAGGCTATACCTTTGGCCTTTTTTAACTTCTTAAAGCTGCAGTTGATCAAAGTTGGCCTTTTCTCACTTAGGTAAACTGGCAACCCTGGGTTGTAACTTTATCGACTCCCGTGTTCACTGATACCCCTGTTGTTGTTGACTATGTACCTAATAAAGCATTTGTTCCTGGCAAAATGCAAACTTTTTCCAACGGTTAAATAATTGTAGGACTCCGTTAAAACAAGGGAGAGTAAAGTTTTAATCATTGAGATTTCTTTAATGACTGATGGCAAACCCTTTACAGCTTCGCCCGCAAGTCAGTTAAGATTAAAATCTGCCAAATTTCCTGCTGATAAGCAGTTAAAATTAAAATCTGCCAAACTCCTGCTGATACAATATGTTTTTCAAGTTCACCATGTTCACTGACCACGGCTCTTCCTACAGACATGGCTCAGGTTTTTCATCCTCGTCCAGTGTCGTCTGCTGTTGCCTCAACCAACGTTCCAGCACCTCGGAGGGGGCACAAGAAGAGGAAGCCTGGGCGGTATTCCTCTTCTAGTTCCTTCTCCTCTCTCCTTCTCCTCTTTATCTTCATCTTCTACCTCTGACTCTTCTCCCCCAGGGGAAAGAGGAAGGGGAAGAAGAGGAAAGCGAAGAGGGCCAGGAAGGCCAGTCGCAGTCAAAGGGACATGGCGCCCTGAGACACCTCTTCTCCTCCGGAGAATGAGGGCGATGTGTGAGATTCCCGTGTTCCCCGCACTAGTGGGATTGTTCACAGCGAATCTTGCGCAAGGCCTCCATACACGACAACTGCACTCGAGGGCGTAAGTATCGTCTCCCAGAGCAGGGTGACGGGATCCTCGGGGCCCCCGATCTACTGCTCAGACTGGAATTGAACTGCTCTTGAGTGGGAAAAGGAGAGTCCTGGCTTCAGCACGAGAAATCTCAGCTGTGGTCTCTTGTGAAGAATCCGCTGTACGCACGACTACCTCCACGGGGGTAGCCATGCGGACCGACTCAGTGACTCGTGTGTCGCGTGAGTAGGGAGCAGGCCCAGACAGCCACGCACTCGACCCGCGTGACTCGGGCCCGGCATGGAGCCACCTCGCGGCTCGGCCCGCAGCATGGGGACCGGTCATGCACGACCAGGCTAGCTCTCGCGCATACCAGCCATGCGAGATGCAGCCAACCCCCATGCTTTCTGGCCATGTAACAGGTGAGGCCGCACGTACCACTCGCGCGACTAACCTGTCTACACCTCCTGGTGTGAGCGCTGCAGTTCCCAGCGACCCCGCTTGCGCTCGAGTTCCTTCGGGAGCTTCGTGGGGCTCGCTGCGACCAGTCACGCACGTGGTTGCAGTGGGAACTTCGATGCATTCCGTCGGGTATGAACCCTGCCAGGCTCCTTCCTTGACTCCTGAATACACACCTGGTTCGGTCCTAGGACCAGAGCGAGTTTATTCATGGGGGATGTCATCACCCATATAGTACTGTATGTCACTTCCCGTACACCTACGAATGTAGCGGGACGAGAGATCAGCCACTTCCCCGGCCTTCACCGGCCGTGAAGACGGAAGATCCCGAGGTGGAGTCGCCGGTCCTAGAGGTCATTAACCCCATGGGTGAGATTAATGGCCTCAGGGATCCTCCTGAGGTAATGTCCGAGATGAAGGTACAGCCTTGGAGATCCTATGGGGAGCTCCCGAAGGCAGTTCACGGCCCCTCACACTACCCTGGTTGAGACAGACTGCTCGAGTATTGGACCGAGTGAGTGACCAGATCGCAGGACCTGGGGACTCGCTTAGGAGCCAAGGTTCAAACAAGCTTCTCCCTCAACCACACCAGCGACAGAAGAGTTACTATGTCACAGAGTCTTCTGTGTCTTGTCCTCTCCCTCTCGACCCTGCGGTCGGAGCGCTTGCTGGGGGTTCCTCAGTCGAGAGCTTGAAATCCCAGAGAGTGGCCTTCTCGGCCTCTAAGATTTCAACTATGGAGTCCATCTCTGTAGCTGCTCTCAAGGCTGCTTCGTGGCTTGACCACTGGTGTGGTACGACCACAGTGCTCGTGCGGGACACTAAGCTCGCTACCCCTGAACACATGGAGCAGTACAGGAACCTGGCTTTGTCTGGTGGGAAAGCTGTTGCTTTTCTCTTGGACCAGGTTGCTACCTAGTATGCCAATCTGATCCTCAAAAAAACGCGAGGCAGTAGCCACTCGTTTGGATAGACAGATTGGTTCAGGAGAGGCCCTGGCACTCAGGAACACTCCTATTAGAGCTGCAACTTCTCTCTTTCCACCAGAGGAAGTTCGGGGTGCGGGATAAATGGCGCCTCGACTCGAAGGACTCCATTATCCACCAGGCGGAGGCTGTGAGTTTCAAGGGACCTGGTCCCGCGAAACTGTCCGCATCCAGGCCGAGTCAGGCTAAGCTCACAGGAAGTAGCAAGGGTACCATTGGTCGTGCTCCTGCTGCTCCTGTGCAGCCGAGACCTGCTCCGGTTCAGAAGGGTTTTGCCCCCAAACAGACCTTTCAGCCTCCCTCGGGAGCTCCTCCACATTGGGGAAAGAACAGGGGCAAGCAAGGGAAAGGGAAACGCTGAGATTGGCTTTCCCCTTCCCATGTTGCCGAGGGTAGGGGGATGCCTATCGCGCCATTGGGCGATGTGGAAGCACCTCGGGGCCGAGGAATGGGTAGTGTCGACCCTTCGCTTAGGGTACAAGCTCCCATTCGTGCTTCATTGATCCCCCCCCCTATCCTCCACTTCAATAGCGTTCCACACATACGCTCCAACATCCCTGAAGGCTCTGGCCTTGGAGGCGGAGGTCCAGGAAATGTTGGAGAAGGATGTGCTAGAAGTCGTACACGATCAGTCACCAGGAGGTTGGAGACCGATCATCTACCTTTCGCCACTGAACAAGTTTGTTTAGCAAACTGCGTTCAAGATGCTAACAGTTCGAACTGTGCTGTTAGCCATCAGGGAGTACGACTTCATGCTTTCGATAGACTTGAAGGACGCGTACTTTCAAGTACTGTACCAGTTCATCGGTCGTCTAGAAAGTACCTCCGATTCACCTTCCAGGGCATGGTGTACCAGTTCAAAGTCCTGTGCTTCGCACTGTGCACAGCTCCCCAAATGTTCAAGCGAGTGTTCACGACGGTAGCAGCTTGGGCCCACTCGAGGGGTATCCGCCTACTGATGTACCTCGACGACTGGCTGATTCTCGCTCCCTCGCAGGAGCAGTTGATTCAGGATCGAAACTCGCTTCTGGCAGTTTTTCGCGATCTGGGGATCGTGGTGAACCACAAGAAGTCGAACCTCATTCCCAAGCAGAAGGTGAAGTATCTGGGAATGCTGATCGACTCTGCATTCCAGCCCTCCAGTGGCAAGCTCTTCTAGGTCACCTCTCCTCGCTGGAGAAGCTCGTTCCTTTCGAGCGGATCCATCTCCGCTCCCTTCAGTGGTGTCTGAGTTCAGGCGGATCCATCTCCGCTCCCTTCAGTGGTGTCTGAGTTCAGGCGGATCCATCTCCGCTCCCTTCAGTGGTGTCTGAGTTCACGCGGATCCATCTCCGCTCCCTTCAGTGGTGTCTGAAGAACCAGTGGTCAGGAGCCACCGATCTTCCCTCTTGTCCAGTCCTCATGGAACGTGAGGTAAGGGAGGATCTCCTTTGGTGGCTAAACAAGGAGAACCTCATGAGAGGGTTTTCTCATAAACCCTCCTCCACCTCAGTTCTGTTCACAGACGCATCCGGGGAAGGTTGGGGTGCACACCTTAACGACTTGGTCGTGTCAGGTGTGTGGTCGGAAGAGAAGAAACTCCTGCACATCAATGTGCTGGAAATGATGGTAGTCTCGAGAGCATTCTTTCTTTTCCAGGCCCGTTTGAGAGAGCTCTCGGTAGTGCTGATGAGCGACAACACGTCCGTGGTCGCGCACGTCAACAAGCAAGGGGGCACGCTCTCACGTCCCTTGTAGCAGTTGACGAGGCAGGTGTTTCTCTGGGCAGAGAGTCAACACGTAACCTTGTCAGCCAGGTATATCCAGGTAAGAGAAGTGTTCTGGCAGATGCCCTAAGTCGCAGAAACCAGGTAATAGGGGCAGAATGGTCTCTTCACCCTTGGGTCGCGAGTTGAGTACTCGACCTCTGGGGAGAACCATGCATCGACCTTTCGCAACACGGCACAATGCCAAGCTTCCCGTGTTTTACTCTCCAGTACCAGATCCCGCGGATCTACTGGATTGCTACATGTTTCCCCCCCTTTTTGCTTGCTTTGCGCAGTCCTGTACCGGGTCCTAGTAGCTCCAGGACTCGGGATGACTCTCATTGCTCCACTATCGCTACACATGAGTGGTTTCCCGATCTGTTGTCACTCCTGGTCGAGGCATCGAGAGAGCTACCACACTGGCCCAATCTCCTTCGGCAACCCTTGTCGAACATGTACCACCAGGCGGTGCAGTCGCTCAGACTTCACGCGTGGAGACTATCCAGTATCTCCTCAGAACACGAGGCTTTTTGCGACTTGCTGCGAGAGAGAAGTCAGGGTACCTTAGAAGATCCTCCTCCTCAGTCTACTAGGGGAAGTGGTTGGTCTTCTGTGATTGGTGTAGAGGAAGGGGTATCTCTCCTGTTGGAGCCTCTCTGACTCAGATCGCAGACTTCCTAGTCTTTCTTCGCAGAGATAAGCTTTTCTGCCATTAAAGGGTACAGGTCTGCCCTTGCAATGGTGTTTCGTCTAAAGGGCATAGATATCTCCAATGCCCTGGGGATTTCTATTCTCATTAAAAGCTTCGAACTGTACAGTCGTGTCCCCCGAGGGAACTTTGAGTTCCCCAGTGGGATGTCACCTTAGTTCTCTGGTCTCTTACTCGTGCTCCGTATGAACCCTTGAGCCGTGCCTCAAACAGGTACTTGACCTTTAAGACTGTTTTTTTCTGCTAGCCTTAGCATCGGCAAAGAGAGTTGAGGAGTTACACGGCCTCTCTTGTAATGTCACTCATGCAGAGGGTTGGAAGGAAGGAGATCTCCTTGAGTTTTGCGCCAGAGTTTGTGGCCAAGACTTAGAACCCAGTGATCCACAATCCCAGGTTCGAGGCCTTCACTATTCCTTCCTTACCGGATGTGGTGGTTCAGGTGAGAGGCTTCTTTGTCCCGTCAGGTGTCTCCGGCGCTATCTTTAGCGAACTCGGCATCTCAGACCTGAATGTCAACGACTTCGTTAGCACCGGCAGAACCAAGAGGGAGGTCTCGAGGAACACGATATCCATCTGGATCCGTGAAACCATCCGCAAGGCGTATGAGACTTCCTCAAGAGTCCAAGCACCATCGAAGGTTAAAGCTCACGAGGTCAGGGGCATTGCCCCAACACTCGCTTTCAAGAGAATCTTGCAGTGGGCCAAGTGCTGAAGGCTGGCATTGGGAAACACCAGACTACCTTTACTGCCTTTTACTTGAGGGAGTTTACGCACAAGTCCTTGGACACCTTTGCTCTTGGCCTTGTGGTAGCAGCTCAAGCTATTGACTGACCTCTCCAGTTCCTCCGGGACAGGAAAGTCTCTTGTCTTAATTTTATGGTATGTTTGGCAGTGTGAAAGCAGTCTGCAGGTGATCCGCCTTTCTTTCTGTCTCTTCCCTTGGAGTTCCATACATCAAGACAAGTCTTCCCAGGTAAGATTGCTAGAGTTTGTTTACAAGTATTCTCCCCCCGTCTTCTGCTAGGCAGGGAAGATGGTGGATGTATAAACCCTTTGCCTTTTGGTTTTGGAATTTCATCCAGTCACTGTGACCCTAGGGTCGAGTGTCTCTTACGTTCACGCTCTCTGGTCGCGCAATGCTCTTACACATCGCGCGGAGGCTCCCAGTCTCTGAGACCCCACCTTCATCATGTCGGG
The DNA here is from genome assembly GCF_036898095.1 of Palaemon carinicauda. Classification (NCBI taxonomy): domain Eukaryota; kingdom Metazoa; phylum Arthropoda; class Malacostraca; order Decapoda; family Palaemonidae; genus Palaemon; species Palaemon carinicauda. Next base: position 82,022,412 of record NC_090742.1, on the reverse strand, counting down.
TAAGAGACAGGGGTAGGTGGATATAGTCCTCTGCTTTCATTCGAGACCAGGTCTATATCTGGGCAGTTAGCTGTCTACAAGCAGCAAAGGCAGACCTCCCATCAAGCAGTGAGTCTTCCTATATTAAATGATTACGAGGTTTGTATATCGCGTCGGAACAAATGACAATTTGTCCTAAATTGTATTTTTCCTAGCCTTACAAACCCGTAATCATTTAATATTAATGCCCGCCTCTACCACCCCTCTCATGTTCCACATTGAGCCTAAAGCGTTTGAATGAGGAAAGCGGGCTGGCGGTGGGGGAGGGGGGGGGGAGCTAAGCTCTGCCCCATACCGCCAGCCAACCAATCAGCACAACTGCCGGGGTTTCTTTCTCTTTGGCTGTTTCAGCTGAGCTGAAGCGAATTCCTATATTAAATGATTATGGGTTTGTATAGCTAGGAAAAATACAATTTAGGATAAATTGTCATTGTAGAGAGGTCTTACGCATGTGTTGTATGTCTTGGTACCTTTACAAGTGATATTTTTATTTACTAGTACTCAAGTTGCACCTGTTAATAATATATTTCTGTTTACTAGCATTCAAGTTATCTTAGAGAAATATAGAACCTGATTATTTTTGTTTATGAATCTTCATGAGCTTGCTGTTGCTTTTTAGGCTCTATTTTATGCATACAAAGCAAGTCAGCCATTATTATTATTGTTATTTTCGGTAAATATTATTATTGTTGTTGTTATTATTATTATTATTATTATTATTATTATTACTATTATTATTATTATTATTATTATTATTATTATTATTATTATTATTATTGAATAGGATAACTACAGTAGATTACAGAAATATAATTGTCAATACCCCTAGGGGTTCCCATGAATGGTACATTTATGTGTTCATACACATATGCATGGCTGTACTGTATATGGTTGTCATATACTGTAGAGTGTGATATACAGTACTGAATGCCCAAGCCTATGTAGTATCATTATTATTATTATTCTTGAATAGGATAACTACAGTAGATTACAGAAATAGAATTGTCAATACCCCTAGGGGTTCCCATGAATGGTACCTTTATGTGTTCATACACATATGCATGGCTGTGCTGTATATAGTTGTCATATACTGTAGAGTGTGATATACAGTACTGAATGCCCAAGCCTATGTAGTATCATTATTATTATTATTATTATTATTATTATTATTATTATTATTATTCTTCTTGAATAGGATAACTACAGTAGATTACAGAAATAGAATTGTCAATACCCCTAGGGGTTCCCATGAATGGTACCTTTATGTGTTCATACACTTATGCATGGCTGTGCTGTATATAGTTGTCATATACTGTAGAGTGTGATATACAGTACTGAATGCCCAAGCCTATGTAGTATCATTATTATACCTTCTTAGTATGATTTACATTTATTCTGGCATAACAACTTCTATTTTTGTTCGATCTACCGGAATCAAGACATGGATGATTCTATCTTCGATTGTCTTCTTACCATTATGGCTAAGATACAAGAAGATGATAGAAAGGCCTCTTTTGTCTTTGTTGAGGATTTCAATACTCACCATAGGGAGTGATTAAGTTTTGTTTCTCCTATCAATCACCATGGCTTAAGAGCTTTAGACTTTGCCTCTGAATCAGGCTGTGAGCAAATCATAAGTGAAGCTACTCACAGGTCTGGTAACTGCTTGGACCTCATATACACTGACTCCCCTGGCGTTATAACAAGTAAGGTTGGTTCTCCAGTCGCGACATCTGGTCATGCCTTGATTTCATTAGTAGAGAAGACTGAGCACCCTGTTCCTGATGTATCATACTCATGTAAGATTTTTATGAAATCTCAAGCAGACTGGAATGAGATTTTGCATGATCTTTTGTGCTTGAATTGGTCACAATTGTATTGTAGCGTTGATCCTGTAGTCCTTTTGAATGAGAATCTAGTCAACATAATTGATAGGCGTATCCCTTCTCATGTGCTAAGGTACCGAGTGAAGGACAAACCATGATTCAATGATAATTGTAGATGTGCTTATTTGGAGAAGCAGGAGGCCTATCATCTTTGGAAGGGTAACAGATCAGATTTGACCTGGATTAACTATACTCAGCTTAGAGCTTTGGCTCAGAGAGTTTATGCTTCAACTGGAAAGGAGTACAATCTAACCATGAAAGAAACCCATTCTGGTACAACCCATGAACATAAGTGGTGGACTATCGATAAATCTGCACTCTTTGGTGTAGATGCAACAGTTCCTCCTTTCCTTAAACCAAATGGCTCAGTCACTCACTGTCCAAAGGAGAAGGCAACCCTTTTGGCTGATGTGTTTGATAGTAAGCAGAGTAATGAGAAACTCAAACATCCCCATTCCTGTTTTCCTGAGACGAAACTAACTAGTTTAGTTTTTCGATCTCGTGAGATTAAAGCTCTGTTGATGGATCTTGATGCTTATGGAGGTGTAGACCCAAATGGAATTTTTCCTTTGTTTTTTTACAAAGACTGCAGATTTCTTAGCTCCAAAGTTGATTGTTATTTTGTGCAAGTTAGCAAGAAGAGCTTTTAGCACTTGTTGGAGAATTGGTAATGTTACTCCACTATGTAAATATGTTAGTGGTAGCTCAAGTCCAACTGATTACCGCCCAATTTCCATAACTTCCATATTATCTAAAGTTTTTGAACATCTTTCGGCAAAACGTCTTAATAGGTTTGCTGAAGGTAATTATCTGTTTGCAATTTGGTTTTCGTAAAGGCCTTGAAGCATGTGATGCCCTTCTTACAATCTCCAATACTGTACAGAAATCCCTTGATTGTGGTCAGGAAGCTCTTATGATTGGCCTTGATTTTAGTGCTGCCTTTGACCGTGTTAATCATGAGGCCCTTGTAATCAAACTCAAACAGTTGGGAGAGGGCGAGTCTTTTCTTAGCATTATTATTGAATTTTTAAGTAATGGATCTTAAAGAGTTGTTGTTGATTAGCACCATAGTGAGTATAGGAATGTGATATCTGGTGTTCCACAGGGTAGTGTTCTTGGCCAATTACTTTTCATATTATATAAACATGACATGTGGTTTGGCCTAGTAAACAAGCTTGTTGCGCATGCAGATGATGCTACTCTCTTTGCATCAATTCCATCTCCTGAATGTAGATTTGGGGGTTGCTGAATCCCCCAATAGAGATCTAGCTAAAGTTAGGCATGGTGCAAATTATGGGGTATGAAGTTGAATCCTAACAAAACTCAAAGTATGATTGTAAGTAGGTCAAGGACAGTATTTCCTCAACATCTGGATATCAGCATTGTTAATGTTTCTTTTACTTTGTATGACTCTTTAAAATTTTAGGAGTGATTCTCGACAGCAAATTTACTTTTGAGGAATACATTAGGTCTGTGTCTTCTTCAACAGCACAAAAAATTGGCTTATTGAGAAAGTCTTTTAAGATTTTTGGTGATCAATCTATTCTGAAGAAATGTTTTAATCCTTTCATTCTACCTTGTTTCGAGTATTGTTCTCCTGTCTGGTTTTCAGCTGCTGATTCTCATCTTAATTTGTTGGACAGGAACTTTCGGTTTATCAAATTTCTTATTCCAGATCTAGATATTAATCTTTGGCACCGTCGTTCAATTAGTTCATTATACATGTTGCATAAGATTTTTCATAATTCTGACCATCCTTTACATTCAGATCTTCCTGGATAGTTCCATCCTGTTCGTAATACTAGGCATGCAGTTAATTCTAATAGTCAGGCCTTCTCCATCATGAGGTTCAATACTACACAGTATTCCAGAAGTTTTATTCCAGCTGTGAACAAGTTGTGGAATGATCTTCCTAATCGGGTAGTTGAATCAGTGGAACTTCATAAGTCCAAACTTACAGCAAATGTTATGTTGAACAGGCTGATATAAGTCTTTTTATAGTCTATACATAAATTATCTGTTTTAATGTTGTTAATGTTTTTTGAAATATTTTGTTTTGATTTTTCATTACTTACATTTCATTACTTATATTATTTATTTGTTTCCTTCTTTCCTTTCCTCATTGGACTATTTTTCCCTTTTGGAGCCCATGGGCTTATGGCATCTTGCTTTTCCAACTAGAGTTGTAGCTTGGCTAGTAATAATAATAATGATAATTTATAGGTCTTTTGGGCTCATGTCATTTCAGAGGTAATGTAATTTCACATTAACTATAGAAAATGGTTTGAATTTTGACATCCACATTTCAACAAACAGTATACGTTAAATTTTTTACAACTCACCCATGGTGAAGCTTTGTTATAATAAAGGGATTTTGACGGAGGAAAAATCTATTTCTGGGCGAGGGACCTGTGTCGCCCAGGGAAATGCTCCTTATAGCACCATTTCTAAGGTATAAATACTGCTAAAAATACCAGAGAAAAAGTTGCATGGAATACCAGGAATAAACCCAGCTCGCTCACTCTAATGGAGTGTAGGTATAGTAACTGGGGCGTGTTAGAATCACTACCAGAGGTCCCTTACCAATTAGTCCTCTCCTTCCTCAATATCCCCCGATACTACGAGGGGCCGTTCTACATCCAACTACTGCCCTCTACTACGACTACCCCCCCCCTACCACTACCCACGCTTCTTCCCTCATTCCTTTTCTAGCACCAGTGAGATTCGGACGTGTTGTTTTCATAGCTTTGTGTTTCGGTGTTTTTAAAGATGTCAGACGTTTTGCAGATCCCTGCTCCCAAGCTGAGTATTATAATAGTCTGTTTAGATAATTCTAGGTAGCGACACACGTTAATTTTATAATCCTGTTTGTTTTTATTCTCAGCCGCTTTGCATGATGCCTTCCCTTATGGGTATATTGGCACCAGTATTCTATCTATAAATTCCAAAGAATCCGTAGTTATATCAGATATTCATATTCATTCACTGTAGAACAAATCTTTTAAATTGCCTATTATTAGTATTTTTAGCAAGAAGTTTGATTAAACTATTTCACAATTGTCATGGAACTTCTTATTCTTATTTTTTGTGTACAGGGTATTCTCTTACTTCATTATTTAGTACAAATAATTAATTTGCCGTGTTTAGATATGGAAATATATATTTTGTTTATTTTAATAAGGAATAAAAAAAAATCTCCAAAATTTTTTTATAGACTTCTTTACTGAATGTTTTTTTTTTATGACAACATGTTATATGGTCATTGCTGTGCTTAAAAAGAAATTAGAAATTATTATCATTAAAATAGCACCCAATATCTTAAAGACAAAGGATGCAATCTCTCAAATATAGAATTGTGGTAAGATATTATTATTATTATTATTATTATTATTATTATTATTACAGTGGAACCTCTACATACGAATGTAATAACATGGAATTTTCCAACATCCGAAGTAAAATTCGACCAAATTTCTGTCTCGACACCCGAATTGTTGCTCCAACATACGAAGTAAACAATATGCGTACGCGTGGAATTTTCTCGAAAGCGTCAAGCGTGGTTTATTGTTGACGCTGCTAGACGGCAGCACATCGGAAGGATGCCAATCGAGCGTCACCTTGATCAGTCCTCTCATCTCGTGCGCATCGTGTGGTTGTTCTCTATTCGCTCAGATATTAACAGTGTTTTTTATCTTCCTTTTTCACGTGTTGTTTTCTGTGTTTCGTAATCATGGGTCCTAAAAAGCTTAGTTTCAGTTCAGGAAGTAGTAGTAGTGGTGAGAAAAGGAAGAAGTCAATGCTTTCATTAGAACTAAAGCAAGAAATAATAGAAAAGCATGAGCGAGGTGTACGTGTTAGCGATCTGGCTAAACAATATGGCCGGAATATGTCTACGATCTCGACGATCATAAAACAGAAGGCAGCCATTAAAGCAGTGAAACCTTCGAAGGGGATCACGATTATTTCCAAACGTCGTAGCCCTACTCTTGAAGAGATAGAACGCCTTTTGTTAATATGGATCAAGGACAAGGAGATTGTTGGCGAAACGATCACTGAAACTATCATTTGTGAAAAGGCCAGCGCTATCTACAGTGACTTGAAGGCGGCGGGCTCTTAGGGTGACGCGGGGGAGAGTCCAGCCGATCCTACGACGGAGGAATTCAAAGCGTCTCGAGGTTGGTTCGAGAAATTTAGGAAACGGACCGGGATTCATTCAGTTGTTCGGCATGGAGAAGCTTCGAGTTCGGACACCAAGGCTGCTAAAGACTTTGTTAAAAAGTTCGAAAGCATCGTTGCGGAGGAAGGTTACGTAGAGCAGCAGGTGTTCAACTGTGATGAAACCGGTCTGTTTTGAAAAAAGATGCCTAGTCGAACGTACATTACCGCCGAAGAGAAGAAAATGCCTGGACATAAGCCAATGAAGGATCGGTTGACTCTTGCGCTTTGTGCCAACGCCAGCGGGGACTGCAAAATTAAGCCTTTACAGTGAACCCTCGCTACTTCGCGGTTCGACCATCGCGGATTCACCACTTCGCGGATTTTTTCCATAACCCATATATATACAGTAATATATATATATTTATGTATGCATGTATTTATGTATATATGTAGGTATGTATATGTGTATACATATAAATATATATATATACACACACACACACATATATATATATATATATATATATATATATATATATATATATATATATATCTATATATCTAAAGTAGGAAGATGTGATGTAGTTCTAAGGGAAAAGTATGGGAAATATGTCTGGGTAATAAGCAAAGCTCTACCTCCAGTTTGTTTCTACATTATGATCAGAGATAAATGTAAACAAAACATTGGTTGCCATTTTTTATCGTGCTTTTTAGCATGTTTAGGAAATGCATGATATAAAATCACCTTTAATATTTGTGCCTGTTTTAGTTTAGGGTACTGTAGTACATGCATTAAGTGTTCTGTACATTAAAGGGTAGTTTGTTAACAGTACTACGTACAAGGGAAGGTTTTAAAAGTCTGAATATACATGTTGAATAAATAGGTAAATATGGTGTCACTACTTCGCGGATTTTCACCTATCGCGGCCGCGACTGGAACCTATCTACCGCGATAAACGAGGGTTCACTGTATTAGTTTACCATTCCGAAAACCCTAGGGCATTTAAAGCACATAGAATTAATAAAGACCGGCTACATGTTCTATGGCGTTCTAATTCTAAGGCTTGGGTTACTAGGCATATCTTTGTGGAATGAGTAAACGTAGTTTTCGGCCCTGCTGTCAAGAAGTACCTTCATGAGAGGAATTTGCCTTTGAAGTGCTTGCTTTGTTTGGACAATGCACCCGCTCACCCCCCGGACTTGAAGATGATATCATCGACGAATACAAATTCATCAAAGTGTTGTATCTTCCACCGAATACCACCCCTATCCTCCAGCCCATGGACCAGCAAGTCATCTCTAATTTTAAGAAGCTGTACACCAAGTACTTATTTAAGCAGTGCTTTAATGTCACACAAAGCACCAACTTAACTTTGTGTGAATTTTGGAGGAGCCACTTTAATATCGTGCACTGCTTAAAGATCATAGATCCGGCTTGGGAGGGAGTAACTCATCGGACCCTGAATTCAGCTTGGAAGAAGCTTTGGCCTGATGCTGTTGCTCCCAGAGATTTCAAAGGTTTTGGCCCTGAGAATGAACCTGTGGTTGCCGCCGAGGAAGACGTCGAAGAGATTGTATCCCTTGGCAAGTCCGTGGGTCTGGAGGTGGATGAAGATGATATCACCGAACTCATTGATGAGCATCATGAAGAGCTCACCACCGAGGAAGTCAAGGAGCTGCAAGCCATGCAGCATGATGAGTTCCAAGCGCAGTTGAGTGAGTCTGAGGAGACCGAGGAGGTAGGCCAAATCTTAGGTACGGCGGAAATAAAACAGATGTTGGCATATCATCAACACGTGGTTGATTTCATCGACAAGCATCACCCACAGAAACTTCAGGTTTGCAGTGTAGTTGCTCAGTTTGATTATGTTTGTTTAACTCATTTTAGAAAAATCCTCAAAAGCCGTACCAAGCAACTTTCACTCGATAGTTTCTTTAAAAAATCTTTAAAACGGTCTAGTGATCATGATGAAAAGAAAGAAAGCGAAGCAAAGAAAAGGAAGACCGAATCGAGTGAAAGTGATGAAAATTAAAAATAAGAGAAGAAAAAAAATGTAAAAAAAAATATAAAATTATAGAAATGAAAAATAAAAATAAGCTAAGTTAAGTTAAAGTTCATGTAATGTAAGTTAGTGTAAGTTTTCGTACACGTTATCGTACAAAGTCGCCGTCCCTACCGCCTCGCTGATCTTCCATCTCCTCCTGCATAGCAGTCCCTACACCTGCGCTGGCCTGTCGCTAAGGTAAAGTGTTACATAAAAACCTCTTTTTTTATTTATTATTTCTTTATTATTATTCTTTTTTTAGATAATTATTATACTGTATTGTATTAATGTTATGTGTAATTATGTGTAGCCATTTATTAAGGAGTTATTATGGGTTTTTAGGCTGAGGAACGAATTAAACAAATTACCGTGTATTCTTATGGGAATATTTGCTCCAACATACGATCGTTTTAACATACGAAGATCGTATGTAGAGGTATCACTGTATTATGATTATTATTATTATTATTATTATTATTGATTGCTGAGCTACAACCCTAATTGGAAAAGCAGGATGATATAAGCCCAGGGGCCCCAAAAGGGAAAATACCCCAGTGAAGAAAGGAAACAAGATAAAACAAAATATTTTGAGAATTGTAACAACATTAAAATTTATATTTCATATATAAACTATAAAAACTTTAGCAAAACAAGCGGAAGAGAAGTAAATAGAATAGTGCAGCCGAGTGTACCCTCAAGCAAGCGAACTCTAACCCAAGACAGTGGAAGACCATGGAACAGAGGTTATGGCACTACCCAAGACTAGAAAACTATGGTTTGATTTTGGAGTGTCCTTCTACTAGAAGAGCTGCTTACCATAGCTAATGAGTCTCATCTACCCTTACGTAGAGGAAAGTAGACACTGAGCAATTACAGTGCAGTAGTTTACCCCTTTGGTGAAGAAGAATTGTTTGGTAATCTCAGTGTGGTCAGGGGTATGAGGACAGATGAGAATCTGTAAATAATAGGCCAGACTATTTGGTATATGTGTAGGCAAAGGGAAAGTAAACCATAACCAGAGAGAAGGATCCAACGTAGAACTGTTTGGCCAGTCAAAGGAGCCCATAACTCTCTAGCGGTAGTATCTCAACGGGTGGCTGGTGCCTTGGCTAACCTACTACCTACTAAAAAGGTACTGCTCAAAGTGAGCAGTGTAAGGAAGTTTAACCATGTGCTAGTGATGGGGAGGTAAGGGTAAAGAAATACTCTATCAAGAGAGATGGGCTGTGGTAAGGATGGATTGTGGAGTTACTTTTAATGATTAGTTTATTCACTCCACTAGGCTAAAATACCACATTAAATATTGGGCATTATTGAGTAATTCACGTTGTATTAATTGTGATAAAGGGAGCTAAAACCCAAAGTAAAAAAGTGCATTCTGAGTAATTGTGGACTTTCTAGGTAGTGTAGTATGTATGAATGGAATATAATTTCTAGATATTGTGTTTGAATTCTTATAATTTTAAGTGGTACTCTATTTTATTTAGATTTTCGACTTATTTTGTGTTTTATATTGATGAAGATTCATGACTAAATTTTTATTATGCTGTACTTTATGAATCATAATGAAAGGTCTTTTTATCCATTTACAACCTTTTATGTTTTTTATTCTTGTAATAACAATAATAATATTAACAGTAACAATATTAGTAATAATGAAAATTATGAGGTAAATAAATATGAATAATAGCAATATAAAATACAAATGTTAGGATTTTGTTGATGTTATAATACCAGTAATATTAGTCAGATAATATTAAACATGTGTCTTTGATAAGGTAAATTGAAGAATGCAATAGGATTTACAGTACTAGCTAAAAATGGATGCATTTAAGGATAGGGATTTTATTGTTACTAGCCCATAGATTATATGCTAAAATCATAGTTTATAAGCAGATGCAGATATGATGAGTTTCATTTGCTTTGTTAGATTTGCATTATTTTTGACATTTTTGTTTAACCTATTCATAAGCAATAATTTCTCTTACAGTGTTTTTTATAATTTACACTGAGGCCATACTGTACTATGTAATGTTTCTTCCAGTTCATAATTAGTTGCTAACTATTTTTGTTCACGAGGTCCTTGTCAGATATGGACTGCTCAAATAGCAAGTCCTTACTGTATTATGTTCATTAAATCTACAATAATCCTACCAGATACTGAAAGTTGACTTACTCGATTAGTGATAAGTTTAGATTTTGTCATAAAATAGAAAGTTATAATTGCTTTATCTATGCATAATTGTGAGCATTTATTTCAGAAATTGATGTTTGGAATAATTCAGTTCCCATTAATATACTAAAGTAACCTTATTAATCCCTATTCAATAGATTTAGGAGTAACAGTTTAAAAATTTCTTTTTTTTGTAATTAAACTTTGGTTTTTAGGTGTTCTCAGATTTTGGATGGTATTGGTGATATTACTAAAGAATTTAAGTTTTTGAATGGTTTTGGTGATATTACTAAAGTATTTAAACTAACATCTTTGAGGTTTTAGTATTCAGTAATACCTCTCTTCATGTTGGTTCGATGTACCACACGTCATTTCCAACTTTATGTTGCTCACCCATAAATGATAAATGCAAAAATAAAATCTACATTGTGATGTTTTCTCCTACTGAACATTTGTCTCTATGACATACCGTAACATTCTGTAAAGTACTGTACTTCACATGGAAGCTTATTAATGTAGCTACATGTATATGGTTGTTATGAATTAATAAAAGGTTGTAAATACTTTTTCATATTCAGTACTTATTTAGGAAATGTACTGTATAAATCACATTATAGGATGAAAATCCAACCTATGTAAAAAGTTAACTTATATCAGATCTTTTGGAACCAGTTAGCAACGTAAGGTGGGGTATTACTGTATACTTACCCTTCTGATTAAGGAAATATATTTTTCTCACTGTCTGCTGTTTTTGGTGCCATATTTGTTCTGCTTCAGCACTTGCTAAGCGTAACAGCAGTGTATATTTTCTTGTCAAGATATTTTTTTGTATCTTATTTTAAAATCTTAAATATGTACATTATTATCATGTGTAAACTTTTCCCAGAAATCTTATTAAGTTTTACCAATACAGTATTGTTGTACTGTATTTTTTTTTTATTTATAATGAAATTAGATTAATCCTTAAATAATTGTTCTACAGTCATTCTGCTTTATTTTAAAGGATTGTATTAAATTTTTAGTGTATATTAAAAATGTTGAATTTGAATTTTTACAGTAACTTTGCTAGTGTTTTATTGTTATGTCAATTATTAAGAATGAATTGTATCCAAATCCTATATATTTTATAGATTTATATAAATGAGCTGTTTATCTTCATTTGGTGGTTTTATTCAGCAGCATATCCATTTTTAATTATTGCAAGATAGAATTGACTGTTGATGACATATTTAAGTCTGCTGATGATATGTCAACATATTATTAATGAAGGGTAGAGTATTTCAAGTTTCAGATTTTATATGAAATACAAGAAATGAAAATGTAAACATACAGCCAAAGCAGCAGCTTTATTGGAGTAAGTTTCAGATTTGGAATTGGTGGTATGTAGTGTTTTTTATTGGAAGAATAATCCGGTTACAAATATTGAGTTTGAACTTGAAAGCATCATAAATCTTCCCAATAAATCTTAATGACCATCAATCCTTCATGCCAGTCCTAGAATTATGTATTGGACCTGATGCTCAGTAAACATTTTCTTTATTATTGCTAGTTAAGCTACAACCTTAGTTGGAAAAGCAAGATGCTGTATAAGACCAAGGGCTCCTAAAAGGAAAAATGGTCCAGTGAGAGAAGGATGTAAGGAAAACACTATGTAAGAGAAGAAATGAATAAAGAATGTGAAATATAAATGTCATATATAAACTGTGAAGAGAGACACCTTTCAGCCTGCTTAACATAAAAACATTTGTTGCAAGTTTCTGAAGTGCCACTGATTTCACTACCTTATAAGGAAGATCATTCCACAATCTGGTCATCAGCTGGAATGAATCTTATAGAATAATGTGTAATATTGAGCCTTATGATGGAGAAGGCAAGACTGTTCGAACTAACAGCATATCTAGTATATTAATACATACATTATTGTACAGCCTGGGGAGATCCAAATACAAAGGATGGAAAGAATTCTGAAAAACCTTATGCAATATGCATCAAGAACTAACTAAATGACAGTATCAAAGATTAATATCAAGAAGATAATAATGGTAAAACAAGGTTGATTCTAATTATGCATAAACCCTTTACTGTACAGCAGTACCTCAGTTTATGAGCTTTAATTGGTTCTGGCTGTGAGCTTCGAACTTGAAATGTTAGTATCCTAAAGTAATTTTTCCTTTAAAAAAAACAAAAAGAAAATCACTTGATGAGCAACACATCCATGAATACACAAACGATACAGTACTGTATAATGTACTATACACTAATTTTTAAAGGTTTGTAATGGTTATTGATAATAAAATCATAACCATTAGCATCAAAAACTAATAAGAATTGATCAGTCACAATAAAAATAAAATCTTTTACAAATTAACTCGCACTGTACTTTTGAGGAGAGTTGTGGCTAGCGTGGGAAAACAACGTAGGGAGAGGAGGAGGAGGGTTACTGTTTGGAAGGAAAATTTCCCTCCATGAGAACTCTCTTGAATGACATCTACACTAACTGGATCACTTAATTTACTTACCGTAATTTTCTCTGAGAAGGGTGTTAGGGTTGAGAGTTAATGCAAGTCAAAATGGGATCAAAATTGCAAAAACATGGCGTGAACACTGCGTGACTGATTTTCTGTGCATTACGTGTTAGTCTCCGTAATACTTGCCCATACGGCCCAAAATTTTTGCTTGCAGACATGCAATATTTGTAACCCAATTCAAATTTGTATGCTTGTATCCCCATTTAGTAGTAATAGTACAGTAGTAATACATGATGCTGTTGATATAAAAGATGAAGTAGTAGTATTAGTAGTAACAATAATAGTAGTAGTAGTGGTAGATGATGATAATTATGGAAATAATGATGTTGATGAAACAAAGTTAATTGTAATTATACCTTTGGTACACTGTAGTAATAGTAGAAGATGATGTAGTAAAGTTGACTGTAATTATTTATAAACCCTGTAAGGTGGTACTGCCACCGGTATAGTCCACTTTGTCTGCTATAGGCATTACTAAAATGTCTTTCCAGCCCTGAATTTTTAGTCTTAGACTATCTCAATTTCTATTTCCATTCTTCAATCTTGCTGTCCAACATATTTTGATTTTACTTCATGCCAAAAAAGTGAGTTTTGAATGGCCTCCCAAGCTCTAGCACTGTATTATATGGTCCAAGTCCTTCAGTCAAGTCAATCAACATCTTATGAGATCACACCTTAAACCAAATTTGTTCCCATACTAACAAACTTTCCGCTATTTATTGGATATTACTTCTAGCGGTAGCTGGAAGGCAGCCATTAGATTATACGTGCGAGGTGGCAACCCTACCTAACCACTACAGTGTGTAGGTAGGGGGAGTGGCTGGGGGCTACTCAGCCACCTATATCTACTCAAGGTTCAGTGAACTACGTCACTTTTTTACTTTTGGCTGGTAAAAAGTGGATGTCTCCTCTCTTTCCCTTTAAGGCTTAACCATTTACTACTATTACTTTACGCTCATTCTTTTCTTTACAGATATGAAATGTTTCTACACGACGCTCCATTACAGGGTAATGTGGCGGTTTCAGATGTCGATGTTCGTTTAGAGAGTTATCAGAAGGATTCCTCTGCACTGCCGACTCCTCTTGTGGGGTTCATTTCCCGTTCGCGGGTTGGGTTTATTCTTCCCCCTCAGAGGGAGGAACTTTTAATCCTCTATTTGTTCCTACACTTGATACAAACCCTCATTCTTTACTATAGGAGCTATTCTAGCGCGAGCTGGAAAATATGGCAGAAAAACCTTAACAAGGTCGTTAACGACCGGACAGGTAATTACCCACCTGTTAGTGGTGGGGGGGACTGCCGATCGATAGCTGCTGTTTACCTTCAATCGAATTCTAGCCGTCGCAGTGGTAACACCGCTACTTCTGCTTTTATTTGACTGGCAGACTAGCCTTTCTTTTTTGGGTTTTTTATTAATATTTTTTTTCTTTGTTAAATGTGATGTCCTCTATTATGAGGAAGTGTTCCGGGCACCTTTATGTCGCCGCTGGAGGTGGATCCTCTTTCCCTATGCCCTGGTTACAGAGGTCATAGGTGTTCTGAAGGCTCCCCCTGCCAAGTATGTAGAAGTGGTCACCCTCTCAGTGGGAGAAGTTTGAGAGAGGTAGAATAGGAAGTCCTAGAAGGACTCATTACCTCCAGGATCGCCGTCGAAGGTAAGGAGTCACGGACCTCTTCTTCGGCCTCTCGATCTCTCCCTTCAGACTCTTCCTCTCTTCCTTGCCTGCCTCCCTTCGGGGGAAAGTCGAGGAAGAGTGGCACCATTGATTTAACCCCCATTCTTCTTGGTCAGGCGGATCACATTGCCTCCCCCAGTGGGGCAATACTTTCCGCCACCGGGAATGACTCTGTTACTGCTTCCATTCCAGATCATGTACGAGCGGTATGGCCTGCCCTTGGACTTCCTGGTTCCCCTTCGGAGGAAGTTTGGAACCAGTTCCTCGCGGGCAAGGTAGTGCCTCAGGTCCCTTCTGTTTTGGAACCCTCGGGAGTTCCGGACCTCGCCTACCTCCCATCAACTCAGTTGGCGCCCACGGGGGTTTTAGTGGATATAGTAACCTCAGATCCTGCGGCACCTACTTCGCACTCCATAGTCATCTACAAATTACAACGTCGCGAGTGCAAACATCGCAGTACCTCCTCCTCCTCCTCCTCCTCCTCCTCCTCCTCCTCCTCCTCCTCCTCCTCCTCCTCCTCTTCATCGCCCTCGCCCTCTTCGGAGGCTAGGAGGGAGAGAGAGAGGAGGAAAAGGAGAGCTCGCTCTCCTTCGCCCAGACGTTCTTGCCATTGACACAGGCGACATAGGAAGAGACATCATCGTTCTCGCTCTTCCTCGCCTTCTATCTCTTCACGAGATGTCTCGCCGCAAGTCTATAAGCGCTCTCGCCACAAACATAAGAAGAGCACTTCCTCCTCGTAATCGCCCTCTTCAGAGGTCAGGAGGGAGAGAGAGAAGCTAGATGTTCTCGCCGAAGAGACAGGCGATATAGGAAAAGACATCATCGTTCTCACTCTTCCTCACCTTCTCTCTCCTCGAGACATCTTGCCTCGAGACTATAAGCGCTCTTGGCACAAACCTAAGAAGAGCGCTCCCTCTCGTCATCGTTCTGCCTCGCTGTCGTCTCTTTTGCGAGGGATCATCTAAGAAGCTAGGAGTACGGCCAAGGGCAAAGCACGTCCTGACCTCGAACCTTCTTCTTCGCATAATAGTTTGAGGGTCTCCGTTCGCTCTAGAAAAATCAGAAAGAGCGCTTCTCCTCGCTTTCACTTCTTATCTTCAGAGAAGATCGCTCTCGCCTTCGACTTCTCGATCTCTGACCCTTTGTGGTCTTGTGACAAGGAAACTTCGGTTTCCCGGTAAGCTATCCCTTCGTTTTCTCGCAACTCAAGTTGCTGTAACCTCGGGCTCTCGTGCACTTAGTCACGCTGACACTTCGGTGTCTCGTGACCAGGAAAACTTCCGTTTCCCGTTGCTCTTGCCCTTCGTGTTCTCGCAACACAACCTCTAGGGGCACACACGATCACGCGGAACCTTCTGATTCTCGTGAAACAAGTCACCAAGAGTTTTACTCTTATGACAGAGAGTCTTCGGACTCCTGTCGTGCGGAGTGTTCGCTTGCGCTCAACCAACACTGCGCCCATGACCATCAAGAGTTTTACTCTTATGGCAGAGTCTTCAGAATCCCGTCACGCAAGGTGTTCGCACGCAATTAGCACTACACACGCAAATCTCCGGTTATACACTCGCGGAGTCAATCCCTCGCTCTCGTGTTTCAGACAGGACAACCTCCCTAGTTCCTTTGCTTCCTAATGAGTTAAGGATTACGAGTCTCTCGCAAACCTAGGAAGAAAATGCAGGGGTTCGGCCCTTCTCCTCGGTTGAGAGCAGAAGGAAAAGGAGAAACGTGTTAGAGAGGCTAAAAGAAAACACCCAGATAGCAGCGACGTAGAATACATTGCTGATGGCTTCGGCCGCTCTGTTCGTTATCCTGCGCTTCATGTGGCAGCTCATGGGCTGCCCATGTTGCGAGGTAGCACTCGTTGTCATCCTGCAACTTGATCAACTTGTTGTTGGGAAACATAGATTGCTGCCAGGAGGTTCACCTCCAGGGTTAGAGAACCTCCCCTTAATAACCTTCCTCGGAATTGGGCTGTGTGAGAGAACCATCCCCCTTCCGAGGGAGAGCTTCCCCACTTTAGCAACCTTCCCTCCTTCGTGAAGAGTTGCGGACAGCTCGACGAGTTTCATCTCTGCTATCTCGTCCCCGAAGACTGTGCTTTCTCCCCTTGAGCTGGGGAAAAGCAAGTCTAAGGCTTGTTCCTCCTTCGAGGGGAACTTCTCCCTCGTTCCCGAGAGAGATTATTACGCCTACACTTTTTTCCCATAAGAACTGGGAGAAAGCTTGACTCAGGCGATGTCCTCCTTTGGGAGAACTTCTCTCTCGTTCACGAGAGGAAGATTATTACGCCTACGTTTTTCCCATAAAACTGGGAGAAAACTTGTCTTAGGCGATGTCCTCCTTCGGGAGAACATATCCCTCTCGAGAGAGATTATTATGCCAATGCTTTTTTCCCATAGAACTGGGAGAAAGCTTGTCTTAAACGATGTCTTCCTTCAGGAGGACTTTTCTCTCGTTCACGAGAGGAAGATTATTACGCCTACGTTTCTCCCATAGAACTGGGAGAAAACTTGTCCTAGGCGATGTCCTCCTTCCGGAGAAATTCTCTCTTGTTCACGAGAGAGATTATTACGTCTATGCTTTTTCCCCATAGAACTGGGAGAAAGCTTTTCTTAGGCGATGTCCTCCTTCGTGAGGACTTCTCCCTCGTTCGCGAGAGAGAAATTATTTCACCTACACTTTTTCCCATAGAGCAGGGAGAAAACTTGCCTTAGGCGATATCCTTCTTCGGGAGGACTTCTCCCTCGTTCGCGAGAGAGAGTTTATTACGCCCATGCTTTTCCCCATAGAGCAGGGAGAAAGCTTGTTTTAGGCGATCTCCTTCGGGAGAGCCTTCCTCCCATTCACGAGAGAAAACTTGTAGGAGTTTGCTGATCCACGCTCCTCCCCTTTACGCTTTTGGTTCTCCTCCAGGGGCGGAGCGAGAGCCTTGCCTTAAACGACGTTCTCCTTCGGGAGAACAAACCTACCCTGCGTAGAAGTTATCATCATCCTTGACGTTCTCCCCCTCGTGCTGTAAGGAGACGTCTTTTTGAACCTACTGGTCCTCACTTTGACCCCTCGGGGTCTCGTGACGATCACCCTTTCGACGGGCGTGATCAGGAGCCTTTGAACTCTCGTCATGTTGATCCTACGGGTTCTCATGACCTTAGGAGTCCTTTGGGCCTGTGTCGCGCTGGTATGAGTTCACACGACTTGGAACCTTCAAGTTTCAGTTACGCTGAGTCGTCGGGCTCTCGTAACAATTAGCACAGAGGGTCTGCTCACGCATGCAATTAGCGCTATGTGCGCGACCATCGTCATCAAGAGTTTTACTCTTATGACAGAGAGTCTTCCGACTCTCGTCAACGGTCTTCGCCATTACCTCCAGACACTCCAACTTCTACCGTTCTTCCCCTTTCGATAAGAAAGATGCGAGGGGTAAGACATAAGATTTGTCTGCTACTCGCGTCTCCACTTTACCTGTAATAACACGCGAGGAATTAGCTCAGCCTGAGGATTCCTCGGAGGAGCTGCTGTCGAAGGACTTAGAATCCGCCTATTTAAGGACTCTATAAGAACTATGTGTGATATTTTATGCCTCGGCGATTTGCATCTGTCTCCTCGACCTCTTGACGCTC
This sequence comes from Palaemon carinicauda, assembly GCF_036898095.1. Taxonomy (NCBI): domain Eukaryota; kingdom Metazoa; phylum Arthropoda; class Malacostraca; order Decapoda; family Palaemonidae; genus Palaemon; species Palaemon carinicauda. Next base: position 82,004,283 of record NC_090742.1, on the reverse strand, counting down.
CAGCCTTAGACAGGCTATGTCATCCACCCCAAACCCTAAGACCAGAATTGATCTTCTGGCTGTGGCCTGACTGGTGTTTGACAGTCTGTGGTTCGAGTCCCGCTCAGACTCGTTAGTGCCATTAGTGTTTGCAACCTGACCATCCTTTTGAGCTAAGGTTGGGTGGTTTGGGGAAGCCTATAGGTCTATCTGCTGAGTCATCAGCAGCCACTGCTTGGCCCTCCCTGGTCCTAGCTTGGATGGAGATGAGGCTTGGTCGTTGACCATATAATACATGGTCAGTCTCTAGGGCATTGTCCTAACTGCTAGTGCAATGTCACTGTCCCAGGCCTCTGCCATTCATGAGCGACCTTTAAACCTTTAAACCTGGTCTGCTCGCCCTGCAGGCCTTCTGAGGAGGTGGCGCAGGCGGTCGCGGGAGGAACGGGTTCCCTGAAATCTCAGGAATCCAATAAATTCCTATTTTAAGAGACGAAAGCCCTTTACGAGATCAGAGACGTCAACCCTTCTCCTCTGATCTTGGATCCCCTCTCGGCGAGGCTCACACCAGGCTAATCCTCGAAGAGACACTCTACTCTTTCAGGTGCTACTCAGTCACAGAAGCCTCGGCAATGGAAACGGCACAGTCGGCTACCTTGCGAGCCACGAGGACTTGTCAAACCAAGACTCCATGCAGTTCCTACAGGAAGTCCTAACTGCTGGAGCCAAGACAATGGACTTTTTAACCGCTACAACAGCGACCATGTGGATCAATTGGGTTCTCAAAAGGAAGGAAGCGGTAGTTCCCAGGCTTCCTTTTGTACCTCAGTGAGGAAAAGCTCCTCTCAGTCTCGGCGATTAAGGGCTGTTGCTCAGCCTTGAGCTTCATCTGTAGACTGAGAAGGGGTTGAGTCACTCTCCACTTCAGAAGACATCACCTTGGTTGATTCAGGGTTTTGAGTGATCTTGCCCCCCAGCTGAGATTAGACCATCACCGTGAGACGTGTCTTACGCTCCCTGAAGGATCTGCCCTATGAGCCCTTAAGGGCCTCAGGCTACTTTCTGAACCTTAAGACCGTCTTCCAGGTACCTCTGTCCTCGACTAAAAGGGTCAGTGAGCTACATGGTCTGTCTTACGTCGTCACCCATTCTAAGGGATTGGGGGGGGGAGTGTCTCACAACTTCGTACCGGGCTTGGTGGCTAGACTCATAATCCTTCATCTACCGATGAGAGATTTCCAGAATTTCAGTTTTCCAGCCTCAATAAGGTAACACAGGATACAGACCAGTCATTACCATGCCCAGTCAGGGAGCTAAAGAAATACCTAAAGTGCACCAGAACTTTCAGACCATGTCTCCGTCATCTCTTCCCTAGTACCAACAAGGTAAAGAAGAGAACCTCTCGCAACACCATCCCTTTCTGGCTCGAGAAAGTTATTGTGAGGACTTTTCACGGAGACCCAGAGACAGCACAACCCAGAGCCCATCAAGTCAGAGGAGTGGCTGCCTCACTGGCGTTTAAGATAAATTTCTCAGTCTCCCAAGTCTTGAGTGTTTGGGTCTGGAAATGCCAATCTACATTCACCACTCACTATTTGAGCGATGTGACACATATGTCTCTAGACACCCTTTCTATAGGGCCTATTTTGACAGGTCAATGGGTGCTGTAGCTACCTTACGCCCTTTCAGGGGACAGTAACCATTAGCTGAGGATACTGGGTTACACTAGGTTTTAAGAAGGACATTCATCTATCTTCTTCGTCTCCTTCTCCCTTCCATCTGGGGATCCTAGTCTGTATTCAGTTTCAGCTGGACTCGCTAATGGAAATAAGGTATGATTTCTCTCAGGGTATAAGTTATACTCATGGTCACGAGGTTTCCCCTTTCAAGGTCGGGGGAATCCTAAGTTTGAAGAGGTCCGAGTCGAATGTTCCTGACCCACTTCATCCTGAAACATTTGTTTCCACGAATCTACAAACCTTCAGTCGTGCTGAGATTATGGGGATCTACAAAGAAAGAAGATTAACGGAAGATTGTTGCTTCAAAAGAGTCTAGTCTGAGGACTATTTTCCCTAGGAATAGGGAACTCCTTGGCCACCCTGGCCTCAAGACTAAGTCTCCTATAGTAAAGAATGAGGGTTTGTATCAAGTGTACAAACAAATGACAAACTTATAACAGAGTTTGTATTTTTCTTAACTTATAAACCCGAATTCTTTACACAAATCTTCCCTCCATTGCCGCCCCCTAGAATATTCTTAGCTAGAATCTGATTGAAGGTAAACAGCAGCTACCGACCGGCGGTCCCCCACCACTAACAGGTGGGTACCTACCTGCCCGGTCGTTAACGACCTTTTTAAGGTTTTTCTGCCGTATTTTCCAGCTCGCGCTAGAATATCTCCTATAGTAAAGAATTTGGGTTTGTATGTTAGGAAAAATACAAACTCTGTTATAAGTTTGTCATTTTTTTTTTCTTTTTTTTTCCTTGGCGCTTCATGGCAACATCGGGTGTGAAGTCGGTAACTGTGGCTGTGGCTGACGTCTTAGCTGTTGACCAGGTCTACTCCCGTTCGCCCTTCCTTTGGCTTCTGCTGTCAACGAGTCTTCTCGCCTTCTGCCGATCTCGTCGTCTCCCAACATTCCGCAATTTTTCTCTCTCTCCCTACAGGCAATGTTTCAGTGCGTATGCAGCTTCCTCCTGTTGAGGATTGCGAGATCAAGGACGATTGTCAACCAACAGCTTGTTCGACTATCGCTGAATCAAGGGATCTTCCTTCTCCTTAACAATCGCAGGGGCAAGACTCTTCACCTTGTCTTCCTGGTCGGTCAGGATGTTGTTTGCGACAATCAGGTGTTAGACACCCATTAGGTCAACGTGATCTCAACGTTCTTCTCCTTGAAGAAGAACACCTGTTCGGTTCCCTCCTTCTGGGAATTAATCTGCCAGGGTTCCCGTTATGGAAATCCCTTCGAGGACAACTCAGAATTAACCCTTGGCTTTTTTCTCTAGCAACGCTATATGTTAACCTTCCTTTGAGATAGATTTCATTGTAAGGAAACAGATTGTTGCTCGGAGGATTGCCTCCAAGTGTAATATTTCCCCTTTCTAGGGAGAGTCTTTACACAACAACTTTTGCGCATGTTTGCGCTCACACTCAAGATCGTGAATTATGCACTCACGGCCGCGAGTTCACAACGCTCGTGGTCTTGATCACGAGCGTTTTATGTTCATGATCATGACCTAGAGGCTTGTGATTGTGAACCAGACACTCAAGTTAGCGCTCACACTCTTGATCGTGAGTTGTACGCTCATGATCGCAAGCGAGATAAGTGACCTCGATTGTGACATTAGTGTTTCCTCAACCTTTGAGAACGCACGATCACGGTTACGTTGACAAGTGAAAAGATCACGATCGTGCTCATGCCAACAAGCAAGATGGTCGCGATCGCTCACACTGACCAGCATGACGCTCACGATAGTGCTCACGCTGATGAGCGTGACGCTTACGATTGTGAGTTACACCGTCAGTCACGAGTGATGCTTGTGACCACGTATGTGTCTCTAGTCGCTTTTACTTTGAGGACACTTCCGATCACGAGATGCACGCTCACACTCACAAGCGCGCTCACGCTTATGAGCACGCTTACACTCACGAACACTCTTACACTCATGAGCACGCTCACACTCGTGAGGCTCGACGCCCGTGAGGCTCGACGCCCGTGACCATGATTATGACGTCAGTGTCTACACCTCTTGAGAATGTTCAAGTACGTCACACTCACGTTGTGAAGCCAGTCTCTTCAACTCTTAAATACGCCCTAGTGATGGTGAGCGAGATGCCCCTGATCGCTCTCGCTCTCACGAGCGTGATTTACATGCTCCTGTGGCCGCGAGCGAAGACGTTCACAATTGCGAGCTGAACGGAACGCTCGTGATCACACTCATGCTCACGATCACGCTCACGATCATGAGCTACATACTCAAGCACAGTGCTCGTGATGGAGATTGTGAGCGTCTTCGGGCCGCTATCACGAGCTAAACACTCGTGATCATGTCAGAGACGCTCACGACCGTGCTCATGCTCGCGGTCGAGAGTTACACGCTCACGAGCAAAATGCTTTTCACCGCAATCGTGGTCACGAAGCTCTCGCTCACGCTCCCCATCATGAAATTCACTCTCATAGTCATGAGCAAGACTCTTGTGATCATGATTGAGAGCGTCTTGTGGTAAGATGGCGACCTACATTCTCGTGATCACAAACGAGATGATCGTGATTGCGAGTTGAACGCTTACGATCATGATCTACGAGCCTGTGTACCAGGCTAGACACACTTGATCAAGAGCTGAAAGCTCAAATCGAAAGGTATAAGTTCACAGTCATGAACTAGATACTCACGCTCACAAGCGTGTTTTCATGTAAAGCATACTTTTGTGCTAGACCCTCTCGAGTGAGATGTTCATGCATTCACACGAGACACTCACAGGCTCGAGTGAGACTCATTCAGGACCCTCGCTCTCTTATGCGAGACACTCTTGCTCTCGTATTAGATGCTCATGCTCTTGTGCAAGATGTTCGCACTCATGAGCAAGAAGCTCTCGTGCGAGGCGCTCATGCTCGACGCAAGACGCTCCGCTCTCGTGCAAGATGTTAGTGCTCTTTTGCGAGGCGCCCACGTGGGAGATGCTCACAATCACGAACGGGACTCTCACGAGCTCACAAGAGGCATTCCAAGACCTAAAACGAGGATATCATAATCATGAGCCCAGTCTCGAGCAAAACGATCCTGTCCAATTCGGTAGATCTTGTATTATCCAGATCCCCAATTTGTCAGCTACCAATCGCCTATTTTCAACGGGTAGACTATCACGGTTGCTTATCAGTAGCACCGTTCGCTGTTTTTTTGTTCAACAGCTAGTCATTCGATGCCCTACACGATGGTTAGCGCGTCGTTTTTGCCTGCTGGCCATTGTGCTGCCTGACACTCACTAGTCAGAGTCTAGTGATTACTATAAGCCTGCTACATTCTAGGCTTCTGGTTTGCCAGCAATTTCCTGAGAGGGAGCTGCTCAAGAGAGCACTCTCTCCTAGATGGTATAGATCGTGTCTCATCACTCTAGGGCTTACACTACAGTACTTAGACTGTATAGAGTTGATGAAATTACAGTTGTTTCCTTCTGGGAACCCAAGAATACTCCCTTCATCAGGCGATGGGGATAATTCGCTGTCCCACCCCGTGCTCTTTGATCTCTTGTTTGTGTATCACAAACATGGCTTCTTGGGTTCCAAAAACTTTCTTGCCGTCGGTGGAATCAGAGGGATCCACTTCAAGGTGGCCAGGTTTATGCATTCAATCAGGCACACGTACGGGAATTCATTGAGCGTATTTTTTTTTATTTACACTTCGGTCATGCTACAGGAAAGTTTGCGAACAGATTGCCTCAGGAACCAGGGGCTGCTTCGATTGGTACCTGGTCCACTGTTGTCCTGTTTATGACGGGGCTGCTCATGAGCCAATTTTGCTTGAATAGGAACTACACTAGTTAGTAAGTCTCCTGACCTGAAGGCAAATTGAATCTCGGAGGTGATAGGGGAGGCAGATTCTTAGAATCTGTTTCTCCCCCCCCCCCCCTAGCGGGAGAGACAACTTCATGAGGTTACCGCCATTCTCTTTCTCTTAGGGAAAGAATTCAGTGCTGTCTAATCGACAGCTATAGCAATTTACTTGCCACGATTCGAGTTAGCCTTAGAGGGGTGATTGACAAGAATAACAGAGGATATTGAAAATCTGTTTGTTCCGTAACCGAAATACAAACCACGCTATTTACATTGGGTTTACCTTTTAGCGTAGCTGAAATGGCGAGCCATTAGAATTTAACGAGGGTGTATTACCCCCGCGCTAGTTAGCGAGGGGGTAGGGGATTGGTAGCTAGCTACCCCTCCCCCCCTCACACACCGGTGAACTGCTTTACTTTCACTTTTGGCTCGGACATGGACAGACGTCCCTGTCTTTGTCCTCGCTTGGCAGCCATTGTTTGTTTTGTCTTTACTTAATCACTTACTTTTCTTTTACTCAATATATATGTAAACATTTTCTCATGTTTATTTATATATTTGAGTATAGAAATCAGTAAGTTTCCTTTTCAGAGTTTGTGCTTGTGTGTGTAGTGTACGATTTCTCCGTGGAGCCCTCGGCAGTTAGGCCACCATGGTGTAATTTCATGGGTCGCGATCGAGTTTGACTTCGGTCTTTCTCTCTCTCTCTCTTGAGGTCGTTCACCCTTTAACTACGTTACTTTTACTACGCCTTTGTAGCTTCCTTCCCGTGGGGGGGGTTGGTACGCCGTACGTTTTGTCTCAATTAGTTTATGAATCTAATTGTATTTGTTGATTTTTCTGCTTTGTTGAACGATTCCTTTCGGGGTTTTCGTTCTTTCTTTAGTGTCATTCATTTTTAAATTACATAATTACATAGTTACATAATTATAATTGTTATAATTCTGCGTTGGTTACAGCTCTCCTTCCGTGAGTGTAAGTGGTTGTGAGGGCACGTGCCTGTTGTGTAATTCTTGTGTTCCTTTCCCTCGGGATTCCTCTTCAGAGCCTTCTCGGGGGAATGAATGTTTACTAATGATTTTTGTTTTATTTTTTACAGTTACCGATCTAGTTCGTTTCTGTAATGTGACAACGGAGTGAGCTGTCTTGTTGAGGCCTGGGGATTCAGCTGTTGCTGCCTCCCCTATAGATCTTCGTCAGGGGCGTGTCTCCTTCTCCTGGAAGTACTCCCGTGACGATTGACAGCTCTCCAGTTCATTTTAGATCACTCAGGAAGCTTGCCTCCTTGGGTGGGTAACTTTCCTTCCGAGGGAAGTTTTTCCTGTCCAGGCTTGAGTTTTTCCCCTTTTGGGGGGTTCTTCTCTTGCCTTTTCTTCGTGCGACTATGCTCTTGGTGCTGAGCTGTCGCACCTACAGTTACGCTCAAGGGGCTGGGCAACTGCAGGAGCCCCTCTTCGGAGGATTGCTCCTTTTAGGTCGCTGGCTGACCCGTCTCTTCTACGAAGTGTTTCTCTTTCGTTCGCGAGAGAGTACACTCATAGAGACTCCTCTTCGGAGGACTCTTCTGCTGCTGTTGCTGTTGGCCGCCTTCGCCGTAAGGCTCACCGTCCGCTACGTCGTAAGGGCCTCCCATCTCCCTATAAGGGTGCTAAGAGGCGCCTTTTTGAATCTCCGTATGCAGCCTACTACTCCTTCTTCTTGATCTTCCGCCCCTGGTGCAGATGGACAGCAGTCTGACCTCGTCTTCCGACGGGCAACGGTCTTCCCGACGGACAACGGTCTTCCGACGGACATCAGTCTCCCGACGGACAGACAACGGTCTTCCGACGGACATCAGTCTCCCGACGGACAGACAACGGTCTTCCGACGGACATCAGTCTCCCGACGGACAACAATCCCTTCGGGGCAAAGGGTTGACTCCCACGGGGGTTCTTCCCTTGCGTGTCAGGGTTCCCCTGCGCGCCCTTCTGCTGTGTTCTCTCCTGCTCCTGCTCAGTGTTAGTGCACAGGTGCTCTCCTGCTCTCCTGCTCAGGGTTAGCGCACAGGCGCTCTCCTGCTCATCAGCACTTTCCTGATCGCTAGCGCTCTCCTGTTCGCCAGCGCGCGATCTAGAACTTCGGTTCAGGTTTTGGACAAGGACTCTTCTTCTACGCACAGGCTTCCACGCGTTGCCTTCTGCTCGCCAGCGACCACAGACGCGTCAACGTTCGCCTGCTCGTCAGCGATCTCCTACGCGTCAACGATCGCCATCGATCTGCCACGCGTGTCAGTTCCCCTGGACACCATCAGTAGCGATATAGCGCTCGCCTGCTGTGGACCACGATCTCCGGTAGCTGAGTCTTGCCGTAGATCTTCCTCCTGCTCGCCAGGGCTCACCTTTACTTCTGTCCTTCTGTGCGCCAGCTTTCTTCAATCGCCAGCGCACATCTGCGCGCCCTTTTCTGCCACGCACCAATGGACGCCAACGGTTTTTTCTGACCGTCTAGGATCGCCTGATTAACAGCTTGCTTCAGCGCTCACCTTCCTGATGCACCTGCGCACTAACCATCTCTAGTCTCTCTCGCGTTAGCGATCGCCTACGCGCCTGTGCGATTCTTCGCCTGCGCGCTAGCGTTTTGTTAACGCACCACCGCTCGCCAACGCGCCGTCGCTTGCCGACGTGCCATCGCTTGCCGACGCGCCATCGCTTGCTAACGCGCCTTCACTCACCTACGGGCTATCGCTCGCCAGAACGCGCCATCGCTCGTCAACGCGCCATCGCCCGCCTACGCGCCATCGGTCTCCCGACCGCCTGCGCGCACCCGCGCGCCCACGTGCCCGCGCCTATGCTCTTGCGCGACCGCGCACATGCTCTCCATTGTTCGCCCGCGCGCGAACCAACGGTATTCCATCGCGCGGACGGACGGTGTTCCGTCGCGCTGACCGACGGTGTTCTGTCGCGCGGACCGACGGTGTTCCGTCGCGGGGACCGACGGTGTTCCGTCGCGCGGACCGACGGTGTTCCGTCGCGCGGACCGACGGTGTTCCATCGCTCGAACGTCGGCTTGATTCCTGCAGTATCCATGGCTCGTCTACGGGTCATCGCTCGCCGACCACCAGCTCTCGCCCTTCCTACCACGCTCGCCCTCCTTCTGCTCTCCTTCGCGCACTTTTGTTTGCGTTCTGCGTGCCCGCACATGGGTGCTTCCACGTTCGGCCACGCGCAAACCATTGATTTACCATCGCGCGAGCGCCAGGGCGATTGCGACCGCGATTCCCGTTGGGGTTTCGCAGCAAGGCCAGCCTGGCGAGTCTTCTGGAGCGTATTTCCAGAACACGGCCTCACCCCGTAAACGCAGAGCATGGCACATGCAAGAGCAGGAAGAATCTTCAGGGAGGTCTGAGCAACATTCTTCTTTCCAGAACCTGGGTTAGCCCTTCCCCGTCATTCCCTGGAAGGGTTTAGCCAGGGAGCTTTCCGTTCGAGATTTCTCTGTCGGCCAAGGGGTGACTGCTTTACCCCTTCCTCTTCTCCATCTTGCGAAAGGGGCTCACCAGGTCCTTTCCCTCCTCGGTTGCGACCCGAGGTTTTGTACAAGGAAGCTCCAGGAAGATCATGGGTACTTTCCTCCTCTTGGGCTCAAGCACCTTGGCGTTTTGTCGCCAAGTTTCGAACTTGCGGGCAAGCTCGATGTTGGACCATCTGGACGCAATGACCGAGGGCTTCCTCTCGGGTGTCTCATCCGTGGATGTTGACAAACTCAGACACCCTTCCATCCTTGGGAAGAACTTGTTTGTGCCCAAGGACAGAGACATAGACAGCGGTTATGCGGAGGAGGTCGACTTCCGTTTTCACTCCTCCAAGGCGCTTTCTTCCAGACCCTGCAGGCCTCCAGCGCCTCTTTCTTTCAGCCTCGTCGGCCTAAGTTATCGGACCGGCTACGGCAACTAAGACAAGACGTCCAATAACAGTCCCCTCCTGTCAGGAACATAGAAGCACGGGAGGCTCTCCCGGGGGGGCATAATCCTAGAGGGAGCGGCAGAGTTCACGAACTCTAGGATTGGTAACCCCCCCTTGCAGGTCTCACGCTGGGAGGATGCCTAGGGTTACTCATCCGGATAACAGCTTCCCGATGCTGATTCCTGCACGATCTTCGTGATCAGCCAAGGATATCGCACCTGCCGTCTCTGTCAGCGAATTCAGTGTCACTGAACCTCTATGCCATGGGGTCGGCAAGAGTTTTGCCTGTTTTGGCAGAATGATCCATGCCTTAGGAGAAGGTCCTCCATAGGATCGTCGACGGCTTCACCCCCCGGCTTCTTCAGTCGATCCTTTCTCGTAGGAAAGCACCTGAGACGGGAATTCCGTAGTCGACCTCTCAGCTTTGTTCAAGTTTGTCGAACAAACTTCGTCCAGCGTGGAACAGCAGAATCGATCACACTGGTAATGAGGCGACAGGACTCCTTAGGCCCTGGATCGGAAGGACGGGTACTTTCAGTTTCCATTCCATCCATCTTCCAGGAAGCTCTTGGAATTCAGCCTAGATTACAGGTGTTCCTGCTTAAGATGCGGTGTGGCGATCCCGCCGTGGCATCGCAGGTCTTTCCCCAGAGAACTCTCCCTGCTTTCCTCATGGTCGCTCAGGAGCAGGCTTCTGCCTCCTTCGCCTTTTGGAGGTCTGGTCAACTCCGGTGGGCTCGGGTTCGACCTTCCTCAACGCCGGGACAAGCTTTCGGATCCTTACCATGAGTGAGGGATCGTGGTAATTGGCTAGGAGCCTTCTCTACTTCTGCCTCAATATCTGGAGTATCTAGCCATGATATTGAGTCAACGGCCTTACCACGTTGGAAACCCCACTTCCCGTCCGTCCAGCGAGGTTAAGCAACGTCGGGTCTGGTCGGTACTTGGATGGGTGACCGCCTGGGGACGCCAGATGCTGTTGCCGCCGCCTCCGAGCCTTCCCTTCAGTTGACTGTGGCAAGGCTGAGGAGAGTCGCAGTACCTGTTCTCAGTCAAGCAGAGCTTTCAGCCCTACCTTGGAACGTTTCCTAGGTCTCTTTTCCTCATTGACCCATCTAAAGTCCCGAACGGTCGCCTCAGGATAAGTTCCCTGTGGGGCGGCCCAAGTTCCGGTGGTTTCAAAGCAACGATTAGCCGGACTTTCTGGCCCCTAGGGGACCAGCGGAACGTTTAGACCTGCAATGGGTGTTGACCTATGGAACCTCTTGATGGGAGTAGATATTCTTGTCCTTTCCCCACATTTTTGATGCTGTTCTCGGACTCGTCAAAGAAAAGGCAGGGGGTGGGGGGGGGGGGGGCATGTTCCGGTTCAGGCCTATGGTCAGGACCTGAAGGATACCTCTCCATCATTCAGGCAGGCTTAGGGGCCATAGTCTGGCCCCTCTACAGATCCTGCAGCTCCTGCCAAGTCACTCCGTGCGCAACGACTTCATGGTACTGGCGTATTCCAACCAGCAAGGGATGCATTTTCACACCTTCGCATCTTGCAGTAGAGATACCGAGATGATTTGAGATCCTCTCAATACCAATATCGGCTCGCTCATTCCGGGCAGAGGAATGTTCTCTACGACTATCTGAGCAGAGCCTCGTAGATAGAGTGTACCTGGGGGTCTTTGGCCTTTAGTAACCAGCAAGTCCTGGCCTGGGGGTCCTGATTGCGACAGCTTGGAACCTCAAGCTTCCGCTGTTCTTCCCCCCAGTCTCAGACCCCAAGACTCTTTGGCAAGATGCATTCCGGTGATGGTGGGACAACATCGACGCCTGCGTCTTCCCTCCTTTGTTGTCTGTTGAGAATGGGTCTCAACAAGACCAGGTTGTCTGTCAACCTTTCAATGGCCCTGAGACCTCCACTGGGACTATACGCAGAACGGTTTCCGGACCCTCTGCTTCCCCTGACGGAACTCCCTGGAGAGCTTCTCCCACGGCACAGGCTACTCAAACAACCACACTGCAACATCTTTCACGAGCCGGGGCATCGCTTCGGCTTCACGCCTGGAGACACTACGCCTCCTCCTCAAGAAGAGACACCCGCTACAGTCGTGGGGCGGAGGTCGCGTCATCTGCGATAGTCATCCGCAGGGCTCTACCAGGCGAGGTGGAGAGTCTTTTGTGGTTGGTGTCGTGGGAGATATACCTCTTCCCTTGAGGCCTTCTCCAGCAATAACGAACTTATTGCTTTTCGGCGCGAGGAAACTCCTTTCCGCTCTCGGCAGTGAAGCCTGTCGCTCAGCCTTTCCCTGGCCTTCAGGCTGAAAGGAATAAACTTTTTCCTTCCTGCTGGACCTTTCCTCGCTCAGGCGAAGCTGCGAACGTCCCTGCCCCCAGTCGGAGTGAGACCTCCAACATGGAGCATGGTTCGGACTTTTTAGTCCCTCAAGAGATCTTCTCAAGACCCATTACGTCAGGCCCCTGATCGTATTCCGTCTTGGGGCTCCTGCTCACTCTGGCCGCGGCCAGTGTGTGAGCAATCTTCTTGGTCTCGTACGACTCCGCCTTTTCTAAGGAATGGGGGAAGGCAACATTCAGGTTCGCTCCTGAGTTGTTGGCTAGACTCAGAATCTTGGGGTCCCGGCCCTTCGGTCCAATTCCTTCAAGATTTCGAGTCACCATTCTGTATCAGATGACCCAAAACCTTCTCCTTCTTGCCAGTAAAGGAATCGAGGGGTTATCTTTGGGAACAGCTGCAGTTTGTCCTCACGTGCAGCCGGGTTGGGAGCACAAGGAGGACACGGGGGAGAGTCACCAGTATACCTCTTCAGCTCGGACTCAAGGACATTCATCTCGACCTGAATCCAGACCCTCTCCCGTCACGTCGCCCTACAGCACGATGTCAGATACATCGCAACGTCCCTCGCCTTTGAGTAATACTACTCTGTGACGCAGGTGCTACAAGCTGGAGTCTGGAAGCGTCTAATGACCTTCGCAGCCCGCTTCCTGCAGGACGTGACCCACAGGAGTATCGATACGTTTCTATCGCTCTGTGGTGGCTACACAACAGCTGGTCTAACCTCAGGCTCCTTTTTGGACAGGTAGCAGAAGGTTAGGGCATTGTTATCAGGTTTTAGTCTGCATGAACGAAAGAAGTATGTCTGGCCCTTACTTCTTTCTTCATCATCCCCTCTACTGGGAAGCAGCATCCTGGTCTCTGCATAGCTGACCTCGAACCTCTGCAGGTAATCCATGCTTCCTTGTGTTCCGAGTATTGAGTCAATACTGTCGCGTCCCCCATACCCTGACGAGGTGGTATTGGGAACGTCCTAACCCAGAGTTCCTTCTGGAACTCCAGGTCAACTGCCTAGGACGGGTCACACTTCTTCCTTCACACACAGGCTTATGTAGGCCACACGGTTCCTTGCGGAGTAAGGAACTTGTGAGGTGCAGGGACTCCTTTTCTCGAGTGCGACTCACTCGGATTCTGAGTTCCCGGGTAAAGCCAAAAGCCAGTATGGCTGGGGACTTTCCACCCTTCCTAAGGGGTAAGTCACCCAATGTAAATAGCGTGGTTTGTATTTCGGTTACGGAACAAATGACAAATTCGGAGATAATTTGTATTTTTCCTAACCATACAAACCTTAGCTATTTACATATATTTGCCCGCCAGCCCTGTCCCCCAAGACAAGTCCTACCTCTAAGTGAAAGTGAAGCAGTTCACCGGTGTGTGAGGGGGGGGAGGGGTAGCTAGCTACCACTCCCCTACCCCCCGCTAACTAGCGCGGGGGTAATACACCCTCGTTAAATTCTAATGGCTCGCCATTTCAGCTACGCTAAAAGGTAAACCCAATGTAAATAGCTAAGGTTTGTATGGTTAGGAAAAATACAAATTATCTCCGAATTTGTCATGTTCTCTCCACTTCCGTTGGCCCTTAGGCCCACGAACCTTAGTGGAAACACATTCAACCTCCATCTGCTCCCGTTCTGGGGATACATCTGTCTACACTCCATGAAACTCAGACTTGTTCATGAAGTCGGACGATGACTTTCTCCCATAACCGGAACTCCCCCTTAAGCCGGAGTGGTTGGGAATACAGTATATTTCTTTCTCATAAGAGAACCCCTCCACGAGCTCAAAATACTGTATTCCTCTCGTTTCTTTTCGTCAAGGAAAGAAAGTCCAGACTTTAGCTACAAGGATACCATCTTGTATCTTACATTTCCAATAGGAAATGGTAAGCAGTCTCTAACCCTCTTCCTCATGATGGGAAAATCCAATCTCATAGGAAGACTGGGGACGCCGGACTTTGTCAGTTAGAAGTTTTTACTTTCAGTCTCTCCTTGTGAGACAAGCTTAATCTTCAAACCTTGTTATGCGAGGGGAGGTTTTGCGATCAACTAGTTAGCCTCCTATATGGGATCGGTCCTCGTCTTGAAGACCTCGGCCTACTAACTGATTGTAAGTCTATACTCCTGCGAGACATGTCCTTCCTTTTACCTCGATCTATAATTCAAGGAATCGAAGGAATGACACGAAGGTCATATCTGATACGGATATCCGTAGACTGTGTCATTACCCTGTAGAAACTTCCGCAAGTCCGACAAGACCGTATCACTCTCCGTCAAGTGCAACCTCTGAAGAACTGGCCGGGTCCCAGGTCCTTCGGCACTAAGGATCGTCCTTCCCTTGGTCTTCGACATGACCTGCGCAAATAACTGGCGTAGTTAAAAGACTGCCTGACGAGAATCACTCCCAAGGAGTAGATCTCGTCCTTCTGGATTTGACGCTTCCTATACAGACCTCAAAGAAAGGGGGGGGTAGGCTACATTCTGGACCATATGTCCTTAGGACTATGATCAGAGCACGAATGATGCCCTCTCTATCCCGTAGTAGGCATCATATTCCTTCGGGAAAGTACCATGAGGTTGGGGGGGATAACAGTGATTCGTAGGTTGTTTCCTCTTCGGGTTATCCTGTCCATGGGTTTGGATTTTATGGAATCCTCCCACAGCCTCCTATAGCCTCTGTTTTAGAGGTCTTACATCAAGAAGCAGAATGAATATCAATACTAAGCAATGATCTTGTTTTACAGGAGAAGGACTGCTGTCTCCTGTTCGATTCCCTTTTGTGAGCAGTTTTCTCTGAGAAAGGAATAGACGGCATCTCCCCACTTCCATGCAGACCTATAGTCGGACTTGTCTCATTAAGGGACTTGACTAGAGCTAGGTCTAGCCTCGTCGGCAAGACTCTTGATTCTCACCACGGAGTATCTTGATGTAAAGGAAGTTAGTAATGGAAACTCCGTAGCCATAGATGTGCCACTGTATTTGACCTGTCTTTACAGCAAGACTCGTCTTGCCGAAAAGACAGGTCAAATACAGTGGCACATCTATGGCTACGGAGTTTCCATTACTAACTTCCTTTACGACAAGATACTCCGTGGTGAGAATCAAGTGAAGTTATTTCTTTCCTCTTCTCAAGAGTGCTGTTCATGTCATGCACTCATAAATTGCCAACTAAGGAAATTACGCTCTCAGACTTAGGCAACGGAGGACCTTTGCTCGGCCATCGAGCATCTCCTCTAATTGTTGCTCTCCATAGAATTTGAACCGATTACACGTAGGGGCTAATACAGCCGTCTACGGGATGGGTAGCTCTAAACTGCAGATCTTCCCCTGATCTGGAAGACCTTTCCCAGTGTGAATCTCGACCGAAAGAGAGACGTACCCTATGGGTCTCCCTCAACGTCTCTCGCTTACGGCGAGAAACTAAGCGACATCCTATTTTATTCCAGTCAGCTTGAACCTCAGATTCAAGCCCTCCAACTGGGAACCTGCCGCTTGGTAATCAAGGCTGTAACACAGGTAATTACTTGAGGAAATACCTCTAGGAAGGTGGTTACTTAGCCCCAAGGGTATAGATCACTGGATCAGACACGCGTCATTGTTTTTCTTTTTCACGCCAGTGATTATTTTGAGGCCATAACTCAGGAAAACAATGAAGGAGTTTTCTCCTTAGTTTCAGCACGCCTCACTAACCCTAAGAAGGTCAAAGGAGGTTGTGAGGATCTCGTCTGTGACGGGGACTCAGGTCTTATACCATTCACACAATCCCTCTTTTCCTCCTCATAGGGATGACACAGAGCTCTATGTTTTAGGACAGAATCGTCCATAACGTTTTCAAGCAAAAACCGTGCCATAGGTAGGGTGCAAATGTGTCTGTTCTTCACCTCACCCTGTGTCCGGACAATTCGGTACTGGACAATTTGCAAGGACAATTCGGTACCAGACAATTAGGTGTAAAAAAAAAAATATTTCTTATCAAAATGTATTTTTTGGGCTCAGGCCATGTCGTGCTGATGAGGGGGTTCCTATAGGTAGCCTTCTAAAGGATATTTGCTACAGTGATACTCCCATAGAATTAAAACCAGAGGTCTCCAGGATTCCAACTCCTGGCGCGAGTATCCAATAAAGGATATCGTATAATATCAGGGGACGTATAGATTTAACATTTCAATGTAAGGGGGAAGAGTGGCAAAAGGAAGTGGTGCCGTTCTAGGTACCCGATGGATCCCCTTCCCTACTACTACTGCGACACCATTCCTTTTCTTGTAGCCTGCTAAGAGTGTGTGTGCTCTCCCTTAGCCTAGTGTTTTTTCAAGTTTTTTTTTTAACTTTCTTACCATGCAATCACCAGCATCCTCGTCATCTGGAAAGTTGAGTATTAATTCTTTCCTTGGTGTAATTTTGGTCTCACTTTTCAAGGTTAAATTCATTATTTTAGTGTGTTTTGGTGAGCATTGCCGATACCGGAGGCAGCCATTTTATGACTGCTGTCGCCCTTTAGATTATTGCATAATATTTTGATAGTAGGGCTAATATGTTAGCTATTTATGCAATTTATATAAGATGTGATATTGCATGCATGAATTTTAACTTCTAAGTTATTATGTGACTTTGGTTAACGTATTCGTGTTGGAACCCTGGTGGTACTCGATCACCTTTGGCGGGGCTCGAACCGGAGCAGATTTATCTTTGCTTTATATATACGTTAGTATAGTAATTTCCCCTGTTTAGCTTCAATCTTATCGTTTCTTCTCGATTCTGATGAGTTTATATATTCTCTCGAATCTATGTAATATTCCAGATAAGTTACGATAATTATCTTCTCTCTGAGAGAAGAGGCTAAGCCCTTCTTCCCTCCCTGAGTGGTGCCGCCGGCATAGGCGGCCGTCACTGTCTCTCCTCTTCGCTGTCGAGTAGAAGGATGTTCTTCATGCTTCCGGCTTTGAAAGAGACAGTAACATACTCAGGGTGCCCTTGTCTTGCCGACGGCTACGTCGTCAGCACAGGAAGTCATACTTCCCAGCTTATTGTTTTCAGGAGGATGACATAGCCTGCCGCTGCTTCTTACAACAATGAATTATAAGACCCTCACCCCCTCCCCCTCTGTCATCTTGTGACAGCATGTCGCCACAAGATTCTTTCGCTGGTATTCTGACAATCACCCCGGCTTGCCGGGACGGTTACGTTATCGGCAGGTCTTCTGCCGGTGGCATTTAGTTCCTGCGTCTCGCTACTGCCTTCCCCCTGACTTCCCTTCCTTGATAGGAAGTTGATAAGTATGGGGGAGGGCTGAGACGTCTTCTGACAGCTGCCGGCAGGAAACCTAATATACTTTGAAAGTCCTCAGCTCTCTCTTGAGTTGCCATTCACATTCTTTAGTCACCGGCTAAACCCTTCTTCCCTCCCTGAGTGGTGCCGCCGGCATAGGCGGCCGTCACTGTCTCTCCTCTTCGCTGTCGAGTAGAAGGATGTTCTTCATGCCTCTGGCTTTGAAACAGACTGTAACATACTCAGGGTGCCCTTGTCTTGCCGACGGCAACGTCGTCAGCACAGGAAGTCATACTTCCCAGCTCATTGTTCTCAGGAGGATGACATAGCCTGCCGCCGCCTCTTACAACAATGAATTTTAAGACAATCACCCCCTCTCCCTCTGTCATCTTGTGACAGCATTTTGCCACAAGATTCTTCGCTGGTATTCTGACAATCACCCCGGCTTTCCGGGATGATTGCGTTATCGGCAGGTCTTCTGCCCGCGGCAGTTAGTTCCTGCGTCTCGCTACTGCCTTCCTCCTGACTTCCCTTCGTTGATAGGAAGTTGATAAGTATGGGGGAGGGCTGAGACGTCTTCTGACGGCTGCCGGCAGGAAACCTAATATACTTTGAAAGTCCTCAGCTCTCTCTTGAGTTGCCATTTACATTCTTTAGTCACCGGCTCTATTGCCGGGGACAGGCTAGTATGTAGATGGGTGGGAGCCAGAATCTGACAGATTCTTCCCCCTTCCATTGGAACTTTCACTCTAGAAGGTAGATTGTAATTGGACATATAGTCCTCTGACACTTCTCACTATTATGTCCATTCATAATAGTGGGAAATTCTCCTTCTTTAATCTTTCTTTCTTTCAGTAACCCACTGCCGGCAGACTACAGAATATAATTATACAGTAGCATATAGGTTTTCTAACATATCCTGTGTTCCTTTTCGCAGACGATTGTAGAGACCACAATATTTTTTTGAGGTTGAGTAATACCTTAACACCCAGATGGTTTTCCTTGATCATCCGGGATTTACAATACCCAATCTGTATTAATACAGTACTACAGGTTGGTAATGTTAGTATAAATTACTTACTAACACTAACTCTAGTTTTTAGATTTACTCTCCCTTGTAACCTTCCCTATCAGGGAAACTTAATATTAATACAGACGGAGGTATCAGTAATAGCCTGGGAAGGGAATTCAGATATGTGTCTTTTCTTATTTCCTTTCAAGCTTACTATCCTAAGCTATCATATGCAATAGTGATTACTATTGTTATTATATATTGCATGCTTTATATATCACTGAGATACAAGACTTTATGCTCATGGAAAGTTTCTCCTTCTTTATAGCATGACCCTACGCAGAAATTTGGAGCAATGTTCTGCAACCAAGGGGAGGGACTTCTGTGGCCACACAATGTGTAGGTCTCATGTCCCCTGCCGCATCGTCACAGGAGTCCTGAAATATTGGGACCCGAAGGGAAGTACCATCTGCTCGACCCTGCGAGCTAATGGTTTCGGTGAAGCCCCCTTAGTTACGCTAGAGGCTAGGGACGCGGCGAGGGATACCCTTTGCAAATGGGTAAGGGGGTTCCAGAAGAACTCCCCAGGACCATACTTATCCAACGACTCTCTGAGGCGCATATTGTTCCCCAAGGCTCTTCCTAGTGCGGTGGTGACCCAGGAACAGCTTCGGACCCCCTTCATCCAGCTGAAGGTCGACTCGGACATCAACAGGGCATTAGAGGATATGGACATCCATCAAGAGAAGATGTCAGAAGTGTCTTCTGACACGGAACAAGATCTGCTGTACGGTATCCCTGAAGAGGACGAGGATCTTCCCCGCGTGGAGGAATTGGAATCCCTCTCAACGGCGGCAAACGACCCCCAGTTTGCCGTGGCCGCATACCAGCCACTACCATCAACGTCCTCTGCACCGACTCCACAACCTGTTGCTTAGGCTAATGTGAGTGAGGAGATTCTGGCATCTCTGAAACTCATGATGGAGTCATTCCAACAGGAACAGAAAGCCATGCAGGATTCATTCAGGAAGCAGCAAAGAACTATGCAGAAGAAGATCGACCGTCTCGGAACCGCCATGGGCACGTCTAAGAAGCCTCTTAGAGTGTCCGATCTCCCTCATTTCTCCGAATCCAATCCCTGGAGGTACGCGGAGCATATGCCCATGATGGATGGGAAACTATTCATTTCCGAGAAATGGGGAGTCAGGCAGATTGAAGACCTCGACTTCTGGCCTAACTTCTCCGCTTATCCCGATTGCTATGTGAGACTGCAGGACGAAAGTGCGACCCGAGAAGAAACGGTCCCTAAGGAGGTCATCATGTTTGAACATGATAAGGCGCAGGCCATCCTTCTGAAGACTCTTAAGGGAGCCGAATATATAAATTCTAAAGTCTCGGAACTGAGCAAGAAACACGCCACCTTTCTTGCCCCTTCCTCCATCTCATTTCCCTTTACGGAGAAAGTGTTCGACTCTGTCGTCAAGGCTGCCGACGAGGGAAAACCCTGCCTGACTCTGGAAGAAAGCAAGCCATTCTCCCTCGCACTGCCTACCAGTGAAGGAAAGTGGAAGCATGTCCACCTAACCTTCTCCGTCTCCAAACTAGACCCGGAGATCGCAGGTCAGCAGTTTAATGAGAACCTTCCTAAGTTGCCAGACCATCTTCTGAAGAAGGAACAGGAATCAAAGTGTGGCGGGATGTAAACAAAAACAAACCCCCACACCTTTGATCACTCTTACTTTCAAAATATCCCACAATACAAACTTTCCCCTTACTTTACTTCAAACTGGACTATTGCACGAAGGGAAAAACAAACAAAACATAACCTTAAAACTATATTCACTGCAACCCAAACAAAAAAATCACACATCATTAAACAAACTTAACACTAAAACAGACAAAAATAACACTTTTATATTTATATATTATAGCGGTGTGTGTGGGTACACAGAACTCACCAATCACAAAACCTTTTACGAATCCAACACCGACAGTCCCCACACAGTAAAGAAAAACACTTGAACACTAAAAAAATCACTTAATACTAAACCCAATCATATACCACAACCCAGAAAGAAATCACATCTAACACCAACATAAGCGAGAACGCTAAAATATTACATATATAAGTTGTGTGGTAACCGTAGTCCACAGACTCCACACACACTGGCAACAGTCCTTGTAGCCAATTACCACAACTTCCAGGCAAACAATAACTAGTCAATTCGACTGTCCATTCACATTGTCGGTGTTCATCATCATCATCATCATCATCGTAAAGAATAAATCTATTTGCAGTCGGGTCGTCAACGCTCAAAATTCTCTATTTATATAAATATCCGCAGTCTAACTATGTTCATTGTACGGTCCAGGTCGTCATCATCATGCTATTCATATTTACAAGGCAAGGCAGGCAAGCAACACCTTCAAGGCCTGCATTAACTCCAAAGAGTGTAAAGGATTCCAAAGGAGCCTAAAGGAATCCAAAGGACCTAAAGGAGGAATTACGGCTCCAATATAAAGAAAAATCACTTCACAGCCGGCTGTCGAAGAACAAAACAAACAACCGACTCCTCATACAGTCAAATAGCAAATCCTTTCGCCCAAGACATTCATTACCGCCCTAACCTAGCTAAAAAGGTAAACAAACAACCTCAAATATACCGACAGTCTTTCCCACTACAAACAATCATTCGCTAACTACCACTTGTTCTTCGGCGCGCACCGCGGACACACAAACACACACAAACACACATCTCTCTCTCTCTCTCTCTCTCTCTCTCTCTCTCTCTCTCTCTCTCTCTCTCTCTCTCTCTCTCTCTCTCTCTCTCTCTCTCTCTCTCTCTCGATTTGGCAAAACAAAAAATAAATTAAAATAAAATTAATCCTCCACATTCCTCCCCCCTTACTTTGCCAAATCCTCACACAACACTTACCTATTTTCTCATTACCCAGTCGCAATCGGGAACAGGGCCTCGGCTCCGAGTAACTAGGCCTTCATACACTCTCTCATTCGCTTCTTCCTTAGCTCAATCATTCGCTACATTAACACTATTCCTATCTAAATTCCTCTCTTCTAATATATCATGTACTATCCCATCTACCTCACTATCATCTGGCCCTAAAATCTCACTTATTTCGGTCAACAATTCATCCATTTCATCAAAACCATTTTCTACTTCAATAAAAGATTCATTCATACTACTTATCATTCTCCTATCTCTCACTCTTGCGTTATTCATTCTTTCTTTTACACCATCTAACGAAAAGCCACCCACACTATAGGTATCATTCATATTCAGCCATGATTCATCTGTATTAACACATTTATCTTCCATACCCACTTGTACATTTACACCCTTGTCATACTTTTTTCTATTCTCACTTTTACTTATAAAATTTTCCCTTTTTTCATCCTTACTTAAAACTTTCAAACGCCTCTTTTTCCTATATTCAACTAACACTAATTGTTTATTTTCCAGCCCTAACTTCTCATGCATACTAGATTCATACTTGCTCATTTCCAACCAATTATTCATCCCATTCTCACGAACACTGATCCTATTTCTTCTACACACACACAGGAGGACTCACCCAGTTGAACCCTCTCACACTCTAGTTTCCCGAACATCCTGGCTGACTTAATCCCTTCCTCCTACATACTCCAGCTACATGCCCATCTCCACCACATTCAGTACACTTACCCCGCGGCTCCTTGCACATTCTAGCATAATGACCATCCTTACCACAATTACCACAAATCACATTCATACGATTACTCCTACATCCACTTGCTACGTGCCCAGTCATACCACACCGATAACACTTAATCACTTTCCCTTCTTACAGTCGCTAATACGATACCCTGTCTCTCCACACCCAAAACATGCTCCTAATGCCCATCTACACTCGTTCTTTTTATGTCCTACCTTCACACACCTATAACACCTCTCTTCACGGATACCACTACCTAACCTAACTTGCTGCGTACTAGCACTTCTATCTCTCCAAACTTTATTTCCCTGTCTAAACCCATCATTTCTCGGCATGGGTATTCCTACATTACTCACCCTAACACTTCTATCTACTACACTATCAGTTACCCTCATTGGCCCTCCCATAACAGCATCTCTAAAACTACCAAATTCTGGCACACTTTCCTCCATTCCAGTTCTTACACTCACAGATTTACTTTCTTTCATACACCTATCCAACTCGTAATCCTCAACTATCTCTAAAATATCATCCCAAGTCAATCTCTCTCTAGTCCACCTCATTTTCTCCTTCCGTTTCAATTTAATAAACTCACACACACTCTCTGGTACTGTACCCAAAAACTTCTTCATTAGTTCCTTATTTTCATTTATTCCTTCGTCCCCCATACTTCTTTCTAGCCAATGTTTCTAACCGACATATATACATCGAGATTGCTTCACCCACCTTCATTCGTGCTTCATCAAAATCATTTTTTCGCTTATACCTAACACTACCTTTCATACGTTTTACCTGTTCAATTATCCTCTTCTTTACACTTTCATACTCAACCTCTCCTACACTCATTATCACCCCATACATTGTCAACAAATATCCTGACAAAAATTCTCCCAACTCCCTAGCCCAAACTCTCTTACTATCCCCATACTTAGCCTGACAAAACTTTTCATAATCCCTAAAGAAGTCATATACATCCCTACTGTTATGTTCATTAAAACTTTCACACCTAGGTACCTCTCTCATAAACACTGTCTTACAAACTTCCTCTACTTAATTCTCACTACTATCTTCACTGCCTACTCCCTTCTTGTTGCCTTCTTCTTCATTTGAATACAATGAATCTAATTCTACACTCAAAGTCCTATCTTTAACTATTCCCTTCTTACCCTTTTTCTTACTTACCACCTTCACCCATTCATGATCATCCTCACTCACACCCCGACCTTTCTTCTTTTCTTTCTTCACATTATCTTTACCTTTCTTTTCAGTCTTCCTATCACCCTTCGTTCCAATCTTACTATGTCTAGGCCCTTTGCTTTCAATATCACTATCACTACCTTCCCATTTATCACTTACCCTATCCTCTTCCACCATCAACCCGTTACCAGAAGCAGAAGCCACTCCTCCGACTGCACCTTCACCCATGACAGTTTTCATCATCCCCATTACTTGCCCTACCATTGCTTCCATTCGTTTCTCATTTTCTCGCATCCTCATCTCAACACCCTCTTCCACTCTCTCTACAGTTCCCTGAAGTTCCCTAAGTTTCCTTTGCATCTCCTCATTCTCACTACTTAACCTCGCATTCTCCAACAACAACCTCTCCTCTCGCTCATTAGAAAACCGCAATTCCTCCTTTAAAATATACAACTGTTCTTCCATTTCGATACCATTAATATTTTAAGTAATTCCTAAACCTATTTACCCTTGTCCAACAGTCCAGTTTCAATCCCACCTTCGACAGTCCCTGTTCGGGCGCCAAATTTATGTGGCGGGATGTAAACAAAAACAAACCCCCACACCTTTGATCACTCTTACTTTCAAAATATCCCACAATACAAACTTTCCCCTTACTTTACTTCAAACTGGACTATTGCACGAAGGGAAAAACAAACAAAACATAACCTTAAAACTATATTCACCGCAACCCAAACAAAAAAATCACACATCATTAAACAAACTTAACACTAAAACAGACAAAAATAACACTTTTATATTTATATATTATAGCGGTGTGTGTGGGTACACAGAACTCACCAATCACAAAACCTTTTACGAATCCAACACCGACAGTCCCCACACAGTAAAGAAAAACACTTGAACACTAAAAAAATCACTTAATACTAAACCCAATCATATACCACAACCCAGAAAGAAATCACATCTAACACCAACATAAGCGAGAACGCTAAAATATTACATATATAAGTTGTGTGGTAACCGTAGTCCACAGACTCCACACACTGGCAACAGTCCTTGTAGCCAATTGCCACAACTTCCAGGCAAACAATAACTAGTCAATTCGACTGTCCATTCACATTGTCGGTGTTCATCATCATCATCATCATCATCGTAAAGAATAAATCTATTTGCAGTCGGGTCGTCAACGCTCAAAATTCTCTATTTATATAAATATCCGCAGTCTAACTATGTTCATTGTACGGTCCAGGTCGTCATCATCATGCTATTCATATTTACAAGGCAAGGCAGGCAAGCAACACCTTCAAGGCCTGCATTAACTCCAAAGAGTGTAAAGGATTCCAAAGGAGCCTAAAGGAATCCAAAGGACCTAAAGGAGGAATTACGGCTCCAATATAAAGAAAAATCACTTCACAGCCGGCTGTCGAAGAACAAAACAAACAACCGACTCCTCATACAGTCAAATAGCAAATCCTTTCGCCCAAGACATTCATTACCGCCCTAACCTAGCTAAAAAGGTAAACAAACAACCTCAAATATACCGACAGTCTTTCCCACTACAAACAATCATTCGCTAACTACCACTTGTTCTTCGGCGCGCACCGCGGACACACAAACACACACACACACACAAACACACATTCTCTCTCTCTCTCCCTCGCGCGAGATGTAGCAAAACTAAAGCAAATGAAATCTCTCTCTCTCTCTCTCTCTCTCTCTCTCTCTCTCTCTCTCTCTCTCTCTCTCTCTCTCTCTCTCTCTCGATTTGGCAAAACAAAAAATAAATTAAAATAAAATTAATCCTCCACATTCCTCCCCCCTTACTTTGCCAAATCCTCACACAACACTTACCTATTTTCTCATTACCCAGTCGCAATCGGGAACAGGGCCTCGGCTCCGAGTAACTAGGCCTTCATACACTCTCTCATTCGCTTCTTCCTTAGCTCAATCATTCGCTACATTAACACTATTCCTATCTAAATTCCTCTCTTCTAATATATCATGTACTATCCCATCTACCTCACTATCATCTGGCCCTAAAATCTCACTTATTTCGGTCAACAATTCATCCATTTCATCAAAACCATTTTCTACTTCAATAAAAGATTCATTCATACTACTTATCATTCTCCTATCTCTCACTCTTGCGTTATTCATTCTTTCTTTTACACCATCTAACGAAAAGCCACCCACACTATAGGTATCATTCATATTCAGCCATGATTCATCTGTATTAACACATTTATCTTCCATACCCACTTGTACATTTACACCCTTGTCATACTTTTTTCTATTCTCACTTTTACTTATAAAATTTTCCCTTTTTTCATCCTTACTTAAAACTTTCAAACGCCTCTTTTTCCTATATTCAACTAACACTAATTGTTTATTTTCCAGCCCTAACTTCTCATGCATACTAGATTCATACTTGCTCATTTCCAACCAATTATTCATCCCATTCTCACGAACACTGATCCTATTCCTTCTACACACACAGGAGGACTCACCCAGTTGAACCCTCTCACACTCTAGTTTCCCGAACATCCTGGCTGACTTAATCCCTTCCTCCTACATACTCCAGCTACATGCCCATCTCCACCACATTCAGTACACTTACCCCGCGGCTCCTTGCACATTCTAGCATAATGACCATCCTTACCACAATTACCACAAATCACATTCATACGATTACTCCTACATCCACTTGCTACGTGCCCAGTCATACCACACCGATAACACTTAATCACTTTCCCTTCTTACAGTCGCTAATACGATGCCCTGTCTCTCCACACCCAAAACATGCTCCTAATGCCCATCTACACTCGTTCTTTTTATGTCCTACCTTCCCACACCTATAACACCTCTCTTCACGGATACCACTACCTAACCTAACTTGCTGCGTACTAGCACTTCTATCTCTCCAAACTTTATTTCCCTGTCTAAACCCATCATTTCTCGGCATGGGTATTCCTACATTACTCACCCTAACACTTCTATCTACTACACTATCAGCTACCCTCATTGGCCCTCCCATAACAGCATCTCTAAAACTACCAAATTCTGGCACACTTTCCTCCATTCCAGTTCTTACACTCACAGATTTACTTTCTTTCATACACCTATCCAACTCGTAATCCTCAACTATCTCTAAAATATCATCCCAAGTCAATCTCTCTCTAGTCCACCTCATTTTCTCCTTCCGTTTCAATTTAATAAACTCACACACACTCTCTGGTACTGTACCCAAAAACTTCTTCATTAGTTCCTTATTTTCATTTATTCCTTCGTCCCCATACTTCTTTCTAGCCAATGTTTCTAACCGACATACATACATCGAGATTGCTTCACCCACCTTCATTCGTGCTTCATCAAAATCATTTTTTCGCTTATACCTAACACTACCTTTCATACGTTTTACCTGTTCAATTATCCTCTTCTTTACACTTTCATACTCAACCTCTCCTACACTCATTATCACCCCATACATTGTCAACAAATATCCTGACAAAAATTCTCCCAACTCCCTAGCCCAAACTCTCTTACTATCCCCATACTTAGCCTGACAAAACTTTTCATAATCCCTAAAGAAGTCATATACATCCCTACTGTTATGTTCATTAAAACTTTCACACCTAGGTACCTCTCTCATAAACACTGTCTTACAAACTTCCTCTACTTCATTCTCACTACTATCTTCACTGCCTACTCCCTTCTTGTTGCCTTCTTCTTCATTTGAATACAATGAATCTAATTCTACACTCAAAGTCCTATCTTTAACTATTCCCTTCTTACCCTTTTTCTTACTTACCACCTTCACCCATTCATGATCATCCTCACTCACACCCCGACCTTTCTTCTTTTCTTTCTTCACATTATCTTTACCTTTCTTTTCAGTCTTCCTATCACCCTTCGTTCCAATCTTACTATGTCTAGGCCCTTTGCTTTCAATATCACTATCACTACCTTCCCATTTATCACTTACCCTATCCTCTTCCACCATCAACCCGTTACCAGAAGCAGAAGCCACTCCTCCGACTGCACCTTCACCCATGACAGTTTTCATCATCCCCATTACTTGCCCTACCATTGCTTCCATTCGTTTCTCATTTTCTCGCATCCTCATCTCAACACCCTCTTCCACTCTCTCTACAGTTCCCTGAAGTTCCCTAAGTTTCCTTTGCATCTCCTCATTCTCACTACTTAACCTCGCATTCTCCAACAACAACCTCTCCTCTCGCTCATTAGAAAACCGCAATTCCTCCTTTAAAATATACAACTGTTCTTCCATTTCTTCCATTTCGATACCATTAATATTTTAAGTAATTCCTAAACCTATTTACCCTTGTCCAACAGTCCAGTTTCAATCCCACCTTCGACAGTCCCTGTTCGGGCGCCAAATTTATGTGGCGGGATGTAAACAAAAACAAACCCCCACACCTTTGATCACTCTTACTTTCAAAATATCCCACAATACAAACTTTCCCCTTACTTTACTTCAAACTGGACTATTGCACGAAGGGAAAAACAAACAAAACATAACCTTAAAACTATATTCACCGCAACCCAAACAAAAAAATCACACATCATTAAACAAACTTAACACTAAAACAGACAAAAATAACACTTTTATATTTATATATTATAGCGGTGTGTGTGGGTACACAGAACTCACCAATCACAAAACCTTTTACGAATCCAACACCGACAGTCCCCACACAGTAAAGAAAAACACTTAAACACTAAAAAAATCACTTAATACTAAACCCAATCATATACCACAACCCAGAAAGAAATCACATCTAACACCAACATAAGCGAGAACGCTAAAATATTACATATATAAGTTGTGTGGTAACCGTAGTCCACAGACTCCACACACTGGCAACAGTCCTTGTAGCCAATTGCCACAACTTCCAGGCAAACAATAACTAGTCAATTCGACTGTCCATTCACATTGTCGGTGTTCATCATCATCATCATCATCATCGTAAAGAATAAATCTATTTGCAGTCGGGTCGTCAACGCTCAAAATTCTCTATTTATATAAATATCCGCAGTCTAACTATGTTCATTGTACGGTCCAGGTCGTCATCATCATGCTATTCATATTTACAAGGCAAGGCAGGCAAGCAACACCTTCAAGGCCTGCATTAACTCCAAAGAGTGTAAAGGATTCCAAAGGAGCCTAAAGGAATCCAAAGGACCTAAAGGAGGAATTACGGCTCCAATATAAAGAAAAATCACTTCACAGCCGGCTGTCGAAGAACAAAACAAACAACCGACTCCTCATACAGTCAAATAGCAAATCCTTTCGCCCAAGACATTCATTACCGCCCTAACCTAGCTAAAAAGGTAAACAAACAACCTCAAATATACCGACAGTCTTTCCCACTACAAACAATCATTCGCTAACTACCACTTGTTCTTCGGCGCGCACCGCGGACACACAAACACACACACACACACAAACACACATACTCTCTCTCTCTCTCCCTCGCGCGAGATCTAGCAAAACTAAAGCAAATGAAATCTCTCTCTCTCTCTCTCTCTCTCTCTCTCTCTCTCTCTCTCTCTCTCTCTCTCTCTCTCTCTCTCTCGATTTGGCAAAACAAAAAATAAATTAAAATAAAATTAATCCTCCACATTCCTCCCCCCTTACTTTGCCAAATCCTCACACAACACTTACCTATTTTCTCATTACCCAGTCGCAATCGGGAACAGGGCCTCGGCTCCGAGTAACTAGGCCTTCATACACTCTCTCATTCGCTTCTTCCTTAGCTCAATCATTCGCTACATTAACACTATTCCTATCTAAATTCCTCTCTTCTAATATATCATGTACTATCCCATCTACCTCACTATCATCTGGCCCTAAAATCTCACTTATTTCGGTCAACAATTCATCCATTTCATCAAAACCATTTTCTACTTCAATAAAAGATTCATTCATACTACTTATCATTCTCCTATCTCTCACTCTTGCGTTATTCATTCTTTCTTTTACACCATCTAACGAAAAGCCACCCACACTATAGGTATCATTCATACTCAGCCATGATTCATCTGTATTAACACATTTATCTTCCATACCCACTTGTACATTTACACCCTTGTCATACTTTTTTCTATTCTCACTTTTACTTATAAAATTTTCCCTTTTTTCATCCTTACTTAAAACTTTCAAACGCCTCTTTTTCCTATATTCAACTAACACTAATTGTTTATTTTCCAGCCCTAACTTCTCATGCATACTAGATTCATACTTGCTCATTTCCAACCAATTATTCATCCCATTCTCACGAACACTGATCCTATTCCTTCTACACACACAGGAGGACTCACCCAGTTGAACCCTCTCACACTCTAGTTTCCCGAACATCCTGGCTGACTTAATCCCTTCCTCCTACATACTCCAGCTACATGCCCATCTCCACCACATTCAGTACACTTACCCCGCGGCTCCTTGCACATTCTAGCATAATGACCATCCTTACCACAATTACCACAAATCACATTCATACGATTACTCCTACATCCACTTGCTACGTGCCCAGTCATACCACACCGATAACACTTAATCACTTTCCCTTCTTACAGTCGCTAATACGATACCCTGTCTCTCCACACCCAAAACATGCTCCTAATGCCCATCTACACTCGTTCTTTTTATGTCCTACCTTCACACACCTATAACACCTCTCTTCACGGATACCACTACCTAACCTAACTTGCTGCGTACTAGCACTTCTATCTCTCCAAACTTTATTTCCCTGTCTAAACCCATCATTTCTCGGCATGGGTATTCCTACATTACTCACCCTAACACTTCTATCTACTACACTATCAGCTACCCTCATTGGCCCTCCCATAACAGCATCTCTAAAACTACCAAATTCTGGCACACTTTCCTCCATTCCAGTTCTTACACTCACAGATTTACTTTCTTTCATACACCTATCCAACTCGTAATCCTCAACTATCTCTAAAATATCATCCCAAGTCAATCTCTCTCTAGTCCACCTCATTTTCTCCTTCCGTTTCAATTTAATAAACTCACACACACTCTCTGGTACTGTACCCAAAAACTTCTTCATTAGTTCCTTATTTTCATTTATTCCTTCGTCCCCATACTTCTTTCTAGCCAATGTTTCTAACCGACATACATACATCGAGATTGCTTCACCCACCTTCATTCGTGCTTCATCAAAATCATTTTTTCGCTTATACCTAACACTACCTTTCATACGTTTTACCTGTTCAATTATCCTCTTCTTTACACTTTCATACTCAACCTCTCCTACACTCATTATCACCCCATACATTGTCAACAAATATCCTGACAAAAATTCTCCCAACTCCCTAGCCCAAACTCTCTTACTATCCCCATACTTAGCCTGACAAAACTTTTCATAATCCCTAAAGAAGTCATATACATCCCTACTGTTATGTTCATTAAAACTTTCACACCTAGGTACCTCTCTCATAAACACTGTCTTACAAACTTCCTCTACTTCATTCTCACTACTATCTTCACTGCCTACTCCCTTCTTGTTGCCTTCTTCTTCATTTGAATACAATGAATCTAATTCTACACTCAAAGTCCTATCTTTAACTATTCCCTTCTTACCCTTTTTCTTACTTACCACCTTCACCCATTCATGATCATCCTCACTCACACCCCGACCTTTCTTCTTTTCTTTCTTCACATTATCTTTACCTTTCTTTTCAGTCTTCCTATCACCCTTCGTTCCAATCTTACTATGTCTAGGCCCTTTGCTTTCAATATCACTATCACTACCTTCCCATTTATCACTTACCCTATCCTCTTCCACCATCAACCCGTTACCAGAAGCAGAAGCCACTCCTCCGACTGCACCTTCACCCATGACAGTTTTCATCATCCCCATTACTTGCCCTACCATTGCTTCCATTCGTTTCTCATTTTCTCGCATCCTCATCTCAACACCCTCTTCCACTCTCTCTACAGTTCCCTGAAGTTCCCTAAGTTTCCTTTGCATCTCCTCATTCTCACTACTTAACCTCGCATTCTCCAACAACAACCTCTCCTCTCGCTCATTAGAAAACCGCAATTCCTCCTTTAAAATATACAACTGTTCTTCCATTTCGATACCATTAATATTTTAAGTAATTCCTAAACCTATTTACCCTTGTCCAACAGTCCAGTTTCAATCCCACCTTCGACAGTCCCTGTTCGGGCGCCAAATTTATGTGGCGGGATGTAAACAAAAACAAACCCCCACACCTTTGATCACTCTTACTTTCAAAATATCCCACAATACAAACTTTCCCCTTACTTTACTTCAAACTGGACTATTGCACGAAGGGAAAAACAAACAAAACATAACCTTAAAACTATATTCACCGCAACCCAAACAAAAAAATCACACATCATTAAACAAACTTAACACTAAAACAGACAAAAATAACACTTTTATATTTATATATTATAGCGGTGTGTGTGGGTACACAGAACTCACCAATCACAAAACCTTTTACGAATCCAACACCGACAGTCCCCACACAGTAAAGAAAAACACTTAAACACTAAAAAAATCACTTAATACTAAACCCAATCATATACCACAACCCAGAAAGAAATCACATCTAACACCAACATAAGCGAGAACGCTAAAATATTACATATATAAGTTGTGTGGTAACCGTAGTCCACAGACTCCACACACTGGCAACAGTCCTTGTAGCCAATTGCCACAACTTCCAGGCAAACAATAACTAGTCAATTCGACTGTCCATTCACATTGTCGGTGTTCATCATCATCATCATCATCATCGTAAAGAATAAATCTATTTGCAGTCGGGTCGTCAACGCTCAAAATTCTCTATTTATATAAATATCCGCAGTCTAACTATGTTCATTGTACGGTCCAGGTCGTCATCATCATGCTATTCATATTTACAAGGCAAGGCAGGCAAGCAACACCTTCAAGGCCTGCATTAACTCCAAAGAGTGTAAAGGATTCCAAAGGAGCCTAAAGGAATCCAAAGGACCTAAAGGAGGAATTACGGCTCCAATATAAAGAAAAATCACTTCACAGCCGGCTGTCGAAGAACAAAACAAACAACCGACTCCTCATACAGTCAAATAGCAAATCCTTTCGCCCAAGACATTCATTACCGCCCTAACCTAGCTAAAAAGGTAAACAAACAACCTCAAATATACCGACAGTCTTTCCCACTACAAACAATCATTCGCTAACTACCACTTGTTCTTCGGCGCGCACCGCGGACACACAAACACACACACACACACACACACACATACTCTCTCTCTCCCTCGCGCGAGATCTAGCAAAACTAAAGCAAATGAAATCTCTCTCTCTCTCTCTCTCTCTCTCTCTCTCTCTCTCTCTCTCGATTTGGCAAAACAAAAAATAAATTAAAATAAAATTAATCCTCCACATTCCTCCCCCCTTACTTTGCCAAATCCTCACACAACACTTACCTATTTTCTCATTACCCAGTCGCAATCGGGAACAGGGCCTCGGCTCCGAGTAACTAGGCCTTCATACACTCTCTCATTCGCTTCTTCCTTAGCTCAATCATTCGCTACATTAACACTATTCCTATCTAAATTCCTCTCTTCTAATATATCATGTACTATCCCATCTACCTCACTATCATCTGGCCCTAAAATCTCACTTATTTCGGTCAACAATTCATCCATTTCATCAAAACCATTTTCTACTTCAATAAAAGATTCATTCATACTACTTATCATTCTCCTATCTCTCACTCTTGCGTTATTCATTCTTTCTTTTACACCATCTAACGAAAAGCCACCCACACTATAGGTATCATTCATACTCAGCCATGATTCATCTGTATTAACACATTTATCTTCCATACCCACTTGTACATTTACACCCTTGTCATACTTTTTTCTATTCTCACTTTTACTTATAAAATTTTCCCTTTTTTCATCCTTACTTAAAACTTTCAAACGCCTCTTTTTCCTATATTCAACTAACACTAATTGTTTATTTTCCAGCCCTAACTTCTCATGCATACTAGATTCATACTTGCTCATTTCCAACCAATTATTCATCCCATTCTCACGAACACTGATCCTATTCCTTCTACACACACAGGAGGACTCACCCAGTTGAACCCTCTCACACTCTAGTTTCCCGAACATCCTGGCTGACTTAATCCCTTCCTCCTACATACTCCAGCTACATGCCCATCTCCACCACATTCAGTACACTTACCCCGCGGCTCCTTGCACATTCTAGCATAATGACCATCCTTACCACAATTACCACAAATCACATTCATACGATTACTCCTACATCCACTTGCTACGTGCCCAGTCATACCACACCGATAACACTTAATCACTTTCCCTTCTTACAGTCGCTAATACGATGCCCTGTCTCTCCACACCCAAAACATGCTCCTAATGCCCATCTACACTCGTTCTTTTTATGTCCTACCTTCCCACACCTATAACACCTCTCTTCACGGATACCACTACCTAACCTAACTTGCTGCGTACTAGCACTTCTATCTCTCCAAACTTTATTTCCCTGTCTAAACCCATCATTTCTCGGCATGGGTATTCCTACATTACTCACCCTAACACTTCTATCTACTACACTATCAGCTACCCTCATTGGCCCTCCCATAACAGCATCTCTAAAACTACCAAATTCTGGCACACTTTCCTCCATTCCAGTTCTTACACTCACAGATTTACTTTCTTTCATACACCTATCCAACTCGTAATCCTCAACTATCTCTAAAATATCATCCCAAGTCAATCTCTCTCTAGTCCACCTCATTTTCTCCTTCCGTTTCAATTTAATAAACTCACACACACTCTCTGGTACTGTACCCAAAAACTTCTTCATTAGTTCCTTATTTTCATTTATTCCTTCGTCCCCATACTTCTTTCTAGCCAATGTTTCTAACCGACATACATACATCGAGATTGCTTCACCCACCTTCATTCGTGCTTCATCAAAATCATTTTTTCGCTTATACCTAACACTACCTTTCATACGTTTTACCTGTTCAATTATCCTCTTCTTTACACTTTCATACTCAACCTCTCCTACACTCATTATCACCCCATACATTGTCAACAAATATCCTGACAAAAATTCTCCCAACTCCCTAGCCCAAACTCTCTTACTATCCCCATACTTAGCCTGACAAAACTTTTCATAATCCCTAAAGAAGTCATATACATCCCTACTGTTATGTTCATTAAAACTTTCACACCTAGGTACCTCTCTCATAAACACTGTCTTACAAACTTCCTCTACTTCATTCTCACTACTATCTTCACTGCCTACTCCCTTCTTGTTGCCTTCTTCTTCATTTGAATACAATGAATCTAATTCTACACTCAAAGTCCTATCTTTAACTATTCCCTTCTTACCCTTTTTCTTACTTACCACCTTCACCCATTCATGATCATCCTCACTCACACCCCGACCTTTCTTCTTTTCTTTCTTCACATTATCTTTACCTTTCTTTTCAGTCTTCCTATCACCCTTCGTTCCAATCTTACTATGTCTAGGCCCTTTGCTTTCAATATCACTATCACTACCTTCCCATTTATCACTTACCCTATCCTCTTCCACCATCAACCCGTTACCAGAAGCAGAAGCCACTCCTCCGACTGCACCTTCACCCATGACAGTTTTCATCATCCCCATTACTTGCCCTACCATTGCTTCCATTCGTTTCTCATTTTCTCGCATCCTCATCTCAACACCCTCTTCCACTCTCTCTACAGTTCCCTGAAGTTCCCTAAGTTTCCTTTGCATCTCCTCATTCTCACTACTTAACCTCGCATTCTCCAACAACAACCTCTCCTCTCGCTCATTAGAAAACCGCAATTCCTCCTTTAAAATATACAACTGTTCTTCCATTTCTTCCATTTCGATACCATTAATATTTTAAGTAATTCCTAAACCTATTTACCCTTGTCCAACAGTCCAGTTTCAATCCCACCTTCGACAGTCCCTGTTCGGGCGCCAAATTTATGTGGCGGGATGTAAACAAAAACAAACCCCCACACCTTTGATCACTCTTACTTTCAAAATATCCCACAATACAAACTTTCCCCTTACTTTACTTCAAACTGGACTATTGCACGAAGGGAAAAACAAACAAAACATAACCTTAAAACTATATTCACCGCAACCCAAACAAAAAAATCACACATCATTAAACAAACTTAACACTAAAACAGACAAAAATAACACTTTTATATTTATATATTATAGCGGTGTGTGTGGGTACACAGAACTCACCAATCACAAAACCTTTTACGAATCCAACACCGACAGTCCCCACACAGTAAAGAAAAACACTTAAACACTAAAAAAATCACTTAATACTAAACCCAATCATATACCACAACCCAGAAAGAAATCACATCTAACACCAACATAAGCGAGAACGCTAAAATATTACATATATAAGTTGTGTGGTAACCGTAGTCCACAGACTCCACACACTGGCAACAGTCCTTGTAGCCAATTGCCACAACTTCCAGGCAAACAATAACTAGTCAATTCGACTGTCCATTCACATTGTCGGTGTTCATCATCATCATCATCATCATCGTAAAGAATAAATCTATTTGCAGTCGGGTCGTCAACGCTCAAAATTCTCTATTTATATAAATATCCGCAGTCTAACTATGTTCATTGTACGGTCCAGGTCGTCATCATCATGCTATTCATATTTACAAGGCAAGGCAGGCAAGCAACACCTTCAAGGCCTGCATTAACTCCAAAGAGTGTAAAGGATTCCAAAGGAGCCTAAAGGAATCCAAAGGACCTAAAGGAGGAATTACGGCTCCAATATAAAGAAAAATCACTTCACAGCCGGCTGTCGAAGAACAAAACAAACAACCGACTCCTCATACAGTCAAATAGCAAATCCTTTCGCCCAAGACATTCATTACCGCCCTAACCTAGCTAAAAAGGTAAACAAACAACCTCAAATATACCGACAGTCTTTCCCACTACAAACAATCATTCGCTAACTACCACTTGTTCTTCGGCGCGCACCGCGGACACACAAACACACACACACACACAAACACACATACTCTCTCTCTCTCCCTCGCGCGAGATCTAGCAAAACTAAAGCAAATGAAATCTCTCTCTCTCTCTCTCTCTCTCTCTCTCTCTCTCTCTCTCTCTCTCTCTCTCTCTCTCTCTCTCTCTCTCTCTCGATTTGGCAAAACAAAAAATAAATTAAAATAAAATTAATCCTCCACATTCCTCCCCCCTTACTTTGCCAAATCCTCACACAACACTTACCTATTTTCTCATTACCCAGTCGCAATCGGGAACAGGGCCTCGGCTCCGAGTAACTAGGCCTTCATACACTCTCTCATTCGCTTCTTCCTTAGCTCAATCATTCGCTACATTAACACTATTCCTATCTAAATTCCTCTCTTCTAATATATCATGTACTATCCCATCTACCTCACTATCATCTGGCCCTAAAATCTCACTTATTTCGGTCAACAATTCATCCATTTCATCAAAACCATTTTCTACTTCAATAAAAGATTCATTCATACTACTTATCATTCTCCTATCTCTCACTCTTGCGTTATTCATTCTTTCTTTTACACCATCTAACGAAAAGCCACCCACACTATAGGTATCATTCATACTCAGCCATGATTCATCTGTATTAACACATTTATCTTCCATACCCACTTGTACATTTACACCCTTGTCATACTTTTTTCTATTCTCACTTTTACTTATAAAATTTTCCCTTTTTTCATCCTTACTTAAAACTTTCAAACGCCTCTTTTTCCTATATTCAACTAACACTAATTGTTTATTTTCCAGCCCTAACTTCTCATGCATACTAGATTCATACTTGCTCATTTCCAACCAATTATTCATCCCATTCTCACGAACACTGATCCTATTCCTTCTACACACACAGGAGGACTCACCCAGTTGAACCCTCTCACACTCTAGTTTCCCGAACATCCTGGCTGACTTAATCCCTTCCTCCTACATACTCCAGCTACATGCCCATCTCCACCACATTCAGTACACTTACCCCGCGGCTCCTTGCACATTCTAGCATAATGACCATCCTTACCACAATTACCACAAATCACATTCATACGATTACTCCTACATCCACTTGCTACGTGCCCAGTCATACCACACCGATAACACTTAATCACTTTCCCTTCTTACAGTCGCTAATACGATGCCCTGTCTCTCCACACCCAAAACATGCTCCTAATGCCCATCTACACTCGTTCTTTTTATGTCCTACCTTCCCACACCTATAACACCTCTCTTCACGGATACCACTACCTAACCTAACTTGCTGCGTACTAGCACTTCTATCTCTCCAAACTTTATTTCCCTGTCTAAACCCATCATTTCTCGGCATGGGTATTCCTACATTACTCACCCTAACACTTCTATCTACTACACTATCAGCTACCCTCATTGGCCCTCCCATAACAGCATCTCTAAAACTACCAAATTCTGGCACACTTTCCTCCATTCCAGTTCTTACACTCACAGATTTACTTTCTTTCATACACCTATCCAACTCGTAATCCTCAACTATCTCTAAAATATCATCCCAAGTCAATCTCTCTCTAGTCCACCTCATTTTCTCCTTCCGTTTCAATTTAATAAACTCACACACACTCTCTGGTACTGTACCCAAAAACTTCTTCATTAGTTCCTTATTTTCATTTATTCCTTCGTCCCCATACTTCTTTCTAGCCAATGTTTCTAACCGACATACATACATCGAGATTGCTTCACCCACCTTCATTCGTGCTTCATCAAAATCATTTTTTCGCTTATACCTAACACTACCTTTCATACGTTTTACCTGTTCAATTATCCTCTTCTTTACACTTTCATACTCAACCTCTCCTACACTCATTATCACCCCATACATTGTCAACAAATATCCTGACAAAAATTCTCCCAACTCCCTAGCCCAAACTCTCTTACTATCCCCATACTTAGCCTGACAAAACTTTTCATAATCCCTAAAGAAGTCATATACATCCCTACTGTTATGTTCATTAAAACTTTCACACCTAGGTACCTCTCTCATAAACACTGTCTTACAAACTTCCTCTACTTCATTCTCACTACTATCTTCACTGCCTACTCCCTTCTTGTTGCCTTCTTCTTCATTTGAATACAATGAATCTAATTCTACACTCAAAGTCCTATCTTTAACTATTCCCTTCTTACCCTTTTTCTTACTTACCACCTTCACCCATTCATGATCATCCTCACTCACACCCCGACCTTTCTTCTTTTCTTTCTTCACATTATCTTTACCTTTCTTTTCAGTCTTCCTATCACCCTTCGTTCCAATCTTACTATGTCTAGGCCCTTTGCTTTCAATATCACTATCACTACCTTCCCATTTATCACTTACCCTATCCTCTTCCACCATCAACCCGTTACCAGAAGCAGAAGCCACTCCTCCGACTGCACCTTCACCCATGACAGTTTTCATCATCCCCATTACTTGCCCTACCATTGCTTCCATTCGTTTCTCATTTTCTCGCATCCTCATCTCAACACCCTCTTCCACTCTCTCTACAGTTCCCTGAAGTTCCCTAAGTTTCCTTTGCATCTCCTCATTCTCACTACTTAACCTCGCATTCTCCAACAACAACCTCTCCTCTCGCTCATTAGAAAACCGCAATTCCTCCTTTAAAATATACAACTGTTCTTCCATTTCTTCCATTTCGATACCATTAATATTTTAAGTAATTCCTAAACCTATTTACCCTTGTCCAACAGTCCAGTTTCAATCCCACCTTCGACAGTCCCTGTTCGGGCGCCAAATTTATGTGGCGGGATGTAAACAAAAACAAACCCCCACACCTTTGATCACTCTTACTTTCAAAATATCCCACAATACAAACTTTCCCCTTACTTTACTTCAAACTGGACTATTGCACGAAGGGAAAAACAAACAAAACATAACCTTAAAACTATATTCACCGCAACCCAAACAAAAAAATCACACATCATTAAACAAACTTAACACTAAAACAGACAAAAATAACACTTTTATATTTATATATTATAGCGGTGTGTGTGGGTACACAGAACTCACCAATCACAAAACCTTTTACGAATCCAACACCGACAGTCCCCACACAGTAAAGAAAAACACTTAAACACTAAAAAAATCACTTAATACTAAACCCAATCATATACCACAACCCAGAAAGAAATCACATCTAACACCAACATAAGCGAGAACGCTAAAATATTACATATATAAGTTGTGTGGTAACCGTAGTCCACAGACTCCACACACTGGCAACAGTCCTTGTAGCCAATTGCCACAACTTCCAGGCAAACAATAACTAGTCAATTCGACTGTCCATTCACATTGTCGGTGTTCATCATCATCATCATCATCATCGTAAAGAATAAATCTATTTGCAGTCGGGTCGTCAACGCTCAAAATTCTCTATTTATATAAATATCCGCAGTCTAACTATGTTCATTGTACGGTCCAGGTCGTCATCATCATGCTATTCATATTTACAAGGCAAGGCAGGCAAGCAACACCTTCAAGGCCTGCATTAACTCCAAAGAGTGTAAAGGATTCCAAAGGAGCCTAAAGGAATCCAAAGGACCTAAAGGAGGAATTACGGCTCCAATATAAAGAAAAATCACTTCACAGCCGGCTGTCGAAGAACAAAACAAACAACCGACTCCTCATACAGTCAAATAGCAAATCCTTTCGCCCAAGACATTCATTACCGCCCTAACCTAGCTAAAAAGGTAAACAAACAACCTCAAATATACCGACAGTCTTTCCCACTACAAACAATCATTCGCTAACTACCACTTGTTCTTCGGCGCGCACCGCGGACACACACACACACACACACACACACAAACACACATACACTCTCTCTCTCTCCCTCGCGCGCGATCTAGCAAAACTAAAGCAAATGAAATCTCTCTCTCTCTCTCTCTCTCTCTCTCTCTCTCTCTCTCTCTCTCTCTCTCTCTCTCTCTCTCTCTCTCTCTCGATTTGGCAAAACAAAAAATAAATTAAAATAAAATTAATCCTCCACATTCCTCCCCCCTTACTTTGCCAAATCCTCACACAACACTTACCTATTTTCTCATTACCCAGTCGCAATCGGGAACAGGGCCTCGGCTCCGAGTAACTAGGCCTTCATACACTCTCTCATTCGCTTCTTCCTTAGCTCAATCATTCGCTACATTAACACTATTCCTATCTAAATTCCTCTCTTCTAATATATCATGTACTATCCCATCTACCTCACTATCATCTGGCCCTAAAATCTCACTTATTTCGGTCAACAATTCATCCATTTCATCAAAACCATTTTCTACTTCAATAAAAGATTCATTCATACTACTTATCATTCTCCTATCTCTCACTCTTGCGTTATTCATTCTTTCTTTTACACCATCTAACGAAAAGCCACCCACACTATAGGTATCATTCATACTCAGCCATGATTCATCTGTATTAACACATTTATCTTCCATACCCACTTGTACATTTACACCCTTGTCATACTTTTTTCTATTCTCACTTTTACTTATAAAATTTTCCCTTTTTTCATCCTTACTTAAAACTTTCAAACGCCTCTTTTTCCTATATTCAACTAACACTAATTGTTTATTTTCCAGCCCTAACTTCTCATGCATACTAGATTCATACTTGCTCATTTCCAACCAATTATTCATCCCATTCTCACGAACACTGATCCTATTCCTTCTACACACACAGGAGGACTCACCCAGTTGAACCCTCTCACACTCTAGTTTCCCGAACATCCTGGCTGACTTAATCCCTTCCTCCTACATACTCCAGCTACATGCCCATCTCCACCACATTCAGTACACTTACCCCGCGGCTCCTTGCACATTCTAGCATAATGACCATCCTTACCACAATTACCACAAATCACATTCATACGATTACTCCTACATCCACTTGCTACGTGCCCAGTCATACCACACCGATAACACTTAATCACTTTCCCTTCTTACAGTCGCTAATACGATGCCCTGTCTCTCCACACCCAAAACATGCTCCTAATGCCCATCTACACTCGTTCTTTTTATGTCCTACCTTCCCACACCTATAACACCTCTCTTCACGGATACCACTACCTAACCTAACTTGCTGCGTACTAGCACTTCTATCTCTCCAAACTTTATTTCCCTGTCTAAACCCATCATTTCTCGGCATGGGTATTCCTACATTACTCACCCTAACACTTCTATCTACTACACTATCAGCTACCCTCATTGGCCCTCCCATAACAGCATCTCTAAAACTACCAAATTCTGGCACACTTTCCTCCATTCCAGTTCTTACACTCACAGATTTACTTTCTTTCATACACCTATCCAACTCGTAATCCTCAACTATCTCTAAAATATCATCCCAAGTCAATCTCTCTCTAGTCCACCTCATTTTCTCCTTCCGTTTCAATTTAATAAACTCACACACACTCTCTGGTACTGTACCCAAAAACTTCTTCATTAGTTCCTTATTTTCATTTATTCCTTCGTCCCCATACTTCTTTCTAGCCAATGTTTCTAACCGACATACATACATCGAGATTGCTTCACCCACCTTCATTCGTGCTTCATCAAAATCATTTTTTCGCTTATACCTAACACTACCTTTCATACGTTTTACCTGTTCAATTATCCTCTTCTTTACACTTTCATACTCAACCTCTCCTACACTCATTATCACCCCATACATTGTCAACAAATATCCTGACAAAAATTCTCCCAACTCCCTAGCCCAAACTCTCTTACTATCCCCATACTTAGCCTGACAAAACTTTTCATAATCCCTAAAGAAGTCATATACATCCCTACTGTTATGTTCATTAAAACTTTCACACCTAGGTACCTCTCTCATAAACACTGTCTTACAAACTTCCTCTACTTCATTCTCACTACTATCTTCACTGCCTACTCCCTTCTTGTTGCCTTCTTCTTCATTTGAATACAATGAATCTAATTCTACACTCAAAGTCCTATCTTTAACTATTCCCTTCTTACCCTTTTTCTTACTTACCACCTTCACCCATTCATGATCATCCTCACTCACACCCCGACCTTTCTTCTTTTCTTTCTTCACATTATCTTTACCTTTCTTTTCAGTCTTCCTATCACCCTTCGTTCCAATCTTACTATGTCTAGGCCCTTTGCTTTCAATATCACTATCACTACCTTCCCATTTATCACTTACCCTATCCTCTTCCACCATCAACCCGTTACCAGAAGCAGAAGCCACTCCTCCGACTGCACCTTCACCCATGACAGTTTTCATCATCCCCATTACTTGCCCTACCATTGCTTCCATTCGTTTCTCATTTTCTCGCATCCTCATCTCAACACCCTCTTCCACTCTCTCTACAGTTCCCTGAAGTTCCCTAAGTTTCCTTTGCATCTCCTCATTCTCACTACTTAACCTCGCATTCTCCAACAACAACCTCTCCTCTCGCTCATTAGAAAACCGCAATTCCTCCTTTAAAATATACAACTGTTCTTCCATTTCTTCCATTTCGATACCATTAATATTTTAAGTAATTCCTAAACCTATTTACCCTTGTCCAACAGTCCAGTTTCAATCCCACCTTCGACAGTCCCTGTTCGGGCGCCAAATTTATGTGGCGGGATGTAAACAAAAACAAACCCCCACACCTTTGATCACTCTTACTTTCAAAATATCCCACAATACAAACTTTCCCCTTACTTTACTTCAAACTGGACTATTGCACGAAGGGAAAAACAAACAAAACATAACCTTAAAACTATATTCACCGCAACCCAAACAAAAAAATCACACATCATTAAACAAACTTAACACTAAAACAGACAAAAATAACACTTTTATATTTATATATTATAGCGGTGTGTGTGGGTACACAGAACTCACCAATCACAAAACCTTTTACGAATCCAACACCGACAGTCCCCACACAGTAAAGAAAAACACTTAAACACTAAAAAAATCACTTAATACTAAACCCAATCATATACCACAACCCAGAAAGAAATCACATCTAACACCAACATAAGCGAGAACGCTAAAATATTACATATATAAGTTGTGTGGTAACCGTAGTCCACAGACTCCACACACTGGCAACAGTCCTTGTAGCCAATTGCCACAACTTCCAGGCAAACAATAACTAGTCAATTCGACTGTCCATTCACATTGTCGGTGTTCATCATCATCATCATCATCATCGTAAAGAATAAATCTATTTGCAGTCGGGTCGTCAACGCTCAAAATTCTCTATTTATATAAATATCCGCAGTCTAACTATGTTCATTGTACGGTCCAGGTCGTCATCATCATGCTATTCATATTTACAAGGCAAGGCAGGCAAGCAACACCTTCAAGGCCTGCATTAACTCCAAAGAGTGTAAAGGATTCCAAAGGAGCCTAAAGGAATCCAAAGGACCTAAAGGAGGAATTACGGCTCCAATATAAAGAAAAATCACTTCACAGCCGGCTGTCGAAGAACAAAACAAACAACCGACTCCTCATACAGTCAAATAGCAAATCCTTTCGCCCAAGACATTCATTACCGCCCTAACCTAGCTAAAAAGGTAAACAAACAACCTCAAATATACCGACAGTCTTTCCCACTACAAACAATCATTCGCTAACTACCACTTGTTCTTCGGCGCGCACCGCGGACACACAAAACACACACACACACACAAACACACATACTCTCTCTCCCTCGCGCGCGATCTAGCAAAACTAAAGCAAATGAAATCTCTCTCTCTCTCTCTCTCTCTCTCTCTCTCTCTCTCTCTCTCTCTCTCTCTCTCTCGATTTGGCAAAACAAAAAATAAATTAAAATAAAATTAATCCTCCACATTCCTCCCCCCTTACTTTGCCAAATCCTCACACAACACTTACCTATTTTCTCATTACCCAGTCGCAATCGGGAACAGGGCCTCGGCTCCGAGTAACTAGGCCTTCATACACTCTCTCATTCGCTTCTTCCTTAGCTCAATCATTCGCTACATTAACACTATTCCTATCTAAATTCCTCTCTTCTAATATATCATGTACTATCCCATCTACCTCACTATCATCTGGCCCTAAAATCTCACTTATTTCGGTCAACAATTCATCCATTTCATCAAAACCATTTTCTACTTCAATAAAAGATTCATTCATACTACTTATCATTCTCCTATCTCTCACTCTTGCGTT
Organism: Palaemon carinicauda; assembly: GCF_036898095.1. NCBI lineage: Eukaryota > Metazoa > Arthropoda > Malacostraca > Decapoda > Palaemonidae > Palaemon > Palaemon carinicauda. The sequence continues at coordinate 81,959,990 of NC_090742.1, read as the reverse complement.
ATTCATTCTTTCTTTTACACCATCTAACGAAAAGCCACCCACACTATAGGTATCATTCATACTCAGCCATGATTCATCTGTATTAACACATTTATCTTCCATACCCACTTGTACATTTACACCCTTGTCATACTTTTTTCTATTCTCACTTTTACTTATAAAATTTTCCCTTTTTTCATCCTTACTTAAAACTTTCAAACGCCTCTTTTTCCTATATTCAACTAACACTAATTGTTTATTTTCCAGCCCTAACTTCTCATGCATACTAGATTCATACTTGCTCATTTCCAACCAATTATTCATCCCATTCTCACGAACACTGATCCTATTCCTTCTACACACACAGGAGGACTCACCCAGTTGAACCCTCTCACACTCTAGTTTCCCGAACATCCTGGCTGACTTAATCCCTTCCTCCTACATACTCCAGCTACATGCCCATCTCCACCACATTCAGTACACTTACCCCGCGGCTCCTTGCACATTCTAGCATAATGACCATCCTTACCACAATTACCACAAATCACATTCATACGATTACTCCTACATCCACTTGCTACGTGCCCAGTCATACCACACCGATAACACTTAATCACTTTCCCTTCTTACAGTCGCTAATACGATGCCCTGTCTCTCCACACCCAAAACATGCTCCTAATGCCCATCTACACTCGTTCTTTTTATGTCCTACCTTCCCACACCTATAACACCTCTCTTCACGGATACCACTACCTAACCTAACTTGCTGCGTACTAGCACTTCTATCTCTCCAAACTTTATTTCCCTGTCTAAACCCATCATTTCTCGGCATGGGTATTCCTACATTACTCACCCTAACACTTCTATCTACTACACTATCAGCTACCCTCATTGGCCCTCCCATAACAGCATCTCTAAAACTACCAAATTCTGGCACACTTTCCTCCATTCCAGTTCTTACACTCACAGATTTACTTTCTTTCATACACCTATCCAACTCGTAATCCTCAACTATCTCTAAAATATCATCCCAAGTCAATCTCTCTCTAGTCCACCTCATTTTCTCCTTCCGTTTCAATTTAATAAACTCACACACACTCTCTGGTACTGTACCCAAAAACTTCTTCATTAGTTCCTTATTTTCATTTATTCCTTCGTCCCCATACTTCTTTCTAGCCAATGTTTCTAACCGACATACATACATCGAGATTGCTTCACCCACCTTCATTCGTGCTTCATCAAAATCATTTTTTCGCTTATACCTAACACTACCTTTCATACGTTTTACCTGTTCAATTATCCTCTTCTTTACACTTTCATACTCAACCTCTCCTACACTCATTATCACCCCATACATTGTCAACAAATATCCTGACAAAAATTCTCCCAACTCCCTAGCCCAAACTCTCTTACTATCCCCATACTTAGCCTGACAAAACTTTTCATAATCCCTAAAGAAGTCATATACATCCCTACTGTTATGTTCATTAAAACTTTCACACCTAGGTACCTCTCTCATAAACACTGTCTTACAAACTTCCTCTACTTCATTCTCACTACTATCTTCACTGCCTACTCCCTTCTTGTTGCCTTCTTCTTCATTTGAATACAATGAATCTAATTCTACACTCAAAGTCCTATCTTTAACTATTCCCTTCTTACCCTTTTTCTTACTTACCACCTTCACCCATTCATGATCATCCTCACTCACACCCCGACCTTTCTTCTTTTCTTTCTTCACATTATCTTTACCTTTCTTTTCAGTCTTCCTATCACCCTTCGTTCCAATCTTACTATGTCTAGGCCCTTTGCTTTCAATATCACTATCACTACCTTCCCATTTATCACTTACCCTATCCTCTTCCACCATCAACCCGTTACCAGAAGCAGAAGCCACTCCTCCGACTGCACCTTCACCCATGACAGTTTTCATCATCCCCATTACTTGCCCTACCATTGCTTCCATTCGTTTCTCATTTTCTCGCATCCTCATCTCAACACCCTCTTCCACTCTCTCTACAGTTCCCTGAAGTTCCCTAAGTTTCCTTTGCATCTCCTCATTCTCACTACTTAACCTCGCATTCTCCAACAACAACCTCTCCTCTCGCTCATTAGAAAACCGCAATTCCTCCTTTAAAATATACAACTGTTCTTCCATTTCTTCCATTTCGATACCATTAATATTTTAAGTAATTCCTAAACCTATTTACCCTTGTCCAACAGTCCAGTTTCAATCCCACCTTCGACAGTCCCTGTTCGGGCGCCAAATTTATGTGGCGGGATGTAAACAAAAACAAACCCCCACACCTTTGATCACTCTTACTTTCAAAATATCCCACAATACAAACTTTCCCCTTACTTTACTTCAAACTGGACTATTGCACGAAGGGAAAAACAAACAAAACATAACCTTAAAACTATATTCACCGCAACCCAAACAAAAAAATCACACATCATTAAACAAACTTAACACTAAAACAGACAAAAATAACACTTTTATATTTATATATTATAGCGGTGTGTGTGGGTACACAGAACTCACCAATCACAAAACCTTTTACGAATCCAACACCGACAGTCCCCACACAGTAAAGAAAAACACTTAAACACTAAAAAAATCACTTAATACTAAACCCAATCATATACCACAACCCAGAAAGAAATCACATCTAACACCAACATAAGCGAGAACGCTAAAATATTACATATATAAGTTGTGTGGTAACCGTAGTCCACAGACTCCACACACTGGCAACAGTCCTTGTAGCCAATTGCCACAACTTCCAGGCAAACAATAACTAGTCAATTCGACTGTCCATTCACATTGTCGGTGTTCATCATCATCATCATCATCATCGTAAAGAATAAATCTATTTGCAGTCGGGTCGTCAACGCTCAAAATTCTCTATTTATATAAATATCCGCAGTCTAACTATGTTCATTGTACGGTCCAGGTCGTCATCATCATGCTATTCATATTTACAAGGCAAGGCAGGCAAGCAACACCTTCAAGGCCTGCATTAACTCCAAAGAGTGTAAAGGATTCCAAAGGAGCCTAAAGGAATCCAAAGGACCTAAAGGAGGAATTACGGCTCCAATATAAAGAAAAATCACTTCACAGCCGGCTGTCGAAGAACAAAACAAACAACCGACTCCTCATACAGTCAAATAGCAAATCCTTTCGCCCAAGACATTCATTACCGCCCTAACCTAGCTAAAAAGGTAAACAAACAACCTCAAATATACCGACAGTCTTTCCCACTACAAACAATCATTCGCTAACTACCACTTGTTCTTCGGCGCGCACCGCGGACACACAAACACACACACACACACAAACACACATTCTCTCTCTCTCTCCCTCGCGCGCGATCTAGCAAAACTAAAGCAAATGAAATTCTCTCTCTCTCTCTCTCTCTCTCTCTCTCTCTCTCTCTCTCTCTCTCTCTCTCTCTCTCTCTCTCTCTCTCGATTTGGCAAAACAAAAAATAAATTAAAATAAAATTAATCCTCCACATTCCTCCCCCCTTACTTTGCCAAATCCTCACACAACACTTACCTATTTTCTCATTACCCAGTCGCAATCGGGAACAGGGCCTCGGCTCCGAGTAACTAGGCCTTCATACACTCTCTCATTCGCTTCTTCCTTAGCTCAATCATTCGCTACATTAACACTATTCCTATCTAAATTCCTCTCTTCTAATATATCATGTACTATCCCATCTACCTCACTATCATCTGGCCCTAAAATCTCACTTATTTCGGTCAACAATTCATCCATTTCATCAAAACCATTTTCTACTTCAATAAAAGATTCATTCATACTACTTATCATTCTCCTATCTCTCACTCTTGCGTTATTCATTCTTTCTTTTACACCATCTAACGAAAAGCCACCCACACTATAGGTATCATTCATACTCAGCCATGATTCATCTGTATTAACACATTTATCTTCCATACCCACTTGTACATTTACACCCTTGTCATACTTTTTTCTATTCTCACTTTTACTTATAAAATTTTCCCTTTTTTCATCCTTACTTAAAACTTTCAAACGCCTCTTTTTCCTATATTCAACTAACACTAATTGTTTATTTTCCAGCCCTAACTTCTCATGCATACTAGATTCATACTTGCTCATTTCCAACCAATTATTCATCCCATTCTCACGAACACTGATCCTATTCCTTCTACACACACAGGAGGACTCACCCAGTTGAACCCTCTCACACTCTAGTTTCCCGAACATCCTGGCTGACTTAATCCCTTCCTCCTACATACTCCAGCTACATGCCCATCTCCACCACATTCAGTACACTTACCCCGCGGCTCCTTGCACATTCTAGCATAATGACCATCCTTACCACAATTACCACAAATCACATTCATACGATTACTCCTACATCCACTTGCTACGTGCCCAGTCATACCACACCGATAACACTTAATCACTTTCCCTTCTTACAGTCGCTAATACGATACCCTGTCTCTCCACACCCAAAACATGCTCCTAATGCCCATCTACACTCGTTCTTTTTATGTCCTACCTTCACACACCTATAACACCTCTCTTCACGGATACCACTACCTAACCTAACTTGCTGCGTACTAGCACTTCTATCTCTCCAAACTTTATTTCCCTGTCTAAACCCATCATTTCTCGGCATGGGTATTCCTACATTACTCACCCTAACACTTCTATCTACTACACTATCAGCTACCCTCATTGGCCCTCCCATAACAGCATCTCTAAAACTACCAAATTCTGGCACACTTTCCTCCATTCCAGTTCTTACACTCACAGATTTACTTTCTTTCATACACCTATCCAACTCGTAATCCTCAACTATCTCTAAAATATCATCCCAAGTCAATCTCTCTCTAGTCCACCTCATTTTCTCCTTCCGTTTCAATTTAATAAACTCACACACACTCTCTGGTACTGTACCCAAAAACTTCTTCATTAGTTCCTTATTTTCATTTATTCCTTCGTCCCCATACTTCTTTCTAGCCAATGTTTCTAACCGACATACATACATCGAGATTGCTTCACCCACCTTCATTCGTGCTTCATCAAAATCATTTTTTCGCTTATACCTAACACTACCTTTCATACGTTTTACCTGTTCAATTATTCTCTTCTTTACACTTTCATACTCAACCTCTCCTACACTCATTATCACCCCATACATTGTCAACACATATCCTGACAAAAATTCTCCCAACTCCCTAGCCCAAACTCTCTTACTATCCCCATACTTAGCCTGACAAAACTTTTCATAATCCCTAAAGAAGTCATATACATCCCTACTGTTATGTTCATTAAAACTTTCACACCTAGGTACCTCTCTCATAAACACTGTCTTACAAACTTCCTCTACTTCATTCTCACTACTATCTTCACTGCCTACTCCCTTCTTGTTGCCTTCTTCTTCATTTGAATACAATGAATCTAATTCTACACTCAAAGTCCTATCTTTAACTATTCCCTTCTTACCCTTTTTCTTACTTACCACCTTCACCCATTCATGATCATCCTCACTCACACCCCGACCTTTCTTCTTTTCTTTCTTCACATTATCTTTACCTTTCTTTTCAGTCTTCCTATCACCCTTCGTTCCAATCTTACTATGTCTAGGCCCTTTGCTTTCAATATCACTATCACTACCTTCCCATTTATCACTTACCCTATCCTCTTCCACCATCAACCCGTTACCAGAAGCAGAAGCCACTCCTCCGACTGCACCTTCACCCATGACAGTTTTCATCATCCCCATTACTTGCCCTACCATTGCTTCCATTCGTTTCTCATTTTCTCGCATCCTCATCTCAACACCCTCTTCCACTCTCTCTACAGTTCCCTGAAGTTCCCTAAGTTTCCTTTGCATCTCCTCATTCTCACTACTTAACCTCGCATTCTCCAACAACAACCTCTCCTCTCGCTCATTAGAAAACCGCAATTCCTCCTTTAAAATATACAACTGTTCTTCCATTTCGATACCATTAATATTTTAAGTAATTCCTAAACCTATTTACCCTTGTCCAACAGTCCAGTTTCAATCCCACCTTCGACAGTCCCTGTTCGGGCGCCAAATTTATGTGGCGGGATGTAAACAAAAACAAACCCCCACACCTTTGATCACTCTTACTTTCAAAATATCCCACAATACAAACTTTCCCCTTACTTTACTTCAAACTGGACTATTGCACGAAGGGAAAAACAAACAAAACATAACCTTAAAACTATATTCACCGCAACCCAAACAAAAGAATCACACATCATTAAACAAACTTAACACTAAAACAGACAAAAATAACACTTTTATATTTATATATTATAGCGGTGTGTGTGGGTACACAGAACTCACCAATCACAAAACCTTTTACGAATCCAACACCGACAGTCCCCACACAGTAAAGAAAAACACTTAAACACTAAAAAAATCACTTAATACTAAACCCAATCATATACCACAACCCAGAAAGAAATCACATCTAACACCAATATAAGCGAGAACGCTAAAATATTACATATATAAGTTGTGTGGTAACCGTAGTCCACAGACTCCACACACTGGCAACAGTCCTTGTAGCCAATTGCCACAACTTCCAGGCAAACAATAACTAGTCAATTCGACTGTCCATTCACATTGTCGGTGTTCATCATCATCATCATCATCATCGTAAAGAATAAATCTATTTGCAGTCGGGTCGTCAACGCTCAAAATTCTCTATTTATATAAATATCCGCAGTCTAACTATGTTCATTGTACGGTCCAGGTCGTCATCATCATGCTATTCATATTTACAAGGCAAGGCAGGCAAGCAACACCTTCAAGGCCTGCATTAACTCCAAAGAGTGTAAAGGATTCCAAAGGAGCCTAAAGGAATCCAAAGGACCTAAAGGAGGAATTACGGCTCCAATATAAAGAAAAATCACTTCACAGCCGGCTGTCGAAGAACAAAACAAACAACCGACTCCTCATACAGTCAAATAGCAAATCCTTTCGCCCAAGACATTCATTACCGCCCTAACCTAGCTAAAAAGGTAAACAAACAACCTCAAATATACCGACAGTCTTTCCCACTACAAACAATCATTCGCTAACTACCACTTGTTCTTCGGCGCGCACCGCGGACACACAACACACACACACACACACAAACACACATACTCTCTCTCTCTCTCTCCCTCGCGCGCGATCTAGCAAAACTAAAGCAAATGAAATCTCTCTCTCTCTCTCTCTCTCTCTCTCTCTCTCTCTCTCTCTCTCTCTCTCTCTCTCTCTCTCTCTCTCTCTCTCTCTCTCTCGATTTGGCAAAACAAAAAATAAATTAAAATAAAATTAATCCTCTACATTCCTCCCCCCTTACTTTGCCAAATCCTCACACAACACTTACCTATTTTCTCATTACCCAGTCGCAATCGGGAACAGGGCCTCGGCTCCGAGTAACTAGGCCTTCATACACTCTCTCATTCGCTTCTTCCTTAGCTCAATCATTCGCTACATTAACACTATTCCTATCTAAATTCCTCTCTTCTAATATATCATGTACTATCCCATCTACCTCACTATCATCTGGCCCTAAAATCTCACTTATTTCGGTCAACAATTCATCCATTTCATCAAAACCATTTTCTACTTCAATAAAAGATTCATTCATACTACTTATCATTCTCCTATCTCTCACTCTTGCGTTATTCATTCTTTCTTTTACACCATCTAACGAAAAGCCACCCACACTATAGGTATCATTCATACTCAGCCATGATTCATCTGTATTAACACATTTATCTTCCATACCCACTTGTACATTTACACCCTTGTCATACTTTTTTCTATTCTCACTTTTACTTATAAAATTTTCCCTTTTTTCATCCTTACTTAAAACTTTCAAACGCCTCTTTTTTCTATATTCAACTAACACTAATTGTTTATTTTCCAGCCCTAACTTCTCATGCATACTAGATTCATACTTGCTCATTTCCAACCAATTATTCATCCCATTCTCACGAACACTGATCCTATTCCTTCTACACACACAGGAGGACTCACCCAGTTGAACCCTCTCACACTCTAGTTTCCCGAACATCCTGGCTGACTTAATCCCTTCCTCCTACATACTCCAGCTACATGCCCATCTCCACCACATTCAGTACACTTACCCCGCGGCTCCTTGCACATTCTAGCATAATGACCATCCTTACCACAATTACCACAAATCACATTCATACGATTACTCCTACATCCACTTGCTACGTGCCCAGTCATACCACACCGATAACACTTAATCACTTTCCCTTCTTACAGTCGCTAATACGATGCCCTGTCTCTCCACACCCAAAACATGCTCCTAATGCCCATCTACACTCGTTCTTTTTATGTCCTACCTTCCCACACCTATAACACCTCTCTTCACGGATACCACTACCTAACCTAACTTGCTGCGTACTAGCACTTCTATCTCTCCAAACTTTATTTCCCTGTCTAAACCCATCATTTCTCGGCATGGGTATTCCTACATTACTCACCCTAACACTTCTATCTACTACACTATCAGCTACCCTCATTGGCCCTCCCATAACAGCATCTCTAAAACTACCAAATTCTGGCACACTTTCCTCCATTCCAGTTCTTACACTCACAGATTTACTTTCTTTCATACACCTATCCAACTCGTAATCCTCAACTATCTCTAAAATATCATCCCAAGTCAATCTCACTCTAGTCCACCTCATTTTCTCCTTCCGTTTCAATTTAATAAACTCACACACACTCTCTGGTACTGTACCCAAAAACTTCTTCATTAGTTCCTTATTTTCATTTATTCCTTCGTCCCCATACTTCTTTCTAGCCAATGTTTCTAACCGACATACATACATCGAGATTGCTTCACCCACCTTCATTCGTGCTTCATCAAAATCATTTTTTCGCTTATACCTAACACTACCTTTCATATGTTTTACCTGTTCAATTATTCTCTTCTTTACACTTTCATACTCAACCTCTCCTACACTCATTATCACCCCATACATTGTCAACAAATATCCTGACAAAAATTCTCCCAACTCCCTAGCCCAAACTCTCTTACTATCCCCATACTTAGCCTGACAAAACTTTTCATAATCCCTAAAGAAGTCATATACATCCCTACTGTTATGTTCATTAAAACTTTCACACCTAGGTACCTCTCTCATAAACACTGTCTTACAAACTTCCTCTACTTCATTCTCACTACTATCTTCACTGCCTACTCCCTTCTTGTTGCCCTCTTCTTCATTTGAAATACAATGAATCTAATTCTACACTCAAAGTCCTATCTTTAACTATTCCCTTCTTACCCTTTTTCTTACTTACCACCTTCACCCATTCATGATCATCCTCACTCACACCCCGACCTTTCTTCTTTTCTTTTTTCACATTATCTTTACCTTTCTTTTCAGTCTTCCTATCACCCTTCGTTCCAATCTTACTATGTCTAGGCCCTTTGCTTTCAATATCACTATCACTACCTTCCCATTTATCACTTACCCTATCCTCTTCCACCATCAACCCGTTACCAGAAGCAGAAGCCACTCCTCCGACTGCACCTTCACCCATGACAGTTTTCATCATCCCCATTACTTGCCCTACCATTGCTTCCATTCGTTTCTCATTTTCTCGCATCCTCATCTCAACACCCTCTTCCACTCTCTCTACAGTTCCCTGAAGTTCCCTAAGTTTCCTTTGCATCTCCTCATTCTCACTACTTAACCTCGCATTCTCCAACAACAACCTCTCCTCTCGCTCATTAGAAAACCGCAATTCCTCCTTTAAAATATACAACTGTTCTTCCATTTCGATACCATTAATATTTTAAGTAATTCCTAAACCTATTTACCCTTGTCCAACAGTCCAGTTTCAATCCCACCTTCGACAGTCCCTGTTCGGGCGCCAAATTTATGTGGCGGGATGTAAACAAAAACAAACCCCCCACACCTTTGATCACTCTTACTTTCAAAATATCCCACAATACAAACTTTCCCCTTACTTTACTTCAAACTGGACTATTGCACGAAGGGAAAAACAAACAAAACATAACCTTAAAACTATATTCACCGCAACCCAAACAAAAAAATCACACATCATTAAACAAACTTAACACTAAAACAGACAAAAATAACACTTTTATATTTATATATTATAGCGGTGTGTGTGGGTACACAGAACTCACCAATCACAAAACCTTTTACGAATCCAACACCGACAGTCCCCACACAGTAAAGAAAAACACTTAAACACTAAAAAAATCACTTAATACTAAACCCAATCATATACCACAACCCAGAAAGAAATCACATCTAACACCAACATAAGCGAGAACGCTAAAATATTAAATATATAAGTTGTGTGGTAACCGTAGTCCACAGACTCCACACACTGGCAACAGTCCTTGTAGCCAATTGCCACAACTTCCAGGCAAACAATAACTAGTCAATTCGACTGTCCATTCACATTGTCGGTGTTCATCATCATCATCATCATCGTAAAGAATAAATCTATTTGCAGCCGGGTCGTCAACGCTCAAAATTCTCTATTTATATAAATATCCGCAGTCTAACTATGTTCATTGTACGGTCCAGGTCGTCATCATCATGCTATTCATATTTACAAGGCAAGGCAGGCAAGCAACACCTTCAAGGCCTGCATTAACTCCAAAGAGTGTAAAGGATTCCAAAGGAGCCTAAAGGAATCCAAAGGACCTAAAGGAGGAATTACGGCTCCAATATAAAGAAAAATCACTTCACAGCCGGCTGTCGAAGAACAAAACAAACAACCGACTCCTCATACAGTCAAATAGCAAATCCTTTCGCCCAAGACATTCATTACCGCCCTAACCTAGCTAAAAAGGTAAACAAACAACCTCAAATATACCGACAGTCTTTCCCACTACAAACAATCATTCGCTAACTACCACTTGTTCTTCGACGCGCACCGCGGACACACAAACACACACGCACACACAAACACACATACTCTCTCTCTCTCTCTCCCTCGCGCTATCTAGCAAAACTAAAGCAAATAAAATTCTCTCTCTCTCTCTCTCTCTCTCTCTCTCTCTCTCTCTCTCTCTCTCTCTCTCTCTCTCTCTCTCTCGATTTGGCAAAACAAAAAATAAATTAAAATAAAATTAATCCTCCACAAAAGGAGAGACTTGCAGCTTCTCTCTCTCATCAGAACTACTTGGAGCTAAGTGCAAGCAAGCAAGCATAATGCCCCAGAAATCTTCCTTTTTTAGGCCAAGTCTCACATGGGTATCCTTGTGAAGAACTTTTATGCTTTCTTCAGGGCGAGGAGAGCTTGCAGAGAGTTTGTCCTGGCTGCAGCGACCATCAGGCACGAACCAAGGAAGTTGATTACCTCAAACATCTGGGGTAAAGACCTCTTTCCACAGGAACTGGTCCAAGAGGTCATTGCAAGGGCATCAACGGAGAACAGGAACCTTCTCCAAAAATGGGGTATGTCCTCGAAGAGGAAATCTATAACGGAAAGAGGTCCCCAACCCAAGAACAAGAGGGCAAGGAGACCGCGAAGACCTGTGCAAATCCCCGCCATGACCATGACCACAATGCCTCAGACCACCTTCCAGATGGTCCCTCAGCAGCTGGTAACTCAGTCGCCGGTATTCAACCCTACCTTTGAGAGTCGACTTCCTTTCGCCCCAGCCAGAAAGGAAGAGATTCTAAGAGAAGTTCTCCAAGAGATAACTTCTCTCGGGGCTGAGGAGGACGTGGTCGCGGAGGCAAATCTGCAGGACCCCCAAGCAATGAGGGGTTTCAGGTAGGGGGCACACTCCCATCATTTTCGGGATCTCTGGACCTTCGATTCCTGGGCTCACAGCCTAATCACGAACGTGCTCGGGTGGAAATGGAGCAAAATTCCACCCCGTTTTCCAGAATTCTTCCAACACCCCACCCCCTTATTAGAAGAATATATCTCAGAACTCTTGACCAAGAACGTGATAAGGAAAGCGAAGTCCATCACATTCCAGGGAAGACTGTTTTGTGATCCCAAGAAAGACTCAGACAAACTCAGAGTCATTCTAGACTTGTCTCCACTCAAGTTCATTGAGAAAAACAAGTTCTGGATGGTTACTTTGCAACACATAAGGACCCTTCTGCCAAAAGGGGCGTTCACAGTCTCAATAGACCTGGCAGATGCTTACTGGCATATCCCGAAGAGTTGCCTTTTCTCCTCCTACCTAGGATTCAGACTACAGAAGAAGTTTGTCTTCAGAGCAATTCCCTTTGGACTGAACACAGCCCCAAGGATATTCACCAAGCTAGCAGACGCAGTCGTCCAACAGCTACGCACTGAAGGTGTTCAAGTGGTAGCTTACCTAGACGATTGGTTGGTATGGGCAGCATCCAAGATTACTTGTCTGCAGGCAGCTCAAAAAAGGATCCAGTTTCTCGAACACTTAGGTTTCAAGATCAACCACAAGAAGTCTCGTCTCACTCCAGCTCAACAGTTCCAGTGGTTGGGAATCCAATGGAACTTAAAGTCACACCACCTCTCCATTCCACCCAAGAAGAGGAGAGAGATAGTGGGATCTCTCAGGAGACTAATCTGTCACAAGAGGATTTCAAGATGCCAACAGGAAAGAGTCTTAGGCTCTCTACAGTTCGCAGCAGTGACAGACCCAGTGCTAAAGGCACGTTTAAAAGATGCGTCAGGAGTCTTGAGGAAATACGCATCGAATGCTCGAAGAGATCAACTAAGGTTGACCCCGGCTTTGCTGTGCATACAATTAAAGCCGTGATCCACAGCCAAGAGTCTAGCGCGGATAATTCCCCTGCAACCACCACAACCATCGGTAGTGATCCATACGGATGCCACCTTGGAAGGATGGGGAGGTCATTCTCATGACAAGAAGGTGCAAGGAACTTGGTCGTGCCACTTCAAAACATTTCATATCAACATTTTGGAAGCTATGGCAGTGTTCCTTACGTTGAAGAGACTATCTCCTCACAGATCAACCCACATCAGGTTGATCCTGGACAACGAGGTGATAGTAAAGTGTCTAAATCGACAAGGCTTGAGATCACCTCACATCAACCATGTGATGTTAGCCATCTTCTACCTGGCGAGGAAGAAGAGATGGCACTTATTAGCAGTTCACCTACAAGGGATCCACAATGTGAAGGCGGACGCTCTATCCAGACGAAAGCCCATAGAGACAGAATGGTCCCTGGACGCAGACTCATTCTCCTTCATCTCGGGAGGAGTCCCAGAACTGCAGATCGACCTCTTTGCAACGCGCGACAACAAGAAACTATCTCGTTAGGTAGCCCCTTAAACCTGGACCCTCAAGCAGAAGCGATGGATGCCATGTCTCAAATAACCAAATCTACTGGCTTCCCGGCCGGTAACAAAAAAAAATTTCTACCCCACTCTCTCCCATCTCCCCTTCTCTTGGGATGCCCAGGTTGGGGTATAGCACCACAGGCCAATTCATACCAGGGACTTCTCATAGTGATTGTTGACCACACCCTGTAAACCTGCCTCTTCAGGACTCGACTTAATTTTTTAAAAATTGGGCCATCTGGTTGTAGAATTAGAAGGAATTAAAAGGTATGTTGTTATTAGGTTTTAAGATTGGTTTATAACAAATGATTTTGAAAAATATCTCTTGAGTTGGTGCTACAATAGTAGTGATAGAGACAAATAGATATCGGTAACAAGAGGAAAAGGAACATCAGTTGAATAGTTAATGGGGTAGGTGGTTATTGGCATCTGTTGTAAAGGGGAAACCCTATCTAATTGCTTGTCATAAACTGCATATGCACTTTGGTATTTAGGCTAGCGAGTAAGATATTAATACAGTTCCAGGTTTTATGGCAGGTTTTATAAATTTAAAGGTTAGGTTTATAGGGTTCATATTAGTCTATCGTAATGAGGAGCTTTCATATGCCATGATTGTATGGGGTTACATATCGTTTACCATTCTCATCTTCTATATGCACAACTTGCTTGAGGGTAGACTCGGGCACACTATTCTATCTTGTTATTATTTTTTTTCGTTCCTCTTGTTTTTTTGAAATGGTGTGTTGGGCAGGCTTAATAGAAGGGCCATGGATGCCTGGTGGTTTATCAAGAGGCTGTCTTTTCCTTTTTCTGATTCTTTTTCTTCTCAAAACCATCCTTACTGTCCTCTCTTCAGTTGAAGTGGCTATCCTGGAGGGTATTTAGCATAGCATGGTGTATCAGCTCCTCCATGTTGACCAGTTTTTCCGACTTTTTACTATAGTCTATGGGTATCATCAATCACTTTATTTATAATTCTGTACCTATTGTTTTTGTTATAATTCTTGTTAATCTAGTTCTTGAGTATGATGTCTTTTTTTTATTTCTATTAATTCTTATGCTGTCTGGAGACATTGAGCGAAATCCGGGACCAGTACGTCCTAGATTTCGTCAATGTCGTCTTCTGTATTGCAATGTTCGTAGTCTTCATACAAATATCCAAGACCTTACAGTTGCGTCCAGACAGTATGATATTCTTTTGTGCTCAGAAACTTTGGTTTCTAATATGAGGCACTCATCTGAGCTCCTTATAACTGGTTTTAAGAAGCCAATAATGTTGAAACGTGATGCCGTCCCTAGGGCCAGGGGAATGGCGGTGTATATTAGGACAGAGTACCCTGCTTCTCATAAGTCCTGCTATCAATGTGGATGTCATGAGATTCAGGTAATAAAAGTTTGTGGCAGGCATAATAACTTTTATTTGTGTTCGATCTACCGGAATCCAGACATGGATGATTCTATCTTCAATTGTCTTCTTACCATTATGGCTAAGATACAAGAAGATGATAGAAAGGCTTCTTTTGTCTTTGTTGGTGATTTTAATGCTCACCATAGGGAGTGGTTAAGTTCTATCTCTCCTACCGATTGCCATGGCTTAAGAGCTTTGAACTTTGCCTCTGAATCAGGCTGTGAGCAAATCATAAGTGAAGCTACTCACAGGTCTGGTAATTGCTTGCACCTCGTATACACTGACTCCCTGGGCGTTATAACTAGTAAGGTTGGTTCTCCAGTTGGGACATCTGATCATGCCTTTATTTCATTAGTAGTGAAGACTGAGCAGCCTGTCCCTGATATATCATGCTCTTGTAAAATTTATATGAAATCCCAAGCAAACTGGCATGGGATTTTGCATGATCTTTTGGACTTGAATTGGTCAGAGTTATATAGTAGTGTAGATCCTGTTGTCCTTTGAATGAGAATCTAGTCAACATAATTGATAGGCGTATCCCTTCTTGTGTGCTAAGGTACCGAGTGAAGGACATACCGTGGTTCAATGATGATTGTAGACGTGCTTATTTGGAGAAGCAGGAGGCCTATCACCTTTGGAAGGGTAACAGATCAGATTTGACCTAGAACAACTATGCTCAGCTTCGAGCTTTTGCTCAGAGAGTTTATGCCTCAACTGAAAAGGAGTACAATTTAACCATAAAAGAAACCCTTTCTGGTACAACTCAGGAACATAAATGGTGGTCTACCCTTAAATCTGCACTCTTTGGTGTAGATGCAACAGTTCCTCCTTTACTTAAACCTGATGGCTCAGTCACTCACTGTCCAAAGGAAAAGGCAACCCTTTTGGGTGATGTTTTTGACAGTAAACAGAGTAATGAAAAACTTGAACTTCCTCATTCCTTTTTCCTGAGGCTAAACTAACTAGTTTAGCTTTTCGATCTCGTGAGATTAAAGCTCTGTTGATGGACCTTGATGCTTATGGAGGTGTAGACTCAAATGGTATTTTTCCTTTGTTTTTTATAAAGACCAGATTTCTTAGCTCCAAAGTTATCTGCTATTTTGCGCAAGTTAGCAAGAAGAGGAGCTTTTAGCACTTGTTGGAGAATTGGTAATATTACTCCTCTACGTAAATGTGTTTGTGGTAGCTCAAGTCCCACTGATTACTGCCCAATTTCCATAACTCCCATATTATCTAAAGTTTTTGAACGTCTTCTGGCAAAAACGTCTTAATAGGTTTGCTGAAGGTAATCATCTACTCCCTAGTTTGCAGTTTGGTTTTCGTAAAGGCCTTGTAGCATGTGATGCCCTTCTTACAATCTCCAATGCTGTACAGAAATCCATTGATTGTGGTCAGGAAGTTTGTATGATTGGCCTTGATTTTAGTGCTGCCATTGACTGTGTTAATCATGAGGCCCTTGTTTTCAAACTGAAACAGTTGGGAGTAGGTGGGTCGTTTCTTAGCATTATTATTGACTGTTTAAGGAATAGATCTCAAAGAGTTGTTGTTGATGGGCACCATAGTGAGTATAGGAATGTGATATCCTGTGTTCCACAGGGTAGTGTTCTTGGCCCATTACTTTTCATACTATATACCATGACATGTGTTTTGGCCTAGAAAACAAGCTTGTTGCATATGCAGATGATGCTACTCTCTCTGCATCAATTCCATCCCCTGAATGTAGAGCTGGGGTTGGTGAATCCCTTAACAGAGATTTAGCTAAAATTAGTGCATGGTGCAAATTATGGGGTATGAAGTTGAATCCTAACAAAACTCAAGTATGATTGTAAGTAGGTCAAGGACGGTGGCTCCTAAACATCCGGATTTCAATATTAATAATGTTTCTTTAAATTTGTATGACTTAAAATTCTGGGTGTGATTCTCGACACCAATTTACTTTTGAGAAACACATTAGGTCTGTGTCTTCTTCAGTTGCACAAAAAATTGGCTTATTGAGAAAGTCTTACAAGATTTTCGGTGATCAATCTATTCTGAAGAAGTGTTTTAATTCTTTCATTCTACCTTGTTTTGAGTATTGTTCTCCTGTCTGGTTTTCAGCTGCTGATTCTCATCTTAATTTGTTGGACAGAAACTTACGGTCTATTAAATTTCTTATTCCTGATCTAGATATTAATCTTTGGCACTGTCGTTCAATTAGTTCATTATGCATGTTGCATAAGATTTTTCATAACTCTGACCATCCTTTACATTCAGATCTCCCTGGACAATTCTATCCTGTTGTTAATACTAGGAAGGCAGTTAATTCTAATAGCCAGGCCTTCTTCATCATGAAGCTCAATACTACACAGTATTCTAGAAGTTTTATTCCAGCTGTTACCAAGTTGTGGAATGATCTTCCTAATCGGGTAGTTGAATCAGTAGAACTTCAAAAGTTCAAAGTTGGAGCAAATGTTTATATGTTGATCAGGCTGACATGAGTTTTTTTATTGTGTATACATGACATATCTGTTTTTGACGTTGTTAATAGTTTATATAGGACATATCTGTTTTGACGCTGTTACTGTTTTTAGAATGATATATTGTTAATTTATTCTCATCGTTTATTTATTTCCTTATTTCCTTTCCTCACCGAGCTATTTTTCCCTGTTGGAGCCCTTGGGCTTATAGCATCTTACTTTTTCAACTAGGGTTGTAGCTTGGCTAGTAATAATAATAATAATAATAATGATAATAATAATAATAATAATAATAATAATAATAATAATAACCGTTTTGAATACATGTTCTTGCTAAACTTATGCTGGTATAAGGTTATTAAGAACTAAAGATTGTTGACCATTTTTTTTCTAACATTGATATAAATATAGGTGTTAGTTGGTTATTAATGAACTGTAGTTAAGCCAGTTGGTTTCTAGACACCTCATTCATGAAGAATAGTGATTTGCTCCCTTGAGTATACAAACCTTATATCCTTTGAAATAGGATTTTTTTTTAGTTGATGTGCTGTGTTTTCTCTAAAGACTCTCCTGTACATGGATAGAACTGGGAATCAAATAGAACATAATTACCTAAGAAATATTGTCTTCCCTGCTCTTTTGCTAGTGCAAAGCACAGAGTCAGTGTGTATAAAATGGACCCCTGAGTTCAGGTACTTTTGAACCCATCATAGCACATCCAATGGTGAAATTGCTTGGCTATTGGTGACACATCATCACCGAGAACCATAAATACATCTGGAGATAATGCTACCTGTGCATTAACTTGCATGCAACCAACATGTGGTCTTGTCACTATGTCATCCAAATGTGATATGTCTGTAAGTGAAGTAAGGAATCTGTATCTACTCTCAAGTTAAATAAAAGTAGTCATGTTATGATAAGTTATCTGCTATTTTTGATGATAGCGTTAATGTCATAAGAGTTAAATTTATGTCCTAGTTCGCTGTCGATAGTTTGTTGTTTTTGTTTTTCTTCGATTCATACCGCATAATTTGCTTTTACTCTCTGGTTTTCTTGACATTATGGAGGTATTAAGCTTGTTTCATATCACCTTTCCAGAGCAATTCTCTGGTGGCCCTTTCTACTTTGTTAATTATTTTATAATTCCTTGTCATAATATTTTTATCTTGTATATCCTTCTAACTTCCCTTATTCATAACTCTAGCCAAACCTATGAATGTTTGTGTATTTAATTACCAGTGTAGTTCGTCTTTCCTCCTCGGTTATCAGATTAGTTTTGGAGTGTCTATATACAGTAATGGTTATGAAACTAAATGGGAATATTAGTCTACCCTTACTGCTTAGCTCTAATTACAGATAGGCTAGTTTAGCTTAAAACTTGGTTATTCTATTGTTACAGTTGGTTAATTTGTACCTGTCAGTAGTTAACTGCTTATAACAATTAACAAGACTTATTTCCTGACCTAATTGAATCATGAATAGCAAATTTATTTTCATAGTATCCAACTTTTGCTAGGCTAGGCCAGGATGGGAATTTATCAGTTTTGTGGGATATATAGCAGTTTTATGACCTGGTGATTTTTAGTAATAAAAAGATTGTACTCTATTAGATAAATGTATAAACCCCTTCATTTTTAATAGTGTATTGCCTTGTATTTTCAGATACAAAAACTTGTGTGTGAATATATGAATAGATTTGGAAAGGGATTGTTCTCCCCTCACCTCCAAGGTTCAATAGAATAAGAGAGGGGCTAGCAGGGAACTTTTTCTCTCCTTTGCCCTTCCATGTGGATAGCTTAGGCTACCCAGGGGCTATTTAAGTCACAGGTTTAACTTCAAAGTTGTTGGGAGAAGAGCCAACGTATTATGACCCATTTCCCTCACTCACTCTCCAGGGTTGATTATCTCTGTTGAAAGGGGAAGGAGTGAGTTGCCTGTGTTTGTTAAATAATTTACTCAAGTTCTCCCCATAGAAAACTTTATCTTCCTATTTGTGGATGTCTTTGTGCTGGAAAAGAGTACCTCCAATAACAAGATTGTTTGCTGAACAAAAACTTATAAAATGTGCTCCATTTTCATTTCCAACTTTGCGAAGACCCTCAGTGCCCTTCACATTCTCTACACCTTGATTATTCCTGACAACTTTAGCATTGAGGTAACCAATCACAATTTTCCTATCTCTCTCTGGGATCTCATCTATTATACTTTGCAGTTCTCCATAGGATTCATCTTTCCTTTCTTCAGGGAAATCATTTGTTGGTGCATAGCAAACCATAATACTATTATTGCATTGTTTTGATATAAAATTTGCAAGTAACAATATACAGTACTATTTACAACTCTGCTCTGTTAATGCTTTTTCTGCTGTATATGTCATCATTCCTACCCCTTCTCTTCCTGAATAAATATATATATATATATATATATATATATATATATATATATATATATATATATATATATACATATATATATATATACATATATATATATATATATATATATATATATGTATATATATATATATATATATATATATATATATATATATATATATATATATATATATATATATATATATATATATATATATATATATATATATATATATATATATATATATATAACGGATTTTGAGCGAAGCAAAAAATTATTTTTGAGTGAGATAGCCATGTCGTCCTGATGGAAAGTTCCCATAGGTAACTTTTAAGGGATATTTTGCTATAGTGATATTCCCAGAGAACCGTTAGGTCTCCAGAATTCTAACTCCTGGCGCGAATATCCTTAAAATTTCTCTTAAGGATATCGCATAATATCAGGGGACGTATATCTTGATACGACACATAGCAATCTTCACCCCGAATAGCGCTTTCGCTTCGAGGGGGAAAGTGGCAAAAATAGAAGGGGAGCCGTTATCAAGGTACCCTTCCTCCCGTATTACTATTGAATATCTAGATGGCGCCTATTCCTTGTAGAGTTGAGCATGGTGCTACAGATATAGTAATTTTGGGAGGGATCCTGCCAAGGCTTTTTCTATAGAAAAGGAGGGTGGTTCCATCAGGACGACATTGCTATCTCACCCAAAAATAGATTTTTCACTTCGCTCAAAATCCGTTTTTTGGGCTCAAGGCATGTCGTCCTGATGGAAGCTTACCAGAGAATTACTAGAAAGAACTGTATCTGGGGATTAGTGCCTCAACCTTGGGACAAATTTTCCTATGGTCATCCAGACCATTGAGACATATGACGTTACCGCTATACGTCATTACTGCTAATCATAAACAATGTTAGTGCTTCCTTCCCCCTGCAGGGAAGAGTCATACTAGACGTAGGAAAGGAGTCTCAAGGTTTGCATATAATGTATGAACGAACATAGCATCAACTACATACAAGAGTCTCTCGACTTGTATATTGTGTTGGGCTATAGTATTAGATAGTTATACAAGAGTCTCACTGTTCGTATAACGTATTGGAACATAGCATCACTAGATAATGTCCGTATCTCGTGTAGGAACAAAGGTATCAGCTATATATATTGTTCAGATATAAAATATATGCAGTTCTACTTGGGATAGGAAAACTCTGGCTTATATTTTTATTATAATCAATTGTAGGGCGAAATAAGACGCAAATATGATGTTCGTTTATTGGCAATAAATAACCAACATAAAGTAACATGTATGATGTAAATGTTAATATCTGTAATGAGAAACATACCAATCAATCATAGTACAGAAATTTAGTTTTCACCTGAAAGGGAAAATTTTTATTAGTGCCACACATAAATTTGAAAATTTTATAAATTTTCTAATATGAATTTCTGTAATGTTGAATATTTATCAACACTGTGTAAGTACACATGGCATGAGTGTTATCTGTATATTTCTCCACCTGAAATAATTTGAACAGTCCTTAGTGTCACCATGGTGATACTCACTTCACAAGTATTGCACTGGGAGATGTCAACACCTTCACCCAAAAAATTTATACTCCCAATCAATTCACTGTTCATCGCAGCACTAGACGACGGGTTTTAGTACACTACCTGCCACCACCACGTAATGCTTCAGCTCATGCACTTGCTTTGCATAATGCTTGTAGAGCACTCTGGATGACTTCCATCCAGTGTATGAGCGAAGACGCTCAAAGTTCATATATTGAAAAAAGTTCAGTGATGTAGCGATTTTCCTTGGATCATGACCTGCGGGTGTACTGTCAGGATCTGCTCTATGAATAAAGTAGGTGATCTTCGCCCTCAGTTGTTTTAGGGATAAGTTTGATCGTGAAGTTTCTCCTTTAAAGAGCTGTCCACCCCTGAAGTCTGAAGTTCTTCGAAGATAGACCTTTAGACACTCCACTGGACACAGTGAGACATCTTCCTTCAGAGGGTAGATTCTCCAGGGTAGCTCGTTCTTAGCGAGAAAGGTTGGATCAGGAAAAAGATTCAGTTCTCCTGATTCCGTGAACTAAATATGGCCCTCATCTCTGGATAGGGCCACTATTTCACTAACTCTAGCCCCCGAGGCTATAGCAAACAGGGAAATGACTTTTTGAGTCAAGTCCTTCAGAGAGCAATCTTCATTGTTCACTGTTGAAGCATAGTGTAGGACATTGTCCAAGGACCATGAAATGGGCTTCAGATGGGCTGCAGGTCTAATTCTAGCACATGCCTTAGGGATCTTGTTAAAGGTTTCATTCAACAGGTCTACTTGGAAGGCGTATAGTAGAGGTCTAGTCAGAGTCGACTTAACGTAGTTATCGTGTTGGCTGCCAGACCTTGTCTATGAAGGTGGATAAAGAAAGACAGACAGAAGTCTATTGAGATTTCTCTTGGTCATTTTGCTTTGACGAAAGCAACCCACTTTTTTCAAGATGATTCATATTGTCTTCTGGTTGACTTAGACTTGTATTCTTCTAAGAAGTCTATACTGCCTTTTGAGATCCCAAATCTTTTCTTTACCACTAAGGATGAAGGATTTGGGTTCTCTGTGATGAAGCGAAGACAGTCAATTTCTGGACCTGTTGAGACAGTGCTGGGTCCGGAAGAGGGACCAGCCTCAGCTTCAGTTCCAATATTAGAGGGAACCAGTTGCTCTTTGGCCACTTGGGAGCCACTAGAGCTGCCGTTCCCTGAAAGGATCTCAGCTTGTTGAGGACCTTCATTAAGAGATTGGTCGGAGGGAACAGGTTAATCCGGTTCCATCTGTTCCAGTCAAGGGACATGGCGTCCGTCGCTTCCACTAGAGGGTCCTTGTATGGGGCCACATAACGAGGTAGCCTTGTTGTTGCTCGTCGCGAAGAAGTCGATCTGCAGTTCATGGGACTTTATGCAAGATGAAGGAGAATGAGTCTGCGCCTAGGGACCATTCTGACTCAATCGGCGTGAGCCTGGATAGAGCGTCCGCCGTCACATTGCAGAACCCTTGATGGTGAACTGCTGACAAATGCCATCTCTTCTTTTACGCCAGGCGGAAGATGGTCAAAATCACTTGGTTGATTTGGGGCGATCTCGAGCCTTTACGATTCAGACATATCATTATCACTTCGCTGTCCAGGATCAGCCTGATGTGGGCTGATCTGCGAGGGGAGAGTTGATGTGGAAGGTCTTGAATAGAGAAGACCAGGTCCCTTAGACTTTCCGTTGATGGGAGTGACCTCCCCATCCTTCCTTCGGGGCATCAGTGTGGATGGTGACTGATGGTGGAGGTGGTTGCAAGGGCACAGTCCTCTTTAGGTTCTTGGCCTTCGACCATGGCTTGAGAAGTGATCGTAGTAGGGTCGGTATCGGTCTTCTCTTCGAGCATTTGATGCATATCTTCTCCAGACTCCTGACACATCTTTTAGTTGTGCTCTTAGCACTGGGTCTGTCACTGATGCAAACTGGAGAGAGCCCAGTACTCTTTCCTGTTGGCGTCTTGAGATCCTGTCGGATATCAGTAGTCTCTTGACAGATCCTGCAATCTCTCTCCTCTTCCCTGGGGGAATGGAGAGACGGTGTGACTTTAAGTTCCAATGGATTCCGAGCCATTGAAACTCCTGACTCTTGACGTTGATCTTAAATCCCAGATGTTCCAGGAACTGGATCACTTTCTTGGATGCTTGCATACAAGCCGTCCTGGATGCTGCATACACCAGCCAGTCGTCCAGGTATGCTACTACCTGAACACCTTCTAGGCGTAGTTGTTGAACGACTGCATCTGCAAGTTTCGTGAAAATCCTTGGGGCTGTGTTTAGTCCGAAGGGCATGGCTCTGAAGACGTACTTCTTCTTCCGTAGCCTGATTCCTTGGTAGGAGGAGACTGGAATATGCCAGTAAGCATCTGCCAGGTCTATAGAGACCGTGTACGCCCCTTTTAGTAACAGGGTCCTTATGTGTTGAAGGGTTAACATCCTGAACTTGTTATTTTCTATGAACTTGAGTAGCGACAAGTCCAGAATGACTCTGAGTTTGTCTGAGTCCTTCTTGAGAACACAAAACAGCCTTCCCTGGAATTTGATGGACTTTGCCCTCCTTATTACCCACTTGCTCAATAGTTCTAAGGTATATTCTTCCAGTAAGGGGGTGGAGTGTTGGAAGAATTGAGGAAATGATGGTGGAGCCTCGCTCCAGCTCCATCCAAGTCCATTCTTGATTAGGCTGTGGGCCCAAGGATCGAAGGTCCAACGATCCTGAAATTGTTGGAGCCTCCCTCCTACTTGAAGCACTCATTGCTTCTGTTTTCCGGAGGATTTACCTCCCTGACCGCGTCCTCCCTTACCACCTTTACCTCTTGAGGGGTATCTAGAGGAGCCCCGTTTAGAACCTCTACCTTTAGGACGAAAGGTATTGGTCTGCCTCTCAAACGCAGGGTTAAATGCTGGTGACTAGGTAACCAGCTGCTGAGGCACCATCTGGTAAGTCGTTGGGGGTTGAGCCACCATCTGGGGCATTGCGGTCATGGCAACTGTGGGATGTTTTTGTTGTTGTCTGGCAGGCCGAGAGGGTAACCTAGGTCTTTTTGTCTTCTTCTTAGGCTGGGGACCCTCATCTGGAGAAGACTTCCTCTTAGCTGACATGCCCCACTTCTGGAGAAGGTTTCTATTCTCCGTGGCAGCCTTGTCAACTACTTCCTTGACCGCTTCACTCGGGAAGAAGTCCTTAGCCCAGATATTGGAAGCTATCAGCTCCGTGGGTTCGTGTTTTACTGCTGCCGAAGCAAACACGAACTCTCTACATGCTCTTCTGGCTTTGATAAAGCCATACAGGTCCTTGACCAAGGTAGCCATGTGCATCTTGCCCATGACTATTTCATATATGGGGTTTTGTTTATGCCTGCCGTCATCTCTAAACAGTTCTGCAGGGATAAAGATGCAGCTAGTCTTTCTTTCGTCTCTTGCTCCCTACACAAGAGAAAGTCAGACAGCTTAGGGAGATTTTCGCTGAACTGACGTCCAGCGATATCTGCCTCCAACTTCCCAACTGAAAAGGTAAGGTGGACTTCCTTTCAGTCCTTATCTTCCATGGGCAGGGCTAATGATAACGTTCTACACTCGTCGAGTGTAGGGAAAGGTTTGCCTGCCTCTATTGCCTTAACCACAGCTTTAAAAGCCTTTAATGTAAATGAAAAGGCTATTGAAGCTGGAGCAAGAAAGGTAGGATGCTTCTTGCTAAGAGCTGACACCTTAGAGTTAGTGTAGCCCATCTGCTTCAGGCTACTTGACAAAAGAGCCTGTGCCTTAGCATGGTCAAATACTATGACCTACTTGGGTTCCGTCTCTTCCTTCGATGCTGGTTCCAGCTTCAGACGGATGAAGCAGTCTGGGTAAGCGGTAAAACTTGACCAGAACTGAACATCTTCGATAGGGACAGCCCCCAACTTCTCTGAGATAAAGAGCTTGCCGTTAGCAATTGGCATGTACTCTGCATACCTCCAGGGATTAGTTTCAGAGCAGGTTGGGAGATCTTGAACCCTGAGTCTCTTGTGAGACCCACCGGAGGCGGAGAGTCGAGCAATTTGTCTTTCCAACTTCGCCTCCCTTTCTTCGCCTTGTTTGCGAAGACTCTCCATCAGCACCGTGAGATTGGCCAGTGCCTGTCTCATGACATCTGATGGAGGGGCAGAAGATGTGCATCCGTTCGTTCGGAAGGTACGGTCCCGTGGCGTTCTTCTGAAAGCCACGTACCCATCTGCGCAGCTTCTCTCGTGCTGCATCCCTTGACTCCGCTGACTTTGGGTCATGAAAAGCCTCTGTAACCAAGGCCTTGCATATGTTGCAATTCTGGGGGTCCCAATACCGAAAAGGTCCCTTAGAAGTGGTGCAGGGGGCATAAGCTCTGCACACTATATGTCCACAGAAGTCTTTGCTCTTGACGTTGCAGAAGACTACTTGGCACTTCAGTTGGTCCTCCTGTAAAGAGAGGAAATTTGAATGAGTATACAGTAGTTTATCTCACCTGATAAACAAATATATAAAATATTACTATTAATATTTTAACCATTATAGCTTAGGATAGACAAGCTAGAAAGGAGCTAGGAAAGACACATACTTGTGTTTCCTGTCCAGCCAATTGCTGTGACCTCCCCCAGAATTAAAACCTAGAGTCTTCCTATTCAGGAATCCTGTGGGAAGGGTCTAACCCCTAGGGGTAAAGAAGTGTAACTTAACACTAACCTTTCCCAAGGTTTTAATAATGTAGGGTAAATTGTTAACTGACTAGTTAACAGTGTGTTGAAAGAAATCTTTCTTCCAATATATGACTGGTCTCGACAATAGACTGTGCAAGGATACACAGGGTATGTTGAAAAATAACTACTGTATAAAATATACTATAGTTTTCTGTCTGCAGTATGATCTATACTGCAAATATACTGGCTACTGTATAATCCTATATTGTATAGTTTAGCCGGCATGTTGTCGGCTAGATTAGCTCTGGCGGCATGATCCAGCCGGCGAGACAGTACCTGGCGGCATCGGCCCGGCCGGCATGTTGCCGGTCGGGCTAGTACCTGACGGCACCGGTCCAGCCGGCTTTCGCCGACTGGGTTAGTACTTGATGGAACTAGCAGACAGAAAGAGAGAAAGCATGGAGTGAAGAGCTACCTTATTAAGTGTTTGTTAACAATTATTAAGGGTGTAAATATATAATCTTACTGTCTTCCTCCAGAATGAGAGTTCAAATGGAAGGGGAGAATGAATCATTCAGGCTTCCATCCAACTACAAAATCGTTGCCGGTCACTGCCGGCTCCGGGTGTGTGGATGGCAGTCCAAGAGAGGACTGAAGAACACTCGACAGAACAGGGGTCTCCCACCGGCAGCCGTCACAGCCGACACAACCTTTCCCGGAGCCATGCGTCCATAGGGGAAGACTGAGTGACCTATATAAAGTGTGGAAGAAGGCGGCAAGGTTGCCGCCCCTCCCACACAAGGGAGAAACTCTGTTTCAGTATAGGCGGCAGAAGAATATCTATTCTTCAGCCTAGGGTCTGCCGAAACAGTGTTAGGAGGAGGCGGCAGGATTGCCGCCACCTCTCAACAGGAGGGAAACATTGTTTCAGTGTCGGCGTCATCCTAGGCAGCAGAAGAATGTCTATTCTTCAGCCTAGGGTCTGCCAACATAGGACTAGTCTTCTAGACTGCAGGGGAGAAGGTGGTGGCATCATACAACCACTTCAAGTGCGGCCTAGGGAGGCATAGCCTCCTATGCCGGCAGCTGAAAGCCAGCAGGGGAGTGACTACTCACCCTGCTGCTCTGCCGCCAGCAAAAAGACTGAAGACTCTGAGGTTCTGTTGGACAAACCAGAGCCGGCTACCCGCCGGCAAGGGTAAGAGACAGAAACCTTAGCCCAGTCAAGCCGGAGTGTATACTTTATGGCAGGACCAAGATAGGATTGTCGCCCAAGGCGGCACTCAGAGGGAAGAGGGATTACCCTTAAATCACCACAGGAGACGAGTATTGAATTATATAGGAATTCTAGGAGATATCTATCTCCTTATGAATTGATAAGGCGATCCCCATGGGTAAACTGGGAACATGTATGAAAATATACTAAAGCGCCTAGGCTATATAGCCTAGTGCCGGGCGAGATTAGGTTACCTAAATCGCCGAAACTCTAACGTATACGATCAATGAGGAAGAGGAAATATGTGCAATATGTATATTGCTACAAGTATAATGTGCCTAAATAGCTTCATATTTAATGCTATTACAACTAGGAAAGTCGTTCCATATCATGCATGCAGTATACTGAAGCGCGTAGGCTATGAAGCCTAGCGCGGAACGAGGTTCGGTTACCTAAATCGCCGAAACTCTAGCGAATACAATCGACATGATATAGATAACTTCCTAGCAAAAACTTAATTGAATAGCTTCCAAAATATTCATGCTATTACAACCAGGAAAGTCATTCAGCTAACTAAATAACATTCGTTATGAACGACAGCGCCCATGGCGCCTCCGGTGATCGGCGAAGCTCCAAACACTTAAAATTACTCTAATTTCACTGTGAAGCAGGAGCTAAAAATTATACACTGTAAAGAATAAATACCCAACTTTCCAGAGGCAGAAGAGGCTGGAGATTGCATAATAAATCCTTGAATATCGAGCACAACATTAGAGCAACAGGGAAAACCACCGTGCGAAACCGCTACGAAAATAGGAATAGGTGCCATTTTGGATACAGCGCCATCTACATACTCAATAGTAGTACGGGAGGAATGGTACCGTGATAACGGCTCCCCTTCCATTTTTGCCACTTTCCCCCTCGAAGCGAAAACGCTATTCGGGGGTGAAGATTGCTATGTGTCGTATCAAGATATACGTCCCCTGATATTATGCGATATCCTTAAGAGAAATTTTAAGGATATTCGCGCCAGGAGTTAGAATTCTGGAGACCTAACGGTTAATTCCCTGAGAATATCACTGTGGCCAAATATCCCTTAGAAAGCTACCTATAGGAACCTTGTGTGTGCGTGCATGCATATATAAGTATATATAACGGATTTTGAGCAAAGCGAAAAATCTATTTTTGGGTGAGATAGCCATGACGTCCTTTAGGTAGCCTTTCTAAAGGGTATTTGCTATAGTGATATTCCCAGAGAAATAAACCGAAGGTTTCCAGAATTCTAACTCCCGGCGCGATTCATCCATAATATAACTTTAATGATGTTGCATAAAATCAAGGGACGTATATTTAGATACGACACATAGCAATCTTACCCCGAAAAGATTTAACTCTTTGAGGGGGAAGAGTGGTGAAAGAAGGGGTTGCCGATCTAGGTACCCGGTGGACCTGCTATCCGCACTACTACCGGCCACCATTCCTTTACTTGTGTTTAAGCAAGAATAGCCGCAGATAGAGTAGTTTCGAGTGGGTCCATCAGGACGACATATCTATCTCACCCAAAAATAGATTTTTCGCTTTGCTCAAAATCCAATTTTTGGACTCAGCCATGTCGTCCTGATGGAAGCATACCTGAGAATGAACTTGAAAGTACTATATCAGTGGGTTTGTATAAGTGCCTTCTACCTTGAATGTGGTCCTTGTCTGGTCTCTTAGACCTGTAAATGACATTACCATTATCTGTCATTTCCACTAAGCTTGGAACTGGCTTAAGTCTTCCTGCCCCCTGCAGGGAAAGTGTCGACATCGACAATAAGGATTCAAGGCTTGATTTTCCGTAGGGACAGAAGGTAATACTTAGAGATTACCTTTCACATACCTTGGAAATCTGTACTCTGATTTTAAGTTGGGCCCTTCTAGGGTTTAATTAAAACTCTAGTACGCTTTATTCATCTGTAACTGAGATAGGAGCAATAAGACGCAAATACATTTAGTATTTCTACCTTGCAACTAGATTATCAAATGTAGTTACAATCGGGTATGAATCTGATCCAGCATTGAAAACACATCAGGGTCCATATTTTCTCTTGTCGAAAAAATATGTAATTTCATCGAAATGATGCCACTCAATGGAGATGTGAAACCAAATCTGACTGACTTGTACAGATTTTTGGAATGCATGAACACTGTGACGCAACGTTCACCCTGCACTGGTGTTATTGGTCAGATATGCACTTATATGGAACAGTGTGTTTATCATCATTGTAATTTGCACTCAAGGGTAATTGTACCCATGCCTCCGATGCACTGTAAAGTCCCAAAGCAGTTCACTGTTCATCGCAGTGCTAGACGACGGGTTTTATAACACTACCCGCCACCACCACAACATGTTTATTTCATGTACTTGCTTCGTATAGTGTTTGTAAAAGACTCTGGATGATCTCCACCCAGTGTATGAGCGGAGTCTTCCAAAGCCCTTGCGTTGGAAGAAGTTCAACGAAGAAGCAACTTTCCTTGGATTGTTACCTGCGGTTGTACTGTCAGGATCCAGTTTGCAAATAAGGTAGGTGAGCTTTGCTTTCAGTTGTCTTAGGGGTAGGTTTGATCCTAAGGTTTTCGCCTCTGACGAGTTGTCCTCTCTTGAAGTCTGAGGTTCTTCGAAGATAGACCTTAAGACACTACTGGGCACAGAGAGGTATCTTCCTTCAGTGGGCAGATTCTCCAAGAACCCCACCTTTTGGTGGGTTGCTCATGCTTGGCAAGAAAAGCAGGACCAGGAAAGAGGTTCAGTTCTCCTGTCTAGGAACTGAATATGGCCTTCATTTCTAGATAAGACCACTATTTCACTAACTCTAGCCCCTGAGGCTATGGCAAACAGAAAAATAACTTTGTGTTAGATCCCTTAGAGTACAATTCTCATTATTTAGATTCACAGCATGGTGCGAGACTTATCCAAAGACCGTGTGATGGGCTTTGGAGGGGTTGCTGGCTTGAGTCTGTTAGATCCTCTAGAGTACTATTCTCATTGTTTAGATTAGAAGCATGGTGCAAGACTTTGTCCAAAGACCACATGATGGGCTTAGGAGGGGTTGCTGTCTTAAGTCTAGCGCATGCTTTTAGGATCTTATTAAAGATTTCACTAGAGAGGTCCACTCCAAAGGTGTACAGAAGTGGTTTAGCCAGGGCTGACTTACACACGGTAATTGTAGTGGAAGCCAGGCCTTGTTCGAGTAGGAATATGAAGAAAACTAGACCGAAATCTATCAATATTTCTGGCGGTTCCTTTGATTTCACAAAGGACACCCATTTCTTCCATGATGATTCCTATTGTCTCCTAGTCGAACTCGACTTATACTCTTCGATGAAGTCAACTTTATCCTTTGAGATTCTAAACCTTTTGTTCGCCGCTAGGGCGAGAAAATCGTAAGATGTAGGTTGTTGGTTCTCAAGGCTGAAGCGCAAGCAGTCGACTTTTGGACCAGATTGGATAATGCTGGGTCTGGCAGAAGGAACAGCTTCAGTTTCAGTTCTAGAACTAGAGGGAACCAGTTGCTTTTGGGCTGCTTGGGGGCCACTATTGCTGCTGTCCTTCTGAAGGATCTTAGCTTGTCGAGGACTCTTAGCAGGAGGTTGGTTGGTGGAAATAGGTAAATGTGGTTTCACTTGTTCCGTTCGAGGGACGTAATGTCCATCGCCTCTGTTTGAGGGTCCAGCTAAGGGGCTACATATCGAGGTAGTTTCTTGTTATTGCTCATTGTGAAGAGGTCGGTCTGCAGTTCTGGGACTTTTTCCGAGGTGAAGGAGAATGGGTCTGCGTCTAGGGACCATTCTGTCTCTATGGGCTTTCGCCTGTATAGAGCATCCTTCGTCACGTTGCAGAAACTTTATAGGTGAACTGTTGATAGGTGCCATCCCTTCTTCCTTATCAGGTGGAAGGTGGCTAATATCACATGTCTTATGTGAGATTACCTCGAGCCTTGTTTATTTAGATATTTTACTATCCCTTCGATGTTGAGGGCCAATTTGATGTGGATTGTTCTGCGAGGGGATAGTCTCTTCAACGTCAGGTAAACTGTGAGAGCTTCCTAAACGTCGATATGAAAGGTTTTGAACTGGTACGACCAATTCTTTTGCACTTTTCTCTCGTGAGAATAGCCACCTTATCCTTTCGAGGAGGAGTGTACCTCCACTGATGGTTGTGGTGGTTGCAGGAGATTTGTTCGTGTTAGGCTCTTGGCTGTTGACCACGGCCTTAACAGCGTGCGCCGTAGGGTCAGGGCCAGCCTTGGTTGATCTCTTCGAGCTTTTGATGCGTATCTTCTCCAGACTCTTGGCGCATCGTTTAGGCACGCCTTTAGCACTGGGTCTGTCACTGCCGCAAACTGGAGAGAGTGCGATACTCTTCCTGTTGGCGTTCAGGAATCCTCTTGTGACGGATTGGTCTCTTGACAGATCTCTTTATCTCTCTTCCCTTCTTGAATAGAAGGGAGAGATGGTGTGACTTCAAGTCCCATTGGATTCCTAGCCATTGGAATTTCTGAGCTGAAGGAAGGCGAGACTTCTTGCGATTGATGTTAAAGCCCAGGTGTTCCAGAAACTGGATCACCTTGTTGACTACCTGCAGACAAGTAGTCTGCCCACAGACAAGTAGTCTGCCCATACTGGTCAATCGTCTAGATATGCTAGTAAATGAACTCCTT
The DNA here is from genome assembly GCF_036898095.1 of Palaemon carinicauda. Lineage (NCBI taxonomy): Eukaryota > Metazoa > Arthropoda > Malacostraca > Decapoda > Palaemonidae > Palaemon > Palaemon carinicauda. Next base: position 81,928,270 of record NC_090742.1, on the reverse strand, counting down.
CGGAGTTTAGCTGCTAGATGATTGTGTCTGCCGGCTTCGTGAACATCTTTGGGGCTGTATTCAGTCCAAAAGACATTACTCTGAAGAATCACTTGTTCTGTAGCATGAATCCTAGGTAGGAGGAGAAAGGGTGGCTCAATAGAAGATGCCAGTGAGCATCTGTTGGGTCTCTTGAGGGTGTCTTTGCTCCTTTTGGTAGAAGGGTCCTTATGTGTTGCCAAGTAAGCATCCGGAACTTATTGTTCTTGATGAACTTGCTGAGTGGAGACAAGTCTAGAATGACTCTGAGTTTGTCTGAGTCTTTCTTGGGAACACAAAACAGCCTTCCCTGGAATTTGATGGACTTCACTTTCCTTCTTACCTTCTTATTCAAGAGTTCTGAGGTATATTATTCTCACGAGGGGGTGGAGTGCTAGAAGAATTTTGGAAAACGGGGTGAATTCTGTTCCATTTCCACCTGAGCCCATTCGTTAATAGGCTTTGGGCCCAGGGATCGAAGGTCCCACGATCCCGACAGTGATATGGTCTGCCTCCTACCTGGAACCCCTCTTGGGTGTGGGGCCCTGTGGATTTGTTTTCGTAACCACGTCCTACTCAGCCCCGGGAGGAGTTATCACCGGGTGAACTTCTCTTAGGGCCATTTCCTTTCTGACTTGAGGTCACAACGTTGGGGTTAAAGATTGGAGACTGAGCCACCAGTTGTTGAAGGGCCATCCGAAAGTGGCTTGAGGCTTTGTGGTCGTAGTCACGGGAAAAAGTTGTGCAGATCTGCATGGTCTCCTTGCCTTTTTATTTTTTAGGCTGGGGACCTCCGTCCCAGGAAGATTTCCTCTTAGAGCTCATGCCCCACTTTTGGAGAAGGTTCCCGTTCTCCGTGGTTGCTCTGGCTATGCTTTCTTGGACCAGTTCCTGTGGGAAAAAGGTCTTTACCCCAGATGTTGAGGTAATCAGTTTTCTTGGTTCGTGTCTTATGGTTGCTGAGGTCAAAACGGACTCTTTGCAGGCTCTCATCGCTCTGAGGAAAGCATTTAAGTCTTTCACAAGGGTACCCATCCTTTCTTGGCGTTCTGTAGACCTGCACTCATTTCCAGGCAGTTCTGATGAGAAAGGGAGGCTGCTAGCCTCTCTTTCGTCTCCTGTTCCCTCCTCAGAAGATGGTCTGGCAACTTCGGAAGGTTCTCATTGAACTGCTAGCCTGCTGTCTCTGGATCTAACTTAGAGACAGAGAAGGTTAGATGGACATCCTTCCACTTTTCCTCGCAGGCAGGTAGTGCTAGAGAGAATGGTTTGCATTCATCTAGGGTTGGGCAAGGATTGCTCTTGTTGACTGCCTTGAGGGTGAAGTCTAGTGCTTTCTCCGAACAGGGGAAAGAGATGGAGGAAGGAGCAAGAAACGTGGGATGTTTGTTGCTCAGTGCTGAGAATTTGGAGTTGGTGTACCCTGTTCCTTTCAAGGTTTTCAGGATGATGGCTTGCGCCTTGTCATGTTCGAGGACAATGACCCGTTTGGGTACCGTTTCCTCACGGGTTGCATGTTCATCCAACAGTCTCGTGTAGCATTCTGGGTAAACTGAAAAGTTAGGCCAGAATTCAAGATCTTCAATCAGTTTGGTCCCCAACTTCTCTGGGACGAATAGTTTCCCATTCATCATGGGCATATGCTCCGTATACCTCCAGGGGTTTGTTTCGGAGTGGTGAGAGAAATTTAGCACCCTATGGAGCTTCTTAGTAGAGCTCTTTGTAGGTCCTGGGCAATCCATCCTCTCTTGCAATAGTATCTGTTGCAGTCTGAGTGATTCTTTCATCGTCTCTTATACCTTTTAGAACAACTCCATTATCCGTTGAATCGAAGTGAGGATCTCTTCATTCATGACGGCCTATGCCAGTGGTTATGGAGTTGGGATTGAAGAGGTTGACAGCATAGGATGGTATGCCATCCTGGCAAACTGAGGGTCTTCAGTTGCCATTGAAACGGATCCTTCTTCCTCCGCTTGTGGATGTTCCACGTCTTCTTCAGGGCCTACTTGTATTATGGCCTTCTCAGTGTCAATGAACACTTCTGACGTCCTTTCTTTAAGGATGTCCATGCCTTCTAGTGCCTTGTCTATGGCCACGTCTATCTTCATTTGTATGAGGAGAGACTGGACCTGTTCCTGGGGCACCACCGCATTAGGTAGGGCCTTGGGGAACAGTAGGTACCTTAGGGAGTCGTCGAGTAAATACAGTCCCTTGAAAATTCTTTTGGAATCTACTTACCCATTAACGAAGGGTCTCCCTCGCTGTATCTCTAGTCTTCATGTTGACTGAGGGAGCTTCTCTGAAGCCGTTGGCCAGCAGGGTCGAACAGGTGGGATAACTCATCGGGTCCCAATACTTGAGAATTCCCGACACGATGCTGCAGGGGGTATGAGTCCTGCCTTGTGTAGCCACAAGAGTCTTTGTCTTTGTGGTTGCAGGCTAAGGCTGCGCATTTCTACATTGGCTCCTCCTGTAAAGGAAAAGGGGCTCAATGAGTATATAGTTTGTTATATCATTGATATAAAAGTATACAATTTTATGAACAATTGTAATTACTATTGTTTATGGTAGCTTAGGATAGTAAGCTGGAAAGGAAATAGAAAAGACACATATCTACGCTTCCCACCCCAATCAATTACTGAGACCTCCGTCAATAATAATATTTTAGGTTCCTTGTTAGGAAGAATACAGGGTGGAGGAAACTCTAATACTTAGCGTTACGGTTAGTAAGTGTTAGTATAACTATCCACCTGTAATATGTTAATATTGAGCGGTGATTTGTTAGGGTCCCAATGATCAAAGGATTCATCTGGGTGTTGAGGGATTACTCAACCTCAACATGATATCGTGGTCCCAACAATAGACTGTGATAGGAAACGTAGACTATGTTAGAAATTAAATGTACTTCTGTATATTCTATATACTGTAGTCTAGCCGGCACACTACCGGGGTTAGGTTAGTACCTGGCGGCACTAACTGATAGAGAGAGAGAAAGTATTAAGGCAGGAGAGTTTCCTATTGTTATGGTTTAGCACAACAGCTGGAAATGTTGGAGGACTGTCAGGCTGCCTACTGTCTCCTTGCCAGAATGAGAATTCTAATGGAAGGGATAAGAATCCATCTAATTCTAGCTTCCATCCATCCACAAAAGGCAAGCTGTACAGCCGCTGGCAAAATTTGTGGATGGCAGACCAAGGGAGGCCTGAAGACTTCTCAAAAGCATGTTGGGTTTCCCACCAGCAGCTGTCAGGGCCGGCTCAATCTTTCCCCCTGGGACATTCACTTCCGGTGAAGAAGGACATAAGGGGGGAAGGTGACTGAGGCGGCTGTTTAACTGCCGATGGTAGGGGTCCCGGCTGGCAACGCAGTGAACTCGCCAAGCCGGGATGACTGTCTGAGTACCGGTGAAAGAATGTTGTGACGGCTAGGTCGACACTAAAAGACAGAGGGGGGAGGGGGAAGGGTCTTATAGTTCACAGGGAAGAAAGGTGGCGGCAGGTATGCCGCCTACCTTCGACGTGAACTAAGGAAGCATGGCTTCCTTTGTCGATGACGTCGTGGGCGGCAGAGGAACGAAGATTCCCCTGCTGGCGACATCGTCGGCTGCAAGACAGGGCACCCTGAATTGCTGTCTAACCCCAAAGCTGGAGAGCCGGCGGTTGCCGCCTGTAATGGCGGCGGCTCAGGGAGGGAGGAAGGGTTTAGCCTCTTTTCTCTAAAAGAGAATATAAATCGAACCTTATCCATAAATTCTAGGGGATGTATGTCCCCATCTGAATTAATAAGGAATGATAGGGCGAGTTTAAACGGGGAATTACTTTATTAACGTATACATGTACTTCGGTAGGAACCACGGCCATGATTGTTACCGCTGGGGCCCCCACCTTATACGAAAGTAAAGTTACATATTAGGAAGAGGAATAATAATCTATTTGTATGCAAAATCTTCACTTGTATAATTTGCCTAACTAGCTATTATTATAGCTAAATACCGGGAAAGTCCCCCTACTAGCTAAATAAAATGCAATAATAATGGCGACAGTGGTCGTAAAAATGGCTGCCTCCAGTCATGGCAATGCTCAACCTAACACATTTAAATTATTGGAATTTAACTGTGAGACGGTAGCCAAAATATATACATAGGAAAGAATCAATACTCAATTTTCCAAAGAATGAAGATGCCGGATATTGCATGATTAATATTCCGATAACTTGCGATAACACTGAGATAACATTGGGAAAACACTTAGTCATATCGACTACAAGTAAAGGAATGGTGGCCGGTAGTAGTGCGGATAGGACGTCCACCGGGTACATAGATTGGCACCCTCTTCTTTCGCCACTCTTCCCCCTCAAAGAGTTAAATCTATTCGGGGTAAGATTGCTATGTGTCGTATCTAAAAATACGTCCCCTGATTTTATGTGACATCCTTAAAGTTATATTATGGATGAATTGTGCCAGGAGTTAGAATTCTGGAAACCTTCGGTTTATATCTCTGGGAATATCACTGTAGCAAATATCTCTTAGAAAGGCTACCTGAAGGAACCTTCCATCAGGACGACATGGCCAAGCCTATATATATATATATATATATATATATATATATATATATATATATATATATATATATATATATATATATATATATATATATATATATATATATATATAATATATATATATATATATATATATATATATATATATATATATATATATATATATATATATATATATATATATATATATATATATATATATATATATATATATATATATATATATACATATATATATATATATATATATATATATATATATATATATATATATATATATATACTTAATTTTCTTCATCCTTCACATACACATAATAGTCTGGCCTAGTCTTTACACATTCTTCTCTTTCTTCATATACTTAAATATCTGGCCTAGTCTTTACACATTCTTCTCTTTCCTCATATACTTGACAATACATGTACTAAAATTACTAATAAATTCTTCTTCGCATAATGGGTTAACTACTGCACTGTAATTTTCAGTGACTACTTTCTACTTGTTAAGGGTAGAAGAGAGACTTTATAAAGCTCTGGTAAGCAGATTTTCTAGGAGGACTCTCCAAAATCCAAACCATTGGTCTCTAGTTTGTGGTATTATCATATCCTATAGACCATGATCTTCCACTGTCTTGGGTTAGTTTTTTTTGCTTGAGGGTACTTTATGTTACTTTATTTCTTTTCCTTACTGGGGAAGGGTTAGATTTTTTTTTTTTTTTTGCTTGTGGGTACTTTATTTGTTACTGTATTTCTTTTCCGTACCGGGCAATTTTCCCTATTGGACCCATAGCCACCCATCTGAGCTGCTTATAACTGATTTTAAGAAGCCATTAATGTTGAAACGCGATGCCATCCCTAGGGCCAGGGGAATGGTAGTGTATATTAGGACTGAGTACCCTGTTTCTTTTAAGTCCTGCTATGAATTTGGATGTCATGAGACTCGGGTAATAAAAGTTTGTGGCAGGCATAACAACTTCCATTTGTGTTCAGTTTAACGGAATCCAAACATCGATGATTCTAGCTCTGATTGTCTTCTTACCATTATGGCTGAAATACAAGAAGAGGATAGAAAGGCTTCTTTTGTCTTTGTTGGGGATTTCAGTGCTCACCATAGGCAGTGGTTAAATTCAGTTTCTCCTACCGATCGCCATGGCTTAAGAACTTTAGACTCCGTCTCTTGAATCAGGCTGTGAGTAAATCATAAGTGAAGCTAGTCACAGGTCTGGTAACTGCTTGGACCTCATAAAAACTGACTCCCCTGGCGTTATAACAAGTAAGGTTGGTTCTCCAGCTGGGACATCGGTGGTAGTGTATTACAGCCAACTCTTCATGTTGGCATGGGCCTTTCCCTTGGTCGGCCCGTAGGCAAGCTGGGACATCTGATCATGCCTTGATTTCATTAGTAGTAAAGACTGAGCAGCCTGTCGCTGATGTATCATACTCATGTAAGATTTAAGTGAAATCTCAAGCAGACTGGAATAGGATTTTGCATGATCTTTTGGGTTTGAATTGGTCACAATTATATAGTAATGTTGATCCTGTTGTTCCTCTAAATGAGAATTTAGTCAACATAATAGGCGCATCCCTTCTTGTGTGCTAAAGTACCGAGTGAAGGACAAACCATGATTCAATGATGATTGTAGCCGTGGTTATTTGGAGAAGCAGGAGGCCTATCATCTTTGGAAAGGTAACAGATCAGATTTGACCTATAATAACTATACTCAGCTAAGAGCTTTTGCTTTGAGAGTTTATGCTTCAACTGGAAAGGAATACAATTTAACCATAAAAGAAACCCTTTCTGGTACAACCCAGGAACATAAGTGGAGGACTACCGTTAAATCTGCACTCTTTGGTGTAGATGCAACAGTTCCTCCTTTACTTAAACCAGATGGCTCAGTCACTCACTGTCCAAAGGAAAGGGCAACCCTTTTGGCTGAAATGTTTGACAGTAAGCAGAGTAATGAGAAACTCAAACTCCCTCATTAATTTTGTTCTGAAGCTAAACTAACTAGTTGAGCTTTTTGCTCTTGGGAAATTAAAGTTCTCTTGATGGACTTTGATGCTTATGGAGGTGTAGAACCAAATGGTATTTCCCCCCCCCCCTTTTTTTTTTATATAAAGACAGCAGATTTCTTACCTCCAAAATTATCTGTTATTTTGCGCAAGTTAGCAAGAAGAGGAGCTTTTAGCACTTGTTGAAGAATTGGCAATGTTACTCCACTATGTAATTGTGTTTGTGATAGCTCATGTCCAACTGATTACCGCCCAATTTTTATAAGTCCCATATTATCTAAAGTTTTTGAACGTCATTTGGAAAAACCTCTTAATAGGTTTTCTGAAGTTAATCATCTGTTCCCTAGCTTGCAATTCAGTTTTTGTAAAGGCCTTGTAGCATGTGATGCCCTTTTTACAATCTCCAATGCTGTACAGAAATCCATTGATTGTGGTCAGGAAGTTCGTATGATTGGCCTTGATTTTAGTACTACCTTTGAGGCCCTTGTTTTCAAACTCAAACAGTTGGGAGTGGGTGGGTCATTTCTTAGCATCATTATTGAATTTTTAAGAAATAGACCGCTAAGAGTAATTGTTGATGGATACCGTAGTGAGTATAGGTATGTAATAACTGGTGTTCCTCAGTGTAGTGTTCTTGGCCCATTTCTTTTCATACTATATACACATGACATGTGGTTTGGCCTATAAAACAAGCTTGTTGCATATGCAGGTGGTGCTACTCTTTTTGCATCAATTCCCTCTCCTGAATGTTGATCTGGGGTCGCTGAATGCCTTAAATAACAGAGATATAGCTAAAATTAGTGCATGATGCCAATTATGGTGTATGAAGTTGATTCCTAACAAAACTCAAAATATGATTGTATGTAAGTCAAGGATAGTGGATCCTCAACTTCCGGATCTTAGCATTGATAATGTTTCTTTAACTTTGCATGACTTTTAAATTTTAGGTGTGACTCTCTACAGCAAATTTACTTTTGAGAAATACATTAGGTCTGTGTCTTCTTAATTTGCACAAAAATTGGCTTATTAAAAAAGTCTTTTAAGATTTTTGGTGATCAATCTATTCTGAAGAAGTGTTTTAATTCTTTCATTTTACTTTGTTTCCAGTATTGTTCTCTCTTCAGCTACTAATTCTCATCCTAATTTGTTGGACAGGAACTTACGGTCTATTCAATTTCTTATTCCTGATCTAGATATCAATCTTTGGCACTGTCGTTCAATTAGTTCGTTATGCATGTTACATAAGATTTTTTTGTAATTCTGACCATCCTTTATATTCAGATCTTCCAGGATCTATGCATGCAGTTAATTCTTATAGTCAGGCCTCCTCCATCATGAGGTTCAATACAACACATTATTGTAGAGGTTTCATTCCAGCTGTGACCAAGTTGTAGAATGATCTTCCTACGGGTAGATGAATCAGTGGAAATTCAAAGGTTCAAACATACTGTAAATGTTTTTATGTTGAACCGGCTGACATAAGTCTTTTCACAGTTTATATTTGGCATATCTGTTTTAATGTTGCTATTGTTTTTAAAATATTTTATTTTAATCGTTCATTATCTCATATCCTTTATTTATTTCCTTATTTCCTTTCCTCACTGGGCTATTTTTCCCTGTTGGAGCCCTTGGGCTTATAATATCTTGCTTTTCCAACTAGGCTTGTAGCTTAGCTAGTAATGATAATAATAATAATGATAATAATAATAATAATAATAATAATAATGATAATAATAATAATAATACATAAAAGTGGGAAAAGATGCAGACAAAGAATAATAATAATAATAAGTAATATTAGTAATAATAATGATAGAATCCTGATTTTTCAACTAGGGTTGCAACTTAGCTAATAATAATAATAATAATAATAATAATAATAATGATGATTATGATATAATAATAATAATAATAATAATAATAATAATAATAATAATGATGATAATAATAATAATATTAATATTAGTAATAATAATAACAATAATCATAATCTTCAGGACAATGTAAAAGTTATCACAGTAAATGTTGAGTAGTACCTTTTTTAAATAAACTGATTTTAAATTAAAATCCGTTATCTCAATATTTTCCAACATTTGTTGGAATCCCACCCTCTTCCCCACATCTAGTGGGGGACAAATGATAATGATGTTTTTGGAAGGCTGCCTCTAGCAGCCATTTAGTGTAGCATTAGTTCTCGAAGTATAAGATAGGAAGACCAGTATACAAAAGTTTTACATATAAAACCAGCCCATTCTTACACAATAAAAGTTGGGTAAGTATTGAAATAATACATTTTATTTTATCTTTTTAGGGTCAATGTGAATAAAATATGTATTTACAAAATAAATAGTTTACTTACAAACTAATATTAACAGGTAGTTTTCTAAAACAAGTGGCACCATGTGAAATACATAATGCTTAACATTAAAATAAGATTAATTTTCTAATTTTTGCTGAAAACTCTTTCCAAAGAAATTATTTCAGTTAATTACAATGGATGAAGCATGACTCACAGAGCACAGCATCTTTCACATAAAAGAATACAGCTATGTTTAGTATATACAGTATACAAAAACTAAACATTGATTTAACACTTATCACTGGGTGACGGACATCGGACATCTTTTGCAAGATCCAAAGCATTGTTTGTTAATTGAATTCAACAAAACTTGAACAGATCATATTACAGTACTGTATTTTAGCTACAATTCTCATCTTTCCTGAAACATTGTTCATATTTTAGTCCTTTGGCTACACTCTAAAAATTGCATTTCATTGTAACTTTTGGGGCATAGTATTAATGAATCAGCAGACAGGAATTATTTTTTTGTTAATTGCATAAGAATAATTCTTGAGTTTTTTTAAATAGGTAATTGACCTTATAATTAAAGGTAGATTAACTTCTCATCTCTTATGCATAATGCCTAACTATATTTTATGAAGGATTGTGAAAAGTTTATCTAGAAAATTGGTTTTAAAAAATTAGGTTTTGCAAGAAAATGTTTAAGGCAAATGAGGCAATTTGTAGAAAAAAGGCTAAGCTCCTAGAGAAGGGAGAGTTTTCATTCTGACCAATCTTGACCATCATCAGTAGTTAGTTCTTGTATTAATCTTAAAAGAAAAGACATGTTTCATGTTATTCATTCAAGCATAAGATGCAGTTTTAGGTAACAAGCTACTGTATATTGAAACAAGTAACATCCTGAGAATATTTGAAATTTAGATATGAAGTGGTAATATTATTTTCCAAACAGGAAAGGATATGACCTGAACTGTCTAGATGGTCTTGAATGAAGATGTTTTCCAAATGGAAGAAAACCACTGTTTACTCGAGCCTGTCTTACTCCAGGTCCTTCTGCTGGGAAATCTAAGGTTAAGGAGGCCATAGGACCCATTGGTATAGGTACAGGCTGTGGAATGACATGATCTGTTGAGATTGAACGACCAGATGGAATTAAAGGCTTTTTAATACCTGAATGATCAAGTGAAAACGATCGTTCTGATGCAATGACAGGTGAAGCTGGTGGGGCCAAAAGTGCTGGTCTTATAAGTGTGGGGGCTAGGGGTCTATTAGTAGTGTCATGATCCTGAATGGGTAGAGGACCAAAGTTAATCTTTTGGCCGACCTGAAAACTGCTGAATTGGGCCTGTTGGTCAGTTTGGAAATTTTCACCTGGTTGAATTATTTCAGTATTGATTAGAAAAACATCATTTATATTACTGGGTATGAAATTTTGTTGGAGTTGTGGGTTGGTATTACTTGGTATAAAATTTTGCTGGTTTTCTTGATTAAGATTACTTGGTAGGAAATTTTCTTGGGGTGATGGTTCTTGCTGAGTACCAGATATAATATCAATAGTATCAGTATTTTTGTCAGGCTTAGATTCAAGTATGAATTGAGGAACATCAGTTACTAGAGAGCCTTGGTTAACTTGCAATTGTCCAGTTATTTGAGGGTTATTTGAATTAATGCCCTGGTCAATTTTGGGAGGGGAATTAAGTTGAGGTTCATTTTGTTGATTGCTATTGTTAATTTTAAGAAAATCATCTAGTACAAAGTCTGCATTAAAGTTATTTACTGAATTTGATTGAGAATTGAGGCTTGTATCTTCAATGAAAAGGGTATCAGGAGTTTGTGAAAGTATTTGTGCATCAAAATTTTGCTGGTGAAGTATATTTGATTGGATTGGTTCTAATATTTGGGTGATTACTGGTGCATCAAAAGATTTACCAGCATCATCTTGTAAAGACTGTAGATTTCCATGTGAAATATCTAAGAGAGAAGCTCCTGTTAGTGGAAGTGTTGAATCGGAATTTATTACAAAAAGAAGTTCATCTTTATTTATTAATGTACTGTCATCAATTTTAAAATCAGTTTGAATGGGATTACTAACTTGACTCAATAGAGGTGCATTTTGCTCAGGCAGTTTTTGGAAGGTGATTGGCACAGCAGAATTCAGATTACTTCCAAGGTCATCAGCTAAAATGACGTCAGAAACAATATTTGCAGTATCCTTGTTGCTGGTAATTCCATCATCAATAAAAATTACACTATTAGGATCTACAGGACGGAAGCCATTTACATCAACTGCCAACTGATCTTGAAGTAGAGCACTAAAGCTAGGTTCACCTAATGTTCCAGGTATGGCATTTCTTATTGCAGTTTCAGGAATTATATTTTGTTGGGATGGAGGTTGCTTTGGTACAAATGGAGTTGATTGAATGGAATCAACAGCTATTGGAGCTGGGAGAGCATTATCTAACTGAATGATATCATTTGCATGAGGTGGAGCATAACCAATAGTTTGATATGAAGATACTGGCGAAACAGCATGCACTGAAGGTAGAGTAGGAGCAGGGACATGCACAGAGGTAAGCGGTTGGGCAAGAGCTTTCAAAGGAGAAGCAGAAGGGATTTTAACTGGAGGTACATCATAAGATAGTGGTGCATTTTGTCCCTGAACAACTGAGTTTGTTTTAGGTGTTCCAAAACCTGACTGGTGGGAAGATTGAATGCTATTAGTCTGTGGCCCAGGAGTAGTTGGTACCCACTTTGCTACATATTCTGGACGTTCCTTTGGTATCCAGCGGGGTATGAAGATAGGCCGAGGAATATGTGGAATGTTTTTAATATCTCCTCGACCTAACCATTTGAAAGAACGACTCCTGCCTGCTGGTTGTATGATCAGGTTGATAAGGTTGTTACCGTAGCCCGCCAATGTTAGCTCCATGGTTAGTAGGGTACAAATCAGCAAAAGAACCACCTGCAATCAATAAGGGGTCAAAGTTAGTGGGCAGTGTTTTAAGAAGATAGGGTTGTAAGTTAGTGGTTAGTAAAGATATTTTGTTACAGGATTGTGTAAGGATACTGTACATAGTAGCTGACTATTGGGTAAGAAAATATGTTATATTTTTAATTAAATAAAAGGACAGACACATAAGTGGGGAAGTATTAAACTTCAGCATAAGATGAGTCATTGATGTCATTGAGTGGGAGAACCGAGTTAGAAATTACATCTTCTCCTTTTGGCTCTACAAATGAGGGATCAGGGACAGACACTGATAAACTAGCTGCAGTGGCTGTGAGAAGAGATGCTCGTATATCAGAGGGAACTAAAGGAGCTGGAGCATAAGTAGCCAGAGGATCTTGTGTAGTGGACACCAGGGGAAGATTGCCAATAGACAGAGGACCCTTAGGTACAGGAAAATCAAAGAGAGGTTTTGGAGGTGGTGGTGGTGGTAGTGGTGCTCGTATGGCGGTTGAGGGAATGACGTCACTGGGATGAGGAATGGAATCAGCAACAACAACCGAGTTATGTTTAGGCGGCCCAAATCCTTTGACAGGATGTCTTGCAGGGGGTGCTGCAAATCCCTTATGCCTTCCTGCTGGTGCTGGTGTTTCAGGTACCCAAAAAGCAGTGTATGTTGGATCCATATGAGGAATCCATTTTGGGATGAAATAAGGCTTCGGAATGGACAGTGGCAAATAGTCACTGTAGCCGTATCCTACCCATGTGTGCTGCTTGCTAGGTCCTGCAGGTTGTATGATGAAGGAAGGCTTGGCGAATCCGTAGTCACCGCCTACCATGCCTGTCCCTGCACACATCAACACCAACAATGCGAATTCCTGAAAATCAGCGTTACCATTTTACTTGATAACAGTAATTGTTAGTAAATTCATTCCCATCATTCTCCAGTATGAATTTTTTTAAGAAAGAAAATTAAAAGAAATGAGAAAATTAAAAGTTTCTCAAAATACACGAAGTAAACCTGCAACAATAAGAAATATAATGGATATGTATTAAATATATAATGGATATACAGTAAACTTACCCTTTTATCTTACCAATTCTAGCAAACAAATACACTACCCTATTTATCAATTTTAGCAAACGAATGCAGTTTAGAAAATTATAATGGAACGTTTGATATTTAAACCAGAATTATGCTGTTAAAGCAATTCAACCTGTGATTAGAATTTGGAACTTCTATGATTGAATATCCTGGAAAAAACTATTTATAAATCTATGATTGAGGGGTAGATGGAGATGGTTTGGGTATGCTCTTCACACTCCCCAAGAGAGATTAGTTCAACAAACGTTTAACTGGGCTCCACAAGGCACTAGAAGAATTGGAAGACTCAGGCCTACATGGCTTAGGACCATAAAGCGCGAAGTAGATGATGATGAATGGAGAAGTATTGAATTAAAAGCTCAAGACAGAGACGACTGGCTAAATCTAACCGAGACCCTTTGCGTCAATAGGCTTGAGAGGAGATGAAGATATATATATACATATGTATATATATATATATATATATATATATATATATATATATATATATATATACTGTATATATATGTATATATATATATATGTATTATATGTATATATATATTATTTATATATATATATATTATATATAATATACATATATATTTTATATATATATATATATATATATATATATATATATATATATATGTGTGTGTGTGTGTGTTTGTGTGTATATGTATAATTAATTCAAACGTATGCACCAACATCACATGCAGAGTAAGAAATATATTTTCATGATCTAGAGTTATCTTTGGAAAAACATGGCTCAATTTACATTTGTGTGTGTGTGTGTGTGTGTGTGTGTGTGTGTGTGTGTGTAAGGAGAATCGACTGTAGGTAAATTTGGAGATGACACAAGAAATGACAGAGGAGACATGCTTGTAGAATTTGCTGAAAGAATCCATCTTAAAACACCTTTTCATATATATATATATATATATATATATATATATATATATATATATATATATATATATATATATATATGTGTGTGTGTATATATATATATATATATATATATATATATATATATATATATATATATATATATAGAAAATGGACATTGAAAAGTTCAAATGGAGAAACACGGTTTTTATTTTCAGTGGAAAATAAAGGTAATTTAGTTAAAGATGTAGCAGTGTTGAATAAGTAAAGTCAAGTGACCATAGAGTGGTGAGAAGTGAAATTTGTCTAGATCCAAGGAAAGAAAGAGGAAAAATAATTTTAACAAGGTAAATAAACACTCCTGTAATAAGATGTAGTAGATTGGCCAGGGCACCAGCCGCCCTTTTATATACTACCGCTAGAGAGTTATTGGGTCCTTTGACTGGCCAGACAGTACTACATTGGATCCTTCTCTCTAGTTACGTTTCTTTCCCTTTGCCTACACATACACTGAATAGTCTGGCCTATTCATTAAAGATTCTACTCTGTCCTCACACACCTGACAACACTGAGATTACCAAACAATTCTTCTTTACCCAAGGGGTTAACTACTGCACTGCAAATGGTCAGTAGCTACTTTCCTCTTGGTAAGGGTAGAAGAGACTCTTTAGCTATGGTAAGCACCTCTTCTAGAAGAAGGACACTCCAAAATCAAACCATGTTCTCTAGTCTTGGGTAGTGCCATAGCCTCTGTACCATGGTCTTCCACTGTCATGGGTTAGAGTTCTCTTGATTGAGGGTACACTCGGGCACTCTATTGTATCTAATTTCTCTTCCTCTTGTTTTGTTAAAGTATTTATAGTTTATATAGGAATTATCTATTTCAATGTTGTTACTGTCCTTAAAATAATTTATTTTTCCCCGTTTCCTTTCCTCACTGGGCTATTTTCCCTTTTGGGGCCCCTGGGCTTATAGCATTCTGCTTTTCCAACTAGGGTTGTAGCTTAGCAATTAATATTAATAATGATAATAATAATAATAATAAGAGAAAAATCTGATAAGTTTGGTTTAGCAATACAAAATAGGTACTCCCAACTACACGACGAAATGGAAGCAAATAAAGAAGAAATTTATATTAATTTCACAAAATTTCTATTGAAATCAACACGAGATAGATGAAAAGGCTCATAAACAAGATCAAGGAAAACTGTAGAAAACAAAAAAATAAAAAAACATAAGAAATCTAATAAATAAACTAATGGAAATAAGGTTAAATCCAAGAGAGGTGTAATGGAATTGGTAGAGCTATCCAAAAAATAAAAAAAAATAAAAAACCCAAGACATTTGTAAACACAGTCAGACCAAATTGAGGAAACATTAAAGAAGGGAAGAATCGTCAACGTAATGAAAAGAAGACTTGGAACAGATATTTGCTTAAAGGATGAAAATGGAAATACTATCAACGAAAAATGTGGAGTGAAAAATTGCAGAGGATATCTATATGATGTTTTACAATAACGTTATAAGAAATAACTTTGCCAATAGAAATAATGAAACGCCTAAGCCGATATCAAAAGTAACAGTAGGAGAAGTAAAGAAAACATTAAAAGGCATGAAAAGAGGCAAAACAGCTGGAGAAATGGCCCAACAGTTGATTAAATACTTGATGAAGGATATTCCATAAAACTTTACACAAAATGTTTTCAAGAATGCTCTATGCCTACAGCTTGGCAAGACTTTTATCATTATATTAATTCACAATAAGAGAGATACGAAAGACATGAAAAATGACTCCCCAATAAGTTTACTCTTATTTATATAAAGAATATTTTCAAAGATCATATTAGGCCGATTAGAAAGACAGCTAGACTTTCATTAACCAAGAAAGCAGGCGGGGTTTAAAAGTTGCTATCCAACAACTTACGATATCCATTTGATTAACAAGTTGATGGAAACATCAGCTGAGTATGTAAACCACTATGTATGACATTCATAGACTATGAGAAAGCTTTAGATTCTGCCAAACGATTCTCTCAAAGCTTCAGCGGTAATGATAGCCCTTCAAAGGCAAGGAAAAGATGAACCACGTGTTAAAACACTTGAAAATATCTATACGAGCAGTAGAGTAATCCTAAAACTACATGAGAAAATTCTGTTTGAGAAAGGAGTTAGATGGGGAGACCCCATCTCCTAAATTATTCACAGCATGCCTAGAAGAAGCCTTTAAGAATTTAGACCGGAAACATGTAGTCATTAACATTATTGGGGAATACCTAACAACTCGAGATTTGCAGATGACATAGTTGTGTTTAATGAATCATTGGAGGAATCGCAAAAGATGATAGAAGATATGAATAGAGAGAACAGAAATGTAGCACTTGAAATTAATACAAGTAAAACTAAGATAATGTTCAGTGAAAACACAGACAACGAATAAGGGTTGTGGATGAACCCCTAAAGATTGTTAATGAATATATGTACACAGGACAGACAGTGTTTTTCCAGGACATGATACCAAGGTTAAATGAAGGAAAATCATAGGATGGAAAGCTTTCGGTAAACAAAATGAGATTCTGAAAAGTAAAATGCCACTTTCTCTAAAAAGAAAAGTATTTAATCAGATTGTCCTACAAGTATTAACTTACGTTTTAGAAACTTGGAGCCTTACTAAAGTCTTAGAGCGTAAGCTAATTACAGCTCAAAGAGATATGGAAAGAATAATGATGGGATTAAGACAGACAGAAAAAAGATCAACATGGATACAAGAGAAAACTATTTGAAAATAAATAGATATGAACGGGGCATTTAATGAGAATGACAGA